>NC_091436.1:134316584-134616584 GCF_964237555.1 Oryctolagus cuniculus
GGACAGAACCACTGCAGACAGGGGAGACAAATTCATGTCCAGAATCTGCTTTTCAATGAGGGTGAATCTCTACCCGCTGTAAAGTCCATAAGGGGTCCAGGGAAATCGCCTGCCACCAGGTAGTGGCCGGTCCTGCAGAATGGGCCTTACTGGAGGCTGAGTTCTATGTTTGTTTGTTTGTTTTTTTGAGGATTTTTTTTTTATTCTGGTAAAATATATGTAACATAAAATTTATTATTTTCAAGTATACAATTCAGTAGCATTAAGTATTCACAGTATTGTGCCTGTCACCACTATCCATTTCTAAGTTATCATCTTCCCAAACAGAAACTCTGCCTATTAAGCAATAATTCCTCTTTCCCCTGTCCTCCTGGTGGCTGATAACCTCTACTGCTGGTCTCTATGAATTTGACTTCTCTATGTAACTCATGTAAGTGGAATAATACAGTATTTGCCCTTTTGTATTGGGTTTATGTCACTCAGCCTGTTTTCAGAGTTCATCCATGTTGTAGCAAGTATCATAATTTGGTTTCTCTTTATGGCTGAATAATTTTCCATTATGGGGATAAGGTCATGTTTTGTTTATCCATTCATTTTCTGGACACCTGTGTTGTTTCTACCTTTTGGTTGTGAATAATGCTGCTATAAACATTGGCATACACTTACTGTTTCAGTCCCTGTTTCCAGTTCAAGCACGTACCTAGAGTGGATCATGTGGTCAATCTGTGTCTTCTTGAGGAGCTGCCAAACTGTTCTAATTGTACCATTTTCTATTCCTACCAGCAGTGTACCAGGGTTCCAGTTTTTCCACTTCCTTGCTAATACTTGTTATTTTCCACTTTTTTTGGTTAATAGCCAGCCATTCTTAGAATAAGTGTGAAGTGATATTTCATTGTGGTTTCAACTTGCATTTCCTTAATGGCTAATGATGTTGAGCCATTTATTTATATGCTTATTGACCATTTGTATATATTCTTTGAAGAAATGTTTACTCAAGTCTTTTTCCCATTATAAAGTTGGGTAGTTTGTCTTCTTGTTGTTGACTTACAAGAGTTCTTTATATATTTTGTATGCTATGCTCTTGTCAGATATATGATTTACAAGTATTTTCTCCCAGTCTGTAGGTAGTCAACTTTCTCAGTTATGTTGTTTGATGTACAAAAGTTTTAATCTTTTTTAAATATTTATTTTTTATTTATTTGAAAGTCAGAGTTACACAGAGAGAGAAGGAAAGGCAGAGAAAGAGAGGTCTTCCATCCACTAGTTTACTCCCAAATTGGCTGCAATGGCCAGAGCTGTGCTGATCTGAAGCCAGGAGCCAGGAGCTTCTTCCGGGTCTCCCACACGGGTGCAGGGGCCCAAGGACTTGAGCCATCTTCCACTGCTTTCCCAGGCCATAGAAGAGAGCTGGATTGGAAGTGGAGCAGCTGGGACTTGAACTGGCGCCCATAAGGGATTCCAGCACTGCAGGTGGCGGCTTTACCCACTATGCCGCAGCACCGGCCCCTAGTTTTAATTTTGATGAAGTCCAATTTATTTAGCTTAATTTTGGTTTCTTATGCTTTTGGTGTCATATATTGCCAAAACCAAGATTGCAGACATTTATACCTATGTTTTTTAAAAAGTTCTATTTCTTTTGAAAGAGAGATCAATCTGTGCTAATTTACTCCCCAGATGGCCACAACAGCCAGAGCTGGGCCAGGAGCTTCCTCTGGCTCTCCTCCGTGGGTGGCAGGGGCCCAAGCACTTGGACCATCTTCTGCTTCTTTTCCTGAGGTCTTAGCATGGAGCTGGGTAGAAGTAGAGCAGCCAGGACACAAACCTGTGCCCATATGGGATGCCAGCGCTGCAGGCGGTGAGTTTACCTGCTGTGCCACAACACTGGCCCCTCCTGTGTGTTCTTTTAAGATCATCATAGCTTTATCTCTTACGTTTATCTCTTTGCTCTATTTTGAATTAATTTTTAAAATATGGTATAACATAAAGGTTCCAGCTTCATTATTTTGCGTGATACCCAGTTTCCCCATTACCATCTGTTGAAAAGACTGTTCTCCACTGAATGTTCTGGGCACTGTTGTTGAAGATCATTTGACCATATATCCAGGTTTAATTTCAGGGCTCTGTTTTGTTCTGTTGGTCTGTGTATCTGTCCTTATACCAGTGTGCTTGGTTGCTTGGTTCATTTAATGATAGATTGAGTCACAGCTTCCTGATGGGAACTCTGGGCCACTTGATGTCCAATGGTAATGTGTTAGCTCCTGCGAAGGGCCAGTAGTAAGCCAGACGCTATTTCTCAAAGAACTTTCTCAATTCATCTGCAGAGAGAGCACACATTTTCTCCCAAACCCTTGAAGTCTGTGTTGTGATTCTCTGAGCTGTGCAGCGTCCTTGCTCGCCATGGTACAGCCTGCCTCTGTTGGGTCATGGCCTGAATGGCAGAGTGGCCGGGCCGCGGTCTGCACTTGCTGCAGCAAGTACTCTTGCTCTAGTACCTATTTGAAACTGGTAACCTGATGAGTGATTCTAAATAAGTGTTGAAGTAACAGACTCCAGTGTGGTGTATGTTGTCTCAGACGTTTAAAAGGCCAACCCGTGGGGAGTGGTTTGGGGAACAGCAGTCTGTTGTCATCGTGGAGGGGACAGCTAGACAAGTTCCAGAGCACTTTAGCTCCAGAAACCTCTCCGAGGCGACAGACTGCTGACTTTTCAGGAGGATTACCTGCCATCCTTTGGTTCGCATATCTGGAGTATCTCAAAAGCTTCCACTTCCTGCTCACTGGATCCAGTATGACCAGCTGAGTTCAGACATCGTTCATAGCGCCAATTTTTTATCGGTCCGAGTCCAGTCAAGAGACAGAAACAAGACAGTGTGATGAGCAAAGAGAAGCTTCCACGATGCAAGAGCTCGGAGAGAGGAGCACACGAAAGCCGGGAAGGTCTCTCCTTACTTCCATGTTTCTTTAGCAACCTCCACGGACAAAACTGAACAGTGTGCCAATCAGCAAAGGAAAAATATGCCAAAGGCCTGGTTTCATTTCTTTCTTTTTCTTTTTTTTTTTTCCTCTCTCTCTTTAAGATTTGTTTATTTGAAAGGCACAGTTAGAGGGAGATACACAGAGATCTTCCATCCTCTGATTCACTCCCCAGATGGCTACAGCACCTGGGGCCAGGAGCTTCTTCCAGGTCTCCCACCAGGTGCAGGGGCCCAAGCACTTGGGCCATCTTCTACTGCTTTCCCAGACCATAGCAGAGAGCTGGATTGGTAGTGGAGCAGCCAGGACTCAAACTGGCACCCATGTAGGATGCTGGCGCTGCAGGTGGCGGCCTTACCGGCTGTGCCAAAGCGCCGGCCCCTGGTTCTACTTTCCGAGGAGGCAGTAAGGGCAGGTTTGTACTGAGAGGCTCCAGACTGGTAACTGGCGTAGCTTACAGTTAGCATGGACAGTGCAGAGCAGCTGAGTTGTTTAACGCAACGCTGAACAGTGGGGTCCTGCCGTGACTACACACCATTCCATTCACTTACACAAATATTCATGAACCCCACTCCCTAGCATTGCTGGGGTTGGTGTGTTACAGAGGCAAAGTGGCAAATAAGAGTCCCTGTCCACCAGAAAATTATATTTTTGGGCTAATAGGCTATTTGAAGCGACTCATAATAATTCCTTTGTCTATTTCATCCTTGCCCTTTGAAGTAAAATAATCTCAAAATGCTTTATAAAATTAACAGTATCTCATCACCATGTGATGATGTATATTTTGTATTTGTTGGACCCTGCATTTCTTTTTATTATACTCCTTGAATATTATTAACCTCTTTTATCTCATTCTGCCTAGAGAATGATACATTATTACTGTAATTTATTTTCTTCAACTTTGAATAACCATTGGCCTCTAAGCAAAGATAAATAAAATTCTGTAGGAAAATTAGGGGTCTAACTTCTCTTTTTTTTTTTTTTTTTTTTTTTTTTGACAGGCAGAGTGGACAGTGAGAGAGAGAGACAGAGAGAGAAAGGTCTTCCTTTGCCGTTGGTTCACCCTCCAATGGCCGCCGCTGCAGCCGGCGCACCGCGCTGATCCGATGGCAGGAGCCAGGAGCCAGGTGCTTTTCCTGGTCTCCCATGGGGTGCAGGGCCCAAGCACCTGGGCCATCCTCCACTGCACTCCCTGGCCACAGCAGAGAGCTGGCCTGGAAGAGGGGCAACCGGGACAGAATCCGGCGCCCCGACCGGGACTAGAACCCGGTGTGCCGGCGCCGCAAGGTGGAGGATTAGCCTATTGAGCCACGGCGCCGGCCCTAACTTCTCTTTTAAATACATTTTATTTTAAATTGACACATGGTAATTGTACATATTTATGGGGTACAGTTGACATTGCTATGCATGTTTACATTGTGTAATGATCTGATCAGGGTAATTGCATATCTAACACCTCAAACATTGATTGTTTCTTGTGTTGGGGATCCAACTTCTTGATCCTTAAAAGATACAGGCTTGGGCTGGTGCCGCGGCTCACTAGGCTAATCCTCCACCTTGTGGCGCTGGCACACCGGGTTCTAGTCCCGGTCGGGGCGCCGGATTCTGTCCCGGTTGCCCCTCTTCCAGGCCAGCTCTCTGCTGTGGCCCGGGAGTACAGTGGAGGATGGCCCAAGTGCTTGGGCCCTGCACCCCATGGGAGACCAGGAGAAGTACCTGGCTCCTGCCTTCGGATCAGCGCGGTGCGCCGGCCGCGGTGGCCATTGGAGGGTGAACCAACGGCAAAGGAAGACCTTTCTCTCTGTCTCTCTCTCTCACTCTGCCTGTCAAAAAAAAAAAAAAAAAAAAAAAAAAAAAAAAGATACAGGCTTGGAGTGTCCCTGGCAGCAGCCATACCTTTGCAGTGATAGAATAATGAATTACAGTAGTGACAGTAAACCAGAGTTTATTAAAGCACATTCCACAAGAGAAACAGGCCAGTCAGGAGAGCGTGTGGCATCCTTCCTTCCTGGTTTGAGGCTTTTATCCCTAAAGTATCATGAGTGATGACTGATGATGTAGCCATGACACTCGTGATTGGCATTTGTGATTGACAGCTGGGAGTTACAAACCTTTGGGCTCTCTGCACATGTAGCTATTAACTAGGCTTTTCTGATTTGGCTGAAATCCCATTTTATCAGGATACTTTAATCACAAGTTGAACTGCAAGGTGGGCAGCTTTGGTGAGTCCTGGTGCAGGCTGGGTCCTGGGTTTCACCCCTGGGAGAAGGGTTTGTGGCCTGTCCCCAGTGACTCATATCTTCTGTTGCCTGACAGGATGTCTGTAGGTAAAGGGGTTGCCCATTAGAGAAAGTTTGGAGCACTAAACAGAATACAACTTCTTCTCTGACTGTTTCCTGGGCAGATCTTGCTGTCTCTACTCTTACCACGCCAGAACCGCCTGAGAAGTGAGATCGAAGAAGCTCTGGATATGGACTTCCTCAAGCAGGAAGCAGAACATGGGGGCCTGGATGTCCCTTATCTTTCCAAGTACATTCTCAACATGATGACTTTGCTGTGTGCACCAGTTCGAGATGAAGAAGTGCAGAAACTAGAGAACATTGCAGATCCTGTTCGGTTACTGAGGTGTGAAAGTTGATTACTGCCCACCCCACCCCAAACCTGTCTCAGCCCCTGGGCCAGGAAAAGCTGGGTCAGACACTGGATTATAGCCATTGTCTTGACTGAAGACCTGACTAACACCCCTTTTCTCCTCTCTGGCCTATTGGCTTTTCTTTTACAAAAATGGTTTCGAAGAGACTTTTGGTTATTCTTGTATTAATTGGGCCCTCCTTTATATCATGCTGCGTAAGACACTGGAATACATTATTATTTCTTCCAAGGAATGAAAACATCTCTTTCCCAGGTTCTCTCTCTTAAACTTTTTAGATTTATTTATTTATTTGATTTATTTGAAGGAGTTAGAGAGATTTTCCATCTGCTGGCTCAGGCTGAAGCCAGGAGTCCCATCTGGGTCTCCTTTATGGGTTGCAGAGAACCAGATACCTGGACCATCCTCCACTGCTTTTCCCAGGCCATTATCAGGGAGCTGGGTTGGAAGTAGAGTAGCTGGGACATGAACTGGTGCCTATTTGGGGCACTGGCATCACAGGCGGTGGCCCCACTTGCTATGCCACAATGCTGGCACCAGATTTTCTCTTGTCCTAGTTCACAACCCATGAGGGGACAGGTTTTGGGAGGTCATTCCCATTTCACAGCTATAGGAATCAAGACCCAGAAAGTTAAAAAAAAATGCAGTTGTCCCAGTGAGTCAGAAGGAGCAACATCTATGATCCCATTCCCCAAAGAGAACTGTTAACATGGTATATTTCCTTCCACTGATTACCCCTTTTAAGAGACAACAGAATGACCGCAGTGAAACAGAGACTTTTTCTGACCCCAGTTCTGCCACTAACTGATTCTGGTCCTTGTCATGTGTAAATGTAGGAGCAGGATGAAGTTAGTTTTGAGCCACCAATTCTAGAAAGCAGTGGTTTAGTGACTGTACCCTACAAGTAGGCACAATATTTCCCGGAGTAGGTAAGCATTCCATCTCCCCTGTCCAGAGGGATCTTCCAGGTTCTGGGCCTGATGAAAATGGACATGGTGAACTACACTATCCAGAGCCTTCAGCCCCGCCTACAGGAGCATTCCATTCAGTATGAGCGGGCTAAATTCCAGGAACTCCTCAACAAACAGCCTGGTATGTATGTAACATGAGGGCAGGAGTGGGAAGATAGGACCTTGAGTCTGACTTTTAGGATGTTACGGAGTAGTCTGCCTCATTTTAGGAATAGTTTCTTCCTTGGGTAAGGGGAGGGAAGAGAGAAGACCCCCCAAAGCATTTCCTTATTGAACAGGAGGGTATCTGGGGAAGAACCTGTGTCTCGAAGCCACAGAGATAGAAGACTGAAGACACTCACACGCTGCCTTCCCTGTCCTAGGCCTCCTGGATCACACCACCAAATGGCTGACCCAAGCGGCAGCAGACCTCACCACACCCCCTCCCTCTTGCCCTGACACCCCTGACGCCTCCGGTGTGGCTGGCACCTCTTCACGTGAAGCAATCAACAGCCCAGAGCCCGTCAGCCCTGCGATGGTGCTGTCCCAGGGCTTCCTGAACCTCCTCCTCTGGGACCCTGAAAATGAGGAGTTCCCCGAGGTAGGAGAGCATGCATGTTGCTTTGGTGTGTATTGAGCTTCTGTCAGGACCCTTCTGTCCTGACAGCCTGGTCTTCCCTGGTTCCCAGACCCTGCTGACGGACAGAACTCGGCTGCAGGAGCTGGAGTCCCAGTTGCACCAGTTAACCATCCTGGCCTCC
Source organism: Oryctolagus cuniculus (assembly GCF_964237555.1). Classification (NCBI taxonomy): domain Eukaryota; kingdom Metazoa; phylum Chordata; class Mammalia; order Lagomorpha; family Leporidae; genus Oryctolagus; species Oryctolagus cuniculus. The sequence goes on from NC_091436.1 coordinate 134,323,918, forward strand.
GTCTTGCTGGTAGCCAGTAGTTTCTCTGGCAGCGTTTTGTTTGGCTCCCCCCAGTTTGTGGATAAACTGAAACGCATAACCAAATCCCTGATGGAGGAATTTAACTCCAGGTAAGCAGCTTAGATGTTAATTCTTAGAGTAGAAGGTGATGATCTGTGTATTTAGGATACAGGCATACAGTGAATGATTGCTTCCTCTCCACCACAAACCACACAAAGGCCCTTTGCACCCAGCCACAAAGAATGTTGGATGCTTTCTGTAAGAGGTGTTACGGCTTGTGACAGAGAAAGATAAAACTTTCTTCTAGCAAGGTAGTGTGGAGGATGGTTTGCTCCAACAGTCATTATCCAGTTGAGTGGATGACTGCAGGCTAATGTTCGTATGTGTCCAAGAGTGGCTCAGTCAGCAACACTGGCTGAGCTACTACTGAGTACAAGTCATCACACCTAAGAAAAAAGCAATCAGAAGGCCAGGTTTGTAATTGTAATTGATGAGGTAGGACAAAAGACCATGGCAGATGTCTAAAATAGTTGTAGATATGTGTATATAAAAGTCAGTGGGACTAAAGAATACTGAGTGGATCCAACGGCATAACTAAACCCTTTTCTAGAGTTTGATATTACAGTTTATCTTGTTTTCTAAGTAGAACCATTGTACCATATATACAGACAGAATAGCTGGTGTCTTGAGGGTAACAGTAGACACTGTACCTGCCCACTGGGTACAGTGCTATTGGGGGCCGGGGGCTGGGCATGGGGAGGATGGCTGTGGCTCTTCCTCGGATGGGCCTCGCTTCTGGTGTGGAGCTTCCTTGACTCTGGATCTGTGACATGGCTGCCAGATAGGTGCCAGCTTCTTCTCTTTCGTGGTCTAGGCCTGAGGAGGCTATGCTGACTGTGAGTGAGCAGGTGTCTCAGGAAATCCATCAAAGCCTCAAGAATATGGGCCTTGCTGCCCTGAGCAATGACAACACAGCATCTCTGATAGGACAGCTCCAGAACATTGCCAAGAAGGAGAACTGTGTCCGCAGTGTCATTGGTGAGCATGCCTGTAGGGTGGGGAGCACACTGGAGGGAGAGAGAGATGCCAACCTTGGAAGTCAGTTGCTGAACTGACAGTAAAGGCATGGTCGTTGGGCAAGTCACTGTTTAGCCTTTAGTTTTTTCAAGATGCTGGGTTGAAAACATTTTCCTTTTGTTCTGTAGACTAAAGGAAGATCTGTACCCAGGAACCCATGACTTCTAGGTGTGGGAGACTGTTCAGCCCACCTGGTTAAGTCATCCTGGCCTGTTAGTCATTCTCTGAATGCAGTTCAAAATATTCGGCAACCCGCACCCACAGCCCTCTAACAAGAAAGTGATACTGAATTAGGCTGAAAAATATGTTCCAATAGTAGGGACTGCCTTATCCTATATTGGAATGGAGGCCATGAACTTGGCCAGTTTGTTCCTAACCTCAACCATCTGAAAGATCATTCCAAGATCTTGTTATGTTGGATACTCACCAGGATCTAACTGATGGCTACGTAAGCAGCCTTGAGAATTGCCAGAAGTTTACTAACCCATTAGTTTTTTTATCTTTGCCTTGGCCTTGAGAGCTAGGAAACGATCCCTTCCCCAACAAAACACATTTCCTTATCTGTAGGTGGTCCAGGTGGTTGGCAAATGTCTCAGTTAACTTAGAATGTGAATGAACAGAGTGCGAGTGCGGTGTTTCTTCCCAAATCTGTCCTTTCCTTTCTCACTGTCTTTCATACAGATCAGCGGATCCATTTGTTTCTCAAATGCTGCTTGGTTCTCGGTGTGCAGCGGTCTCTGTTAGACCTTCCAGGAGGCCTCACTCTCATTGAGACAGAGCTGGCGGAATTAGGCCAAAAGTTTGTCAGCCTGACACATCACAATCAGCAGGTGTTTGGCCCCTACTACACTGAGATCCTGCAATCCCTCATATCCCCAGCCCAGGCACTGGAAACAAAAGTGGAGTCTCCCTGATAGCACCAGTCCAGAGACCTTGCACCTTGGACCCAGAAGAGGGACCCACCGTCTTCCTGGGACAACATCGCCAGTGACGCGCAGAGCAGAGAGCCTCTCCCCGCCCCCGCAGCCAGTACAGCAGGGCTGTAGGGATCAAGCATGTAGATACCAGCTGGCCCAAACCCATTCACCAATAAACGTGTGAACTGCAAGAAAACCTCCATTCTTCCTGTGCTGCGGCTGAGGCTGGGCCCTATGTCCTCAGCCCCCAACTAGCTGAGAGCCAGCAAGCCCGGCTTTCCTTTCTCTGGCTGCATGCGCCCTTAACATGCAAGGATGCGTGGCCGAGACACCAGGTGGTAGCATTATTGTCTCTAGAACTCTGTGGAATTATCCCAGCCGTGAATATAAAGGCTTCTCTAGGAAGCCTTTCGTGTCCAGTTAGCTCAGGAGGGGACATGCCTTGCATCAGCTTCTGGTCCTGCTCTCTGGCGCGGTAAGTGGGGTTCCTTCCCGGCCTCTGCTCTGGGGTTGGGGCACCTTGTCCTGCGTGGCAGAGGGGACAGGGGCGTTCTGAGGTGCCTGGGCAGGTGCAGTTGTCAGTCTGACTTGGCAACACGAATGAGAGACGCTCTGGGAAGGACCTGGGTGTGTCCTGGGCTTGCAGAGACCAGCCCCTGTTTCCAGGCTGAAGCAGCGCGCCAGCCCGTGTCTAACACGACTGAAATGAAGAAATGTCCAGTTCAGATTTGGTCCTTTTCTGTAATACACAAGAGAAATGGAAATTCACCGTGTTCTCAGCACAAGGTGTCTTGGCCATCGCAGGAGCTGGAAGGACTTGAATGTTCTGGGGAGAACAGCAGAAGGGGGGTTCCATTAGGCTCAGGCTCTCGTGCTAATTGACTTTCTTTTCTTAGAGGGAAGGTCCCAGATGAGTGACAGAGCTAGGTTAGCATAAAAGTGGTCTGAAGGGGTTCCTGCCTGCTTGGTGGGTGCAGACACGGCCAAACTTGCACTTCATGATTAAAATCTGGAATCATTAATTTAGTAGGAATCTTGACTTGGTTTTCTTATGTTTCCACATGCCCTAAACAAGAAAAGATGGTTCTAGCCAATCCTGCCAGCTGCTTTGAGGGGATTTAATACATAGTTACATATTCTAAGTTATGGTCAAATACACATAACATGAAACTTATCATCAGTGCCAGTTAGTACATTCAAGCGATGTACAGCTATCATGACTAGCTCCCATACCAGTAACCAGGAACTCCTCATTTTCATCCCTTGCCTCTCAATGGATTTTCCAACGCTGGGTATTTCATATAAACGGAATCACAATATGTAGGTTTGTGACTTACTTTCACTTAGTTTTCAAGATTCATTTATGTTATAGTGTGTGTTGGTACTTCATTTTTATGGCTAATATTCTGTGTGGATATACTAAATTGTGTTTATAAGTTGTTAGCTATCTGGTTTGTTTTCACCTTTTAGCTTTTATAAGTAATGCCAGGATGAGTTTTTATTTGAACACTTGTTTTCAGTGCTTTTGAGTATATATCCATATACTATAGAATTGCTGAGTCAAATGGCAAATCTATGTTTAATTTATTAAGAAACTACTATTTTTAATTAATATTTGGACTTGGTGTAAGGAAAGGGCTCAACTTTTTCTTGTTTTTTAAGATTTATTTATTTATTTGAAGGCAAAGTAGAGGGATGGAGAAATGGGGAGAGAGAGATTTTCCATCCGCTGGTTCACTCCCCAAATGCCTGCAACAGCCAGGTTTGGGCCAGGCTGACATCAGGAAGGAAGAATTCCATCTACGTCTCCCAGGTGGATGGCAGGAGCCCAAACACTTGAGCCATCGTCCACTGCTTCCCACGATGTATTGCAGGAAGCCATGTTGAAAGCAGAGGAGCTGGACTCAAACCAGGCAGGCACTCCGATGTGGGATGCGGGCACCCCGAAAGGCCGCTTAACTTACTGTGCCGCAGTACCACCCCTCGAAGTTCTTTTGCATTATGGATATCCACTTTTCTCAGCACTGTTTGTCAAAGAGACTGTCTTTCCTATTGAATGGTCTTAGTATTCTTGTGAAAAATAAAGGAGCCGGCGCTATGGTGTAGCGGGTAAAGCTGCCGCCTGCAGTGCCAGCATCCCATATGGGGGCCACTTCAAGATCCGGCTGTTCCATTTCCAGTCAAGCTCTCTGCTGTGGCCTGGGAAAGCAGTAGAAGATGGCCTAAGTGCTTGGGCCCCTGCACCTGTGTGGGAGAACAGGAAGAAACTCCTGGCTTCAGATTGACCCAGTTCCGCCCCTTGCAGCCATTTGGAGGAGTCAACCAGTAGATGGAAGATCTCTCTCTCCCTCTCCCATTCATTCTCCCTCTCCCTCTCTCTCCCTCCCTGTAACCCTGCCTTTCAAATAAATTAATTAATTAAAAAAAAATCAATTGGCCGGCGCCGTGGCTCAATAGGCTAATCCTCCGCCTGCAGCACCGGCACACCTGGTTCTAGTCCCAGTCGGGGCCCCGGATTCTGTCCCGATTGCCCCTCTTCCAGGCCAGCTCTCTGCTGTGGCCCGGGAGTGCAGAGGAAGATGGCCCAAGTCCTTGGGCCTTGCACCCGCATAGGAGACCAGGAGAAGCACCTGCTCCTGGCTTCGGATCAGCGCGGTGCACCGTCCGCAGCGCGCCGGCCGCAGCGGCCATTGGAGAGTGAACCAACAGTAAAGGAAGACCTTTCTCTCTGTCTCTCTCTCTCACTGTCCACTCTGCCTGTCAAAAAAAAAAAAAAAAAAATCAACTGACCATACATGCCAGTGTTTATTTTTGAGTTTTCTCTTCCGTTGATCTGTATGGCATCTAAGAATGGAGATGGTTTTGTACTCCCCTTTCTAATTTGGATGCCAGTTATTTCCTTCTCTTGCCTAATTGCTTTGACTAGGATTTCCAGTACAATATTGAATGGCAGGCATCTTTGTCTTGTTCCTGACTCTTAGGGGAAAGCTTTCGGTTTTTTACCATTAGTTTCATGGTAGCTCTGGGTTTTTCATAAACATTCTTTTTCATGTTGAGGAAATTTCATTTTATTTCTAGTTTCCTAAGTGTGTTTGTTATGAAAGGGTCCTGAGTTTTGTCAGATACCTTTAATTTATCAGTTTAGATGATTGTGTGTACATGAATTACATTGTTTGGTCTTCTTATGTTGTATCACCCTTGCATTCATGAGATAAATCCCACTTGATCATGGAGTGTACTCTTTTTAATAAGCTATTGGATTCAGCTTGCTAGTGTTTTCTTGAGGATTTTTGCATCTGTATTTGTAAAGAATATCAGTCTAGCTTCCTTGTAGTGTCTTTGGCTTTGGAATTATGGTAATGCTGGCCTCAGACTGAACTAGGAAGTGGTCTATACTGTTTCTTGAAGAGTTTGCAAGAAATGATAGTAATTCTTATTCAAAATTTTTTTGACAGGCAGAGTTAGAGAGAGACAAAGAGAAAGAAAGGTCTTCCTTCCATTGGTTCACCCCCCAAATGGCTGCTATGGCCAGTGTGCTATGGCTGGCGTGCTGCGCCAATCCAAAGCCAGGAGCCAGGTGCCTCCTCCTGGTATCCCATGTGGGTGCAGGGCCCAAGCACTTGGGCCATCCTCCACTGCACTCCCGGGCCACAGCAGAGAGCTGAACTGGAAGAGGAGCAACCGGGACAGAATCCGGCGCCCCAACTGGGACTAGAACCCGGTGTGCCGGTGCCGCAGGCGGAGGATTAGCCTAGTGAGCCGCGGCGCCAGCCTAGAATACTGTCTTTATGTTTTAATGTGGTGAGTTTGGTTACAATGTGTTGTGGTGAGGATCTTTCCTAGTCATATCTATTAGGAGTTCCATGTGCTTCCTGTGCTTGGATGTCCCTTTGTTTCTCCAAATTAGGGAAGTTTTCTGTAATTATTTCAATAAGAAAACCTTCTAATCCGATCTCTCTTTCCACAGCTTCAGGAACTCCTAGGACCTGTATGTTGGGTCATCTGATAGTATCCCATAAATCTCCAACACTTTGTTAGTTTTCTAATGTCTCCTTTTTTTTGGTCTGACTGTAAAGTTAGATAGAGATATGTCTTCTAACTTGCATGTTCTTTCTTCTGCCTTCTCAAGTCTGTTCTTAGGGCTTTTCACCATATTTTTTTATTTGTTCTATTGAATTCTTCATTTCTAATATTTTATTTTCTCTTTAAAATCTCAATTTCTTGGGGAAAATTTTCTTTCATGACATGTACAGATTTCTTTAGTTCATGGATTTGCTTCTGATTATTTCTAAGTAATCTTACGATCAATTTTTTGAATTCCGTTTCTGGCATCTTCATTTCACATTCTACTATTGAAGTGTCCTTGTCTTCCTTACTGTTTCTTGAATTTCTGTGTTATTAGACATTTGTGGTGAAACTTTTTTTTTTTTCCCTGTAATGGCTTTTATCTTTGGACGATGTCTCTGTGGCTCAGTGGGGTGTCGCTCGCTCTTTCAGTGATTATCCAGAGACCGTGTTCCGGGTGTGGCCAGGGAGCTCTGTTCAGTGCACCAGGGTGAGGGGAGTGTTCAAGGTGACACCCAAGTTGGGCATGGTAGTTTTATTTTTTTAATCAAGGGGAGGTTTGTTGAGATCTGTTGGTTATTCTCATACTCACCTCCTCTCTTCATAGGAGACCAGTGCCTGGGCGCTAGCCCCCGAGGGTACAGTTTTCATCCATGCTGCCACAGAACCACACAGAGGGTCCATGCAGTCCTCGGTGTGAACACGGATCCTGCAGCAATGACCCTCACAGGGAATCAGGGAGCCTCGAGCGTGTGGAACCTCTCACAAGTGACTGCTTACAGTCCTAGCCACACCCTGTGCCCTCCCATGTTTCCACAGTGCTGGCACACAAGGCTGCCACGGTCACGAGCACCCAGCTCCCTGTCAGTGCTTCCAGACAGACTCAGCTGTCTCTTCTCGGCTAGTTGCTGGGTGCGGACACACACTAGTGCAGTTGACGTATGTCAAAATGGCGCCAGCCCTCAGCTAGCCACAGCACGCTGGTGCCAGGTGTCAGGGAGAGAAGCGTGTCCCCCTTTTCCCTCTAGGTTGGCAGGTACACTGTCCCCCACAGAGTTCTAAGCTGGGCCCCTGCCAGGCTCTTCCCACAGCTGTATCACCAGTGGCTTGGGCTGTGCAGTCTGGTCTCTCCTCACTCCAGAGCTGGTGCTGAGGCTCTTGGGGTCCCAAGCTGTGCATGTCCACACCCTTCATGAGGTCTACAGTGTGCCCCCAGTTTGTGTGGGGTTTCCTCTGCCATTTTCTCCCTAACGCTTTCCTGAGATTGTACTCTTTCCACTTTTTTTTAAAACTATCCTCCCCTAGACTAGAGCAGTAAGCTCCCTCCCTATTCCACCATCCTGACAAAAAACCTGAAGATATTGTTTCGAGGGAGAGGCAGAGAGAGAGAGAGAAGTCCCCAAATGGTCACAACAGCCACGGCTGTGCCAGGCCAAAGCCAGGAGTGTCATCCAGGTCTCCCATCTGGGTACAGGGGCTCAAGCACTTGGGGCCATCATCCACTGCTTTCCCAAGCCGTTAGCAGGGAGCTGGATTGGAAGTGGATTAGCCAGGACTTGAACTGGTGCCTGCATGGGATGCTGGCTCTGTAGGCAGTGGCTTTACCTGCTACGTTACAATGCCGGGCCCTATTTTTTTTACTTTGGGAGGCAGAGAGAGGGAGTGCTTTCTCATCCACTGTTTTAATTACTCAAATGCCCATACTGGCCAGGGTTGATTTGGGGTCAACCCATGTGAGTGGAAGGAACCCAGTTAAGCCATTACCCCTGTCTCCCAGGTCTGCATTGGCAGGGAGCTTGAGTTAGGAGCTGGAGCTGGGAATTTTGGACCCAGGTACTCCAGTGTGGAATACAGATATCTCAACTACTAGGCTAAATTCTTGCCTCCTTTTTATTTTCTTAGTAGTTATCCTTAGGGTTATAATCAACATTCTAAGTTTATGGAAATTTAGTTTGATTATAATATTTAATTTAATTTTTTAAGAGACTGATTTATCTGAAAGTGTTACACAGAGAGATAAGGAGAGGCAGAGTCCTCCATCTGCTGGTTCCTTTCCCAGTTGGCCACAACAGCCAGAGCTGCGCTTATCCAAAGCCAGGAGCCAGGTGCTTCTTCAGGGTCTCCCACACGGGTGCAGGGACCCAAGGACTTGGGCCATCTTCTACTGCTTTCCCAGGCCACAGCAGAGAGCTGGATGGGAAGTGGAGCAGCCGGGACTTGACCTAGCACGTACTTGGAATGCTGGCCCCGCAGGCAGCGGCTTTACCTGCTATGTCACAGCACCGGCCCAGAAACTGGATAATTTTAATCGCCTTCCTTCCAGTTTACTGATTCTTTACCCTGCCTCCTCAAATCTCCTTTTGAACTTCTTTAGTGAATTTTTCACTTTAACTATTTTACTTTTCAGCTCCAGAATGTCTGTTTGGTCCCCTGTAACCATTTATATCAGATCATCATTGATACTCTCTTTTTAAAAAGATTTATTTATTATGAAAGGAAGAGTGACAGGGCGAGAGAAAGAGATATTTTCTACCTGCTGGTTCACTCCCCAAGTGGTCACAACAGCCAGGGTTGGGCCAGACCAAAGCTAGGAGTCCAGACCTCCATCTGGGTCTCCTATGGGGGTGGCAGGAGTGGGAGAACTTGGGGTCTTCTGCTTTCTAGCGTGCATTAGCAGGGAGCTGGACTGGAGTGCAGCCCAGGACTGGACCTGGCGCTCCGACGGGGCATGGCAGTCACACTTGGCACAAGTGCACATGTCATTCCCCGGTTCCTTTAGTTATTTGTTTATGGTTTCGTTCTCTTTACCCATGAAGGACACATTCCCAGGTCCAGTGGGTGCCTGACACTATGGTTGGTACCGAGCGCTGTGGATACTGTTTGTTCTCATACATAGATACTTACGGTAAAGCTTAATACACAAATTAGGCACAGTAAGAAACAATACAATAGAAAGGTGAGAGTAATACTGTTTCACACTAAAGATTGTTCTGGGGACCAGGAGTCCATCTCCTCAGAGTCACGGAGCTGGCAGAACAGGACGCCCTCTGCCGGCTCTAGGGGGGCTCTGCTCTCCCTCCTCTAGGCCCTGCCGGCGTCCCTTGATTTGCTGCCACGTTATTCTAGTCTTTTCATCTTTACACGGGGATCACCTGTGTTTCTGTGTGTCCCAAGGCTCCCTCTGCCTCTTTAAGATTCGGGGCAGGCTGGTGCTGTGGCGTAGCGGGTGAAGCCGCCGCCTGCAGTGCAGGCATCCCACATGGACACCCGTTTGAGTCCTGCTGCTCCACTTCTGATCCAGCTCTCTGCTGTGGCCTGGGAAAGCAGACGAAGATGACCCAAGGCTGCGGGCCCCTGCACCAACGTGGGAGACCCAGAAGAAACTCCTGGCTCCTGGCTTCAGATCGGCACAGCTCTGGCTGTTGCAGTCATTTGGGAGTGAATCAGTGGATGGAAGACTCTCTCTCTCTGCCTCTAACTCTGGCTTTCAAATAAAATAATAAATCTTTAAAAAAATTTAGGGCCCACCCAGATAGTCCAGGTTAATCTCCCCATCTCAAGGTCCTTGGTTACACAGGAAAAGACTCCTTTTTCTTACAAGGCAACTGTTACAGGTTGAATTGTGCTTCCTTCCTAAATTCGTATGTTAAAGTCCTAACTCCCAGCAGCTCAGAACGCGGCTTTATTTTCTTTTTTGTTTGTTTTTTATTTATTTATTTGAAACTCAGAGTTACACAGAGATAGAAGGAGAGGTAGCGAGAGAGAGAGAGAGGTCTTCTATCTGCTGGTTCACTCCCCATTTGGCCGCAAAGGCTGGAGCTGCGCTGATCCAAAGCCAGGAGCCAGGAGCTTCTTCCAGGTTTCCCATGTGGGTGCAGGGGCCCATCTTCTGCTGCTTTCCCAGGCCATAGCAGAGAGCTGGATTGGAAGAGGAGCAGCCGGGACTCGAACCGGTGCCCAGATGGGATGCCGGCATCACAGGCAGTGGATTTACTCGCTACGCCACAGTGCGGGCCCCACGGCTTTATTTGATGTGATAGCAGATGAGATAGGTTAACCTGAAATCGTGCTGGAGCTGGGGAGGGGGGCCCTAATCCCATGTGACTGTGTCCTCATAAGAAGAATCCCTGTGCAGACAGACCAGAGGCAAGACGCCACAACACAGTCATCCACAAGGAGAGGGGCGTGGAGGCTGCCAGAGCCAGAGGAGGGGCTGGGAACCCACCCTCCCTCCTGGCCCTCTGCACGGTGGAGCTTGCCGACACCTTGACTTCAGACTCCCAGCCTTCAAGCAAACACACTTACTGCTGTTGCTTAAGCCACGTGATTTGTGGTGGTTTCTTATGGCAGCCCTAGGAAGCTAACAGCGACATGAACAGGTTCCAGGAGTTAGGACCGGAGATCCTTGGGTGGCCCTTGTTCAGACCGCTACAAAGGAAAAGTGCTTGCTGCCTTTGCAGCTCTTGGAGGCTGCCAGCGCTCCTGGCTGGTAGCTCCTTCCTCCACCTTGCAAGCCGGTCTCGCAGCCTTTGCCTCCATCGTCACCTCTCCTCTCTGTGGCCCCTGCCCCCCACCCGTAGCCCTGTGATTGCATCGGCCTTCTGCGTAATCACGACCACCCCCCTCTCCAGAGCCTTTATTTAGTCACCTGCAGAGCAGCCTTCACCACACGGAGACAGTCGCAGAGTCTGTTGTCAGGATGTGAACATTTTAGGGGAGCTCTTCATACCGTGTCCATTTTTCTGTATTTTATTCTTAACCATGAATGGATGTTGAATTCTCTCACTTTTTTTCTGGCATCAATCACTACGATAATGTGATTTTTTTTCTTCTTCAGTTTAATATGTTGAATTACATTGATCTTCAAATATTGACCACTGTTGGAGCCCTGGAATAAACGCCACTTGATCATGGTGTTTAATCATACCCACGCACATGCGTGTAACTGAATTCTGTCTGCTAATGTCTTGTGAAGGTTTTTGTGTGTACGTGCCTATACGCATGATGGGAGTCTGTTTCTGCTTTCTTTATTCTGTCCTTTACCTGGTGTTAGGTTCAGAATAATGTTAACTTCATGAGTGAATCAGGAAGTGTTCTTGTTTGCTGGAATAGATGGCATGGAGGTTCTATCAGTTTACCTTTAAACACTTGTGGAATTCTCCTGGGAAATGATGATTTTTTGAAAAAAATGATATAACAGGTTTTCTTTAAAAAGGATTTATTTATTTGAAAGGCAGAATTAGAGAGAAAGAGAGGTCTTGCATCCAGCGGTTCACTCCCCACATGGTTGCAATGGCTGGGGCTGGGCCAGGCCAAAGCCAGGAGCCAGGAACTCCATTTGGGTGTCCCATGTGGGCGGCAGGGGCCCAAGCACCTGGCCATAGCAGAGGGCTGGCTGGGAAGTGGAGCAGCCAGGACTAGAGCAGGTGCCTATATGCGATGCCACCATGACAGGCTGCAGGTTCACGGGCGCCACCTCAGCCCCTGGAGCACTGGCTGCTGCCTTCCCAGGCAAATTCGCTAGAGCGGGAGAGGAGCTGCCAGGACTCAAGCTGGCACTCCGACAGCAGATGCTGCGTTGCAAATGGTGGTGTAACTGCTGCACACTCGCCCCTGGAGACTTCCCTGTCCCTCGCTATGATAAGTCATTTTCTATGGGAACTTTGGCATTTCCGTGCTATGTTCTGAGACGCGGGCTCTTACTCAAACTCTGTTTCAGCTGATTTTGTTTGACACTCCTCCAGTAAGGGAAGGGGAAATGTTACCTCCTCTGGCCAGGTGGGGGTGGCAGTCGGGCTCCCCCGGAGGTGGGAGCAGCCTCGTCTTCCCTGAGCAGTAGACTGCGTACTGGGCCTCCTCGACACCACCCCATTGGAGCGTTGGGGCACCTGTTACAGCCTGGTCTCAGCGGCTGCCTCAGTTGGCCCCTGCTGGAATGGGCAGCTTTGGGCCCCCCTTCTGTCTGTGGTGTCTGGCTGGCGTTGGGCAGGTAACGTCTCAAAGTTTCCCATCTTGCTGGGCTGCCCCTTTCCCGTTCCTTTGGCTAACGAGAGCAGGCTTTTGTCTGTGTGTGCTGCTGTTTCTGCCAAGGTTTTAACTAACTATTTATTTGAAAGGCAGAGTGAGAGAAGAGGACAAACAGATCTTCCATCCACTGGTTCACTCCCCAAATGGCTACAATGGCCATGGCTGGGCCGGGCCAAATCCAGGAGCTTTTTCCAGGTCTCCTTCGTGAGCGCAGGAGCCCAAGCACTTGGGCCATCCTCTGCTGCTTCCCCAGGAGCGTCAGCAGGGAGCTGGGACAGCCAGGCCTCAAACCAGCATCCAGATAGGATGTCGCCGCAGGTGGAGGCGTAACCTGCTACATCACGATGCTGGCCTCCCCGCCAGGGGTTTTAATCAGACTCAGGGGAGGCTGGGCGCAGCTAACTTGACCCGCCTGGAAGCCCAAGTTCCGGTTCTGGTTTGGGGACTTTTCGAGCTGTCCTTTACTACAGATGGTCAAACATTTTCAGTTGTTTCCTTAATGGTGCATTTTCTGTAGAGATGTTTGGTTTTTATAGACTTGAGTATATTAATCCTTCTTGGATTCCAGTTTGTAGCATTTAGAAAGGCTGCTCTCATACCAAGATTACGAAAAAATTTTCTTCTAGCTTTGAAGTTTTTTTATTCTACATTTTCCTGTGTCTCTATCGGTGTTTGCCGGAGGTTTTAATTGCACCAGTACAATACAAGCCACCTGGAATGTAGGAACAGGAATCTCCCTGCGGACCCAGTTGTCCCAGCTCCATATTCTGGGGTTCAGATAAATTCCTTTATTTGCTAAACGCTCTTTATTAATGGTGTTCCTAAGAGCCGTGACCTGGAAAAGGCAGAGCCTGCAGCAAGCAAGGGCTGGGCCAAGCCTTGGCCTTCCTGGGGCGTGACTGTGTGAGCCAGCTTGACCTGTGACGTTCTGCTTGGCTCGGAGCTGCACACTCTGTATTTTGGAATGCAAAGCTGCTTTAAAAGGTGCGCGAGGGGCCGGAGCTGTGGCATAGCGGGTAAAGCCAGTTGGAGTCCTGGCTGTTCCACTTCTGATCCAGCTCTCTGCTGTGGCCTGGGAAAGCAGAAGATGGCCCAAGTCCTTGGGCCCCTGCACCCACGTGGGAGACCTCGAAGAAGCTCCTGGCTCCGGATCGACGCAACTCCAGCCGTTTGGTGAGTGAACCAGTGGATGGAAGACCTTCCTCTCTCTGTCTCTTTAACTCTGCATTTGAAATAAATCTAAAAAAAAGGGTGCATGAGCTGGCAAAGTTCTGTGTGCTCAGTGGCCTGGGTGTTGTAGAAGGGTGGCCAGGCCAGTCTCAGCCTCCACCAACACAGTACCTGTGGAGGGGAGACGTAAGGACACAGGGGAGTGTGACAGAAGTGGGCCCCTGCAGGGGCGAGAGGAGCACGCAGCGGGGGCTGAGGGCCGACTGATACCCCATGCCAAGACACGGAGCAGCTGGCAGTGCCTGGCTCCCGGCAGCGCTCCTGCCTCCAGGTCCCCCAGAGGGAGGCAGGGGAGACAGTTGGTGCCACTTTCGGCTCTGAGCAGCAGGCCTGGGCCCAACCTGAACCAGTCTGCGGCCCCGCCAGCACTGCAGGTAGGCAGAGTCAGAGTCAGAGTCAAATGGGGGGCATCCGAGTGGCCCAGGCAGGGACTGCGGCAGTGCAGTGACACTAGCCCTGACCTGACCCTTCTCTTCCAGGCTGTGGCCCCTTCTGCCTAGGAGAGTACCCTGGTCAGGGAGTGAAGGGGTGAGGCTCTCCACGGCCCAGCGGGCCCAGGTCTTCTGGCCCGGCTGCAGCACAGTGTGGCCTTCCAAGTCCTACACGGGCGCAGGTCACGGGCGTGGCCCTCTGGCTCAGGGAAAGCATTTGCCATGTCTGAGTCTTATTTTCTTCCAAGATTGGGGGTTGGATCGGCTAAGTGCTGTGTTCTGGCAGCTCGGGCTGAAGCAGGTGTAGGAGCAGGGAGCCCGTAGCCACTGGGCTGCCGGTCTCTAGGTGGGTGTCTGAGCCTTCCCGAGCCCGTTTTGCTCTCCAGTGATAAGGACGATGGGCTGATGCGATGGCTGCTGGCGCAGGGGCTCAGGCAGCGAGGCGGCTATTACCACTGTGCCTTTCGAGATTCTGTCCGCTAAAGGGCAGCCCGCATGCCAGCCTCCCCTCTGCCCACCAGCGGCCCCTTGGGAGCCCACGGGCTGGCCTCGCGCCTCCAGCTGGCTGTGTATGTCTCCAACTTTACCCTCCCCTCTCCCCATTGAGCTACGAGGTCCCCCTTGCTGCCTGGCAGACAGCTGCCCCGTCACTGTGGACTCAGGAGCCGCGACCAGGACGCGGAGGAGCCTCCAAGCACAGGGCGCGGCCCGCCCTCCCCGCGCCGCGCCTCCCGGGAGAGGAAGGTGGCTGGCACAGCCCTTGCACCAGCCCCGCCCACTGTGCCAGGGCCCGCTGAGGAGCTGACGGCAGGACTCCCAGACTGCCACCTCGGCCGCCCCAGCCCGAGCTCTCGGAGTCCGGGGATCCAAGAAAGAGGCTGGTTTGATGTCGCTCCTCATTTATTCATTCCATCTGTTCTAAGTTGTACAGTTACGAAAATAACAAAACCAAAGCTGGAAGCCCAGGAATATTTACACTCTCGTGAAGTGAGGTCAGTCTATGTTGCCACACAGATTGGTTATGTTTGGTACCACAAGATGTCTATAATTCAGACAAAATCAGACAGATGAACAAATGTATGTACAGTGAAACGAGGGGAAGTCATTCAAGTATCAAAATACAGAGACAAAGATTAAATAACATTTTTATTACAATTCAGTCCCACTGCCACCCATCTGCAACCACACCTCCGTGAGCTGCACTCTGCAGGCCTGGGCATCTCCGAAGGCCGAGCTCAGCCCAGGCTCCCGGGGCCTGGGTGACTACAGCTGTGCCTGCTGTGGGCTCAGCCCAGGCTGCTCAAGGAACCCCCCATTATCTGATGCTAGCAGCGGAGCGTGGCAAGTGCAGAGCAAGCGGAAGAGAAGGTGGGGGCCGGGGAGCCAGGGCTGGGTCTGCTCCCAGCTGCAGTCCCCCACCTCGGGCTCCTTCACAGTTCAGAAACAGGGACTGGGCCTCCCGGTGTGACCTGCACTCGGTGCACACGCAGGGCTCTCCGACCGCAAGCCTGGCCTTCCTGGGGCGGGCACAGGGGAGCGCGCCACCTTCCTTACATTCCTGTCTTTGAAATAAGCCAATCTCAAAACCAGAGCCGGAGACCGGCTGAGGCGCTGGGGTGCGAGCACACCCTGAATAAATAGAGAGATAGCAGCTTCGGGGAAGACACACCTATGCTCTAAGAACGACAGACGGCCTCCGGACGCATCTTAGTGTCTACGTGGTTTCTGTTTGGGTCTCCCGCCCACCAGCAGACGCCGGCTTAGCTGGGACTCGGCCCCTGTACAAGACGACGGCACCGCCCCGGCACCGCAACGCGAGGCAGCACCCTGCACTCGGGATCCTTAGGCTTCCTGGGCAGCTCTAGGAGGAAGCAGGGGCTGAATACTGTGCAGTGTCACTGACGGGGATTCTCAGGCCCTGAAGCCAACAGGAAGAACTGCAGGTGTTGAGGTCCTTGTTTAGTACCAAGAAGGAGGAGTCTGCCTCTCCCACAGCGGGGAGCTGAATCCCAGACCCGCCATGCCAGACGCTCAGCAGACAGGAAAGCCCCGAGGCCCAGCCTCAAGTCAGCTGCAAGGTACAGGCCTGCCCTCGCGCTCTGGCCAGGCACAGGGTTGTGGACGGGGACACAGACATCAGCATCCAATCTGGGAGGCAGGGCGCGGTGCTGAGTCCTGGACCAGGCACCCTGGGCCCAGCATGCGGCCTGCTAGCCTACCCATGGCGGGCAGCACTGCCTGCCCACGACCTGGAAGCAACAGGCCTGGCCCGGCTTTGCCTCTCAACACCACGGAACAAACCCCTTCCTTTCTGAGGGCACCCAGGGTGAAGAACACAGCCCAGGTCACTGGGAACAGCAAAGCGAGCCAGGGGGAGGCGTAAGCAGCACTGGTGGGCGCAGACCAGGCCTGCTCTTAGGCCGCACTGGGGGAATGAAAGGGACCAACAGGCCTCTTCTATGCCTGGAGCCAGCGAGAAGCCGAGCACCAGGGAATACCAGCTTCAACCCAATTGTTCAGAGAACCAAAATGAGCCCTAACGGCACAGCCCCGATGAGACAAATCGGACTGCCCACTGACGCCCCAAAGCAAGCTGCTGCTCTTTGACTCCGTGGCACGGAGGAGCTCCTGGCCCCAGAGACTGCTTGCTCGTCTCCGCCTGGCCACTGGACCCTCACATTTGGAACCCTGGAAGCAGGAAGCAGCTGTTTCTGCCCAGCTGCCCATGGCCAGTGCAAGACCGGATGAGAAGTCGGGCAGCGTTGTGAAGGACAGCAGCTTGGCTGGGGGCTGGAAAAGCAGAGAAACCCATCCACTCCCCTGGCCTGAGCCACACAGAGGCCACGCTGGGATCCCACCGTGAGGACAGAGGCTGCCAATCTCAGGTCCCCTGTCCTCGGACCCCACAGCCATTTGTCTAATGGTTGGCAGTTTGACCGAGAGGTTTGAGCCAAGTGTTAAAAGTTCATTTTATAAAAAAGCCTTTTTCTATTAAAAACCTGTTCAGACGAGTCCTTCTTGCCCTGCAGGCAGCGCCTCTGCTGGGCCTGCGGTGCCTCCCTCGGCAGGGCTGGGCTCGCTCTGCAAGGCCTGGGGGCAGCAGGCCCAGGCCGAGCTGTCGGGCGGAGGTCCCCACAGGCAGAGGTCGGGCCTGGGTCTTCAAAGCTGCAGGTGAGGTGGCGGTGGTGGTGGCAGGAGCCTGCGCCCCCACGTGTGTGTGTCCGCAGCACAGTGTGGTTCCTCAGTGGCTCAGCTTGGCAGAAGCAAACAACGGGGGGAGGAGAGGGTTAACTACAGGGGCTGCAAAGGCGGAGGAGTGGAGAGGAGGTGCAGAGGAGCAGTCCCTCCCCGCCTCCCTGCCCTCCACACACCCAGCCCGCCGCTCCGCTCAGGAAGGCACACGGTCAGCGGGGCGGAAGGGCCCACCGGGCTCGGCCGCCGGGCTACGCTACATCCGCGCGGCCTCCGACGGAACTGCTGCCACCTAAACTGATGCGCTCGCACACCGTGGCCCCACAGCGTGGAGAAACGTCAGAGGACTACGGGAGTGGCTCGGTCTAGACCCCCGTGCTGCAGCAGCTCCTCTGCGGAAGGGAGGGTGCACCACGGGAGCAGGGCCAGGCCCCTCCTGCTGCTCCTACAGGAACGCCTTATTCCCCTGGGAGCCACAGCTCCACAGCCTGCGATTCGACGGCTGAGACACATGCACGCCACCAGGTTCCTTGGAGTAGAGGGCCCATTAGGACCAAGAAACATGCCGAGTGGAGTCAGCCGGCGCCCACGGGCCTGGCACGTACCCGGGGCCCTCCCAGAGCGCAGTCTGTCCCCGGCCAGGCCACGTCTCCGAGCTCAGTCTCAGTGGGGCCCGACCACAAGAGCGAGGCCAGCACCTCAGAGCAGCCGAGGGGAGGGGGCGGGGCCGCAGGCTGCGGGGTTCTGGCACTGGGCCGTCACAGTGGCTGGCTGTGTCAGGGAAGGTGAGGACAGCGCCCCGCCGCGGCTCAGGACAGAAGACGGGGGCGGGGCCGGGAGCCAGGCCCACCCGAGAGGGTGTTAAGGTGCGTTCTGCGTGGGCTCCCGGCCCCGCACATCCCTTGCCCCCTTGCTGCCCACTTCAGAGGCGACTCACCCCCCAAGCTGTCCTCAGCCCAAGGGGGAGGATTCACAGTGTGTGGCGGTGTGGGGCACATCTGTGAGTGTGTGTCTGGAGCAGCTGCCCAGGAGAGCAGGGCCCCGTGGAGGCGGCGCCGTGGCGTCAGCAGCTGGAAGGAGTCGAGAAAGCAGAAAGACCGGGCGGCAAAGGCACAGTGACACTAGTGGAGACGGGGAGTGGGCTGTTTTAGAAGATAGTGGTCTCATACTTGGTGTTGAGGCTCCGCTTAGAGTCTGGTTTTGGGTCCACAATCCAGGAGACACTGGCATGGGACTGAGCATCTTGGTCCACGTCGGGCGGTTCCAGCTGCCAAACAAGGACACAGAAGAGTCAGAGGGCAGCCCCGGGCTGGGGCCGGAGGCGAGCGGCCCACGGCCCCTTTACCACCTGGGTGGCACTGGAGTCTCAGCCAAGAGCGGGCCGGGGCTGGGGCCTTCCTCGGAGCACCTGGGGGACGGCCACCTCCAGGGGCAGCTCCTCCTGCCAAGGATCTCCCGGTCTGCTCAGGGGAGGAAGCGTGCTCTACCTGAGTCTCCTCTGCCCCACCCCTGGGCAGGAAAGGGACACGGGGCTGGGCAACTCCACGCCTCGGCTCCCTCAGTGGGGCCAGACAGCTCACCCTGGAGCGAGACCACAGCAGCCATGCCAGGCCTCGGGAGAGAGGACACACGACAGGAACACAGGGGGCGGAAGCACACACAGGGAGGGGCAGAGCGCCAACCAGGAAGGAGAAGGGAACGTGGGCCACGCAGGCCGAGGAAGAGAGCTCACGGTCACTTCGGGGAGACGGACACACAAGACAGCAGGAGGCGCAAAGACCTTGAGTCCAGGACTAAGAGACGGCAGCGGTAGGTAGGAGGGACGGTGGGTGGTGCAGGTGTGACAGTAACAACAGCGACTATCGGGGGGCAGCGGCACCTGGGGCGCAGAGCAAAGCAGACAGACACAGGGGCGGCGTCACGGGCCTGCTGCGGGCTCGCGCTCTCCACAGCCCCGCGGTGGCCTTGCCCTGGGGTGAGCCTGGCGAGGGAGGTGAGCAGGGGAGGAGCTGCTGTCCTAACGGGCAGGGACTACTGGAGGGGCAGCCCCCCACCCGGGGACCCCGAATCCAGGCCAGGGAGATGACGGGGCGTCCCGGTGCTGGCGGCCCACGTACTGCAGATTTCCTCACGCCGACCCGAGGCTTAGGCACTGGTTTGGTAGACTTGGTTTCAATCGTCTCTGCTGCGGGGGCCCCCACAGGCCTGGCCTTCTGGGCCTGCAGAGCCAGCTGATAGGCCACCTCGAAGGCCTGCCCGAGCGTCAGGATGACCTCGTAGGTGAGATTCTGGGGGGAGACAGAGCACTGATGAGCGGGGGCGCGGGGGCTGCGCCGGCCTCTCTCCAGTTCTGCCTTGAACACTAACAGAGAGCGCCTGTCTGGAAAACAGGGTGTTGCAGCAGGACTGAAACATCAGGGGACAATCTGAGCACAGCACGGCTTTTTCCATTTGCATAATTACACCTTTCAGAAAGGCCAGGTGAATGCAGGACCTGCGGCTGCCACACCAGCTCGTCCCAGAACCGAGACAGCCACCCTTCCCACCGCCTTCCCTCCCTCCCTGCTGGCCCTCCTCCCTCCCACTCCTGGGGCCTCTCCCGTTCTCCCCCCCTCACTTGAAAGGTCATGGCTGGGGTGGGGAGGGAAGGAAGGAGGGAGGGTGTGTGTGTGTCATGGCAGGGGTGGGGAGGGAGGGGCGTGTGTGTGTGTGTGTGTGTGTGTGTGTGTGATGGTGGGGGAGGGAAGGAAGGAGGGAAGGGTGTGTGTGTGTCATGGCGGGGGAGGGAGGGGTGTGTGTGTGTGTCCGCACACGGCTCTGCAAGCCTTCAAGGCGGTGCGTGTGCTGCAGTATCTAGTTACATATTTTGTAACCATTTAATACAATAGTGTGAGTGTTTTTAAGTGCCTTTTTTGTACTGTGTCACTGACAGTTGGTGCCCCTAACCCCTTACCCACAAGCCCCATGGTGTTTCTGTGTGGTTTATGCAGCACGGTGAGTTTTAGGAGCACATACGACACAGAGCGGGCAGCACACGACAAGGGCCACGGACTGTGCGTGCGGCGTGGGTCACCTCCCTCCATCTCCAGGCCTTCCCCGCCTCCCCGACCGCGAGGTTGGCTACACAAGTCTTCAGAGAGTTCATGGAAAATGCATATTATATAAAAACTATGCATGGATTTCAACTGATTTGTACCAAAAATAAACTTACCTTTTAATTTCATTTTCCAAAACCCTTTTGCAGTCCCTCATATTTCCCTTTGAATAGATGAGGAAGTGGCCACAAGTGTTTCCCAAGTCACACAGCCAGCAAGGGGCACAGCCAGGTGTCTGATGCCAGACCCGGTTCCTAACCCCGCCAGCCCAGAGCAAGCAGGAGGCTGGGCTGCAGGGGGTGCTGAGAGCTGAGTACTCCAGGAGCCACAGAGCTTCTGAAGTAGCTGCTCTCCCGGAGGGCCGTGGGGCCTTGTCTCCGGGCAGAGTCCCCACAGGCCCCAGGCTGAGTGTGAGAAGAAATGTGAGGAAGGAAACCTGCACGGGAGGGCGCTGCCGGGACAGGGCCACGGGGCCGGGCACAGAGCCCTGGGGAGACAGAGGCCTCGCCAGCCCTCAGAAACCCCTGCCCCGCAGGCCCTGGCCAGCCCTGGCCGCCTCCGTGCTTCAGCCTCACCCCTGTGTGAAGGAGACCGGCCCGGGAGGCAGCAGGCCTGCTCCGTGGACCACGCGTGTGCTCAGTGCCCGCCGGGGCCGGGGCCGGGGCGCCACCCACCACGTCCACTGTGCTGAAGACGTGGCAGTAGTGGTGGCTGGTCTGCAGGTCCTTGGTGATGTAGGCGAAGGTGCACAGGTCCTCGGGGTCCTGGGCCGCGCAGGAGATGTTGCGGATCTCGTGCTCTGCGATGACGTTCTGCGGGCAGGAAGCGCTCTGGGACCCCCGCCTTCCCCAGGCCCAGCCCCGGCACCACCGCCCAGGCTTCTACCATCTCCATCGCCTTTTCTGTCTCACCCAGTGCATCAGCCAAACCCCACTTCCACCTCTCCCAACTCAGGTGCGGGCTCTCTGCCTCTGACCACAGCTACTAAGGCAGTAAAGTGTTCACATCCAATCTTGAGCTTTCTCTAGCCCCTCCGGCCTCCAGGGTAGGGGCGAGGTGGGAAGGGGCTTAGGACGGTGGCACCCCAAGTGGTAGTGCATGGCGCGGGGAGGGGCCTTTGCTCACCGAAGGCCTGCAAGCAGGTAAGCCATGCTGACTAGGGTGGGGAAAGAGGCAGGTGGCAGGGCCCAGGGTAGAAGATAGGCAAGCACCTGGCAAGGGTGGTGGGATGAGAATGACAGGGACCCAGGGGCACTCTGAGACCAGGGGTGAGGAGGGGCATCCGGGTGGCTGGCCCTGGAGCCCCATCACTGTGACGACAAGGCCCCTGCGCCTGTCTACAGGCCTCAGGAGAAGCGCACCTTGTTGGAGGCATCGATGAACTTGACTCCTTTGTAGGTGATGGACAGGATGATAGTGGGGATCTTCTTCATGTGCTCAGTGGATTTCTGGAGAGAACAAGGGGTGCCCGTGCATGTCCCTTCACCGCCTTGGTTTCCAGCCCCGGCCTCCCTCCCATCCGCCGCACGGTGCTCCCGCCTGCGGCCTCCTGCCCTAGCTGGCCCCTGCGTGCTCCAGCCTACCCGCATCTTGGCACAGGCGTCTTGTGTAGATTCTGTCCCTCGCAGGTCTTTGATCAGCATGGACCCCAGATACTGTGGGAGCGAACAGTGGCTGGGCTCAGGACTCGGGTGTTACTGTCCAGTGTGACCCGCCAATCTGGGGCTGTCCCACAACCCAGCGAACCCCCTTCTGCCCAGGCTGGGAAGGCCTCCACTTTCCCCTGGCTAAGCCCATCCAGAGCTCTCTACCCCGGCCCCTATGCTGCGGGGAGGCACTGAAGAACAGAGAAAACAGCCTCTGAGCCCCGGGCCTGGGCCTGGGCCTGGGCCTGGGCGGGTCCGAGGGCCAGCCTGGACTCGGAACTCCAGAGGCCTGGCCGGGAAACGGCGGTGGGGAGGAACTCACGTTGGCTTCGTAACCACAGGACTCGAAGATGAGCTTCTCCGGCTGGTGCTGCCAGCTCTGCACGGGGGCGTAGGGGGCAGCCAGGCTGGGGGGCCGAAGGGTCAGCTTGGCCTCGCGGTGCTCTTCCTGCAGAACACGTGCCATGGGACGGCTGCTGGCTGCTGGCTGGCCGCAGCACACCCAAGGGTGCAGAAGCCAGTGACCTCAGAGTTCAAGGGCCAGTGGAGAGGGTGGGGGCAGAGTAGCAATTCAAATGCACTGTGCAGGGGAGGAGGTGCTGAGGACAGCAGGGAGGGGGCACCCACAGCTCAGAGCAGGGCTCAGTCAGGAAGGGCTGGCTCTGCAGAGTCCAAGAGGAGTCCCAAAGGAGACCGGAAATGACCAAAAGCAAAGGGGAATACAGCAGACTCCGTGTGGGGAAGCCCGGGCTGCTGGGCGCTGTCCAGAACAAAGCAGAGGTGCACACGACTCGAGCCGTGTCTCACAGTGCAAGACCGGGAATCCTTGGCTAGGATGCTTTTAATTTTTACTTGAGAGACACAGAGCGAGCTCCCATCTGCTGGCCCATTCCCTGAATACCCACAATGGCTCCTGGCTGCAGCTGAAGCTGGGAACTCAACCCACGTCTCCTACTTGGGTAACAAGTCCCACCGGGAGCCAGCACTGCTCCCCAGGGTCTGCACTGGCAGGAGGCTGACGTCAGGAGCCGGAGCCAGGTCCCGAACCCAGGCCTTCTGATGGGGGATGTGGGAGGCTTAAAGACCAGGCAAAACACCTGCCCCTGGGGCTGCATTTTAAACAGAGCCTTCAGGCAGCAGCTGGGCGAGGGGCTGGGCCCAGGTGAAGATGATGGCTTCCTCAGGAGGGCAGGGGAGGAAGGAGCAGATTCGGGCAGTGTGTAAGGCTTCCACTGCCAGCAGCTGTGGCCTCACAATACAGAGCGCCTGAAACTGCTGGAAGGGCCGTTCTTAAGACCTTTGAAGTCACGGTCAAGTTTGTGGAACAGCAAGCGAAATCCCCAGATGCCAGCAATGAAAAGTGTGAGTCAGAAAAAGAGGCAGGAGTGAAGTTAAAGTCACCCTCACGGGCGTGAGGAACACCTGCCAATCCGCTATCTGACAAGCCCAAAGGGGACAAGGGACACGGCCAGGGGCCTGTGCAAGGCAGCAGGTGGGACAGGCCAGTCTTCAGTATCTCGACGCTCTGAGCAGGTGAGCTAGAGTGAGAGATGGAACCAGCTTTGGGCAAGGACATCAGGCGGCACCAGGGCCGGCAAGGCTGGTGAGCACCCTGGGGTCGCCAGCTGTACCCACTGGAGGCCGCAGGCACAGAGCAGGAATGGCCGGCTCTGAGTTGGGCTGCAGTTCTGCTGGGGAGGTGAACAGATGTGAGCTGTGGGAGCAAGCCGTGCGAGGAAGAGAGAATGGGCGGGAGCAAGGGCCCTGGGGTGGGCCGTGGGAATGAGCAAGGGCCTTCGGGGCTGGACAGTAGGGAGCTGCGGTCACAGAGGAGCAGGTGGCTCTGAACACCTGAAGGGGGAGTCCAGGCCACTGAGATTGTGGGTGCGGCCCGAGCACCGACACTGCGGCGCACTGTGCAGTCCGAGCTCCGGGAGGCCGGCCGGGCCTCAGCTGGGCCACCGAGTGGAAGACAAGGGAAGCAGGCCAGGTCGCTTCCAACGTGCCCAGGCACGGGGCAGCAGATGGCTCCGGGGGGTCCGTCCTGCCCACCTGGGTTCTGCAGCGCTCAGTGCGAGAGGGTGCCGCAGGCTCGTGAAGGCTCTCGTGCCGCCGCCTGCCCGTGTCCACCGAAGGCAGCAGGAGGTCCGCTGAGCGCCCGGTACACGAGTCACTCTGGCTCAGGGGGGATGACGTCTGGGAGAGCAGGTCTTGGCACTGCATGGGGAGAAACCCAGGTGGAACCACACCCCACTGGCCCAGTGTGACGACCCCACCCGCAGGGGTGTGGCCACCACAAGCACCCTCAGGCCACGATGCTCCCCTGGGCCTGGGCCGTCTGTGGAGAGGACAGCTCTAGGCCAGGGTGCTGCTTTTACGCCCATCAGAGAGGGAATCATCTGCACAAAACCTTGGGAAGACTACGGCACTGGCGGCGGCACCCTGTGGTCCCAGCTGAGAGCAAACGAACCTGCGCCCTCAGGCTTCCTAAGAATGGACGTCCGCTGTGCGCTTGGCTCCCAGAACGAGGCTGGGCTGCAGCTTTCTCGTCCATTGGAGGAGGATAAAACAGCCCCCAGTTGCTGAAGTTGTGGGAGAATGAAAGGGATGAGGCCTGGGACAGGGGCCTGGCAGGCACAGCTGGCCTGAGGGGGCAACAGGCTGCGGTGCAACCCATCCCTGCCTGCAGTCGGTTCCGTGACCTCTGCAACACGTCATCTGGGAGGGCTGCTCTTCCCCACCCCAGGCCATCCCGATCCAGCTAGGCCTGGGGCGCAAATCACACCGCCCTGAGGGGACTCCTCCCACCTCACCCCTGCCCTGCCTGAGGCTGAGAGGAACACCCAGAGGCAGCCCCAGCAAAGCCTGCATTCTGTGTATTTGTTTTACTTTCCCCTCAACTTTTATTTTCTTTTAAATTTTTATTTATTTGGAAAGCAGAGAGAGCAAGATCTCCCATCCACCGGTCCACTCCCCAAGTGCTCACAATAGCCAGCGCTGGGCCAGGCTGAGGCTGGGAGCTGGACACTGAATCTGGGCTTCCTATGTGGCTTACAGAGACTCATCGCCTACAGTCTCCCAGGGTGCACATCAGCAGGAAGCTGGAACTGGAAGCAGAGAAGGACCTGAACCCCAACACCCTGATACGGGCTGCGAGTATCCAAAGCAGTGACAACAGCTGTGGCAAATGTCTGCCCCAATTAAAAAAATCTCGGTGAAATCTTTTTTTGAAAGGCAGAGAAAGAAAGCTCCTAGGGGTGGCTGTTGTGGCAAACTGGTTCAGTGGCTGCTTGGGATGCCTGTTCCGCCTCCTGCCGATGCATCCTGGAAGCAGCAGATGACGACTCGAGTACCTGGGTTCCTGCCACCCACAGGGGAGATCGGGGTGGAGTTCTAGGCTCTTGGTTTCAGTCTGGCACATCCCTGGCTGTGGTAGGCATTTGGAGAGTGAAGCATTGGATAGAAGATCTGTCACTCTGCTTTTCAAGTAGATGAAAATAATCTTTTTTTAAAGATGCCATCATTCCCCAAATGCCTGCAACAACTGGGACTGGAATGAGGCTGAAACCAGGAGCCAGGAACTCAGTCCAGGCCTCCCATGTGGGTGGCAGGGACCCAAGCACTTGAGCCATTACCTGCTGGCTCCTAAGGGAGCATTCGCAGGACCCTGGGATCGGGAGGCGGAGCTGCAGAGCAGAACTGAAAGCAGGCACTCCGAGCTGTGCCTTCCTGCCCCACAGCCCCTTTATCACAGACCAGCCCAGGCTTCTGGGAGGCATGTGATTTCTAAAGAGCCAAAGACCCGTCTCCTGTGCTCCCCTGCTGAGCTGGGCCCAGGGGCAGACTTGGCCCCAACAACACAGCGGAGGCCCCTCTGAAGGGTTCCGAGAGGATTCTCTTTGAGTCCCAAAGATACAGAGAACACGCAGATTCCTTTTATCCCTCAACTCACTCTCAGCTGGGAAAACCTCGGGGGCTTCTGGGGCGGCTCCTCGTAGGGCCTGTCTGCGAGGGAGGCAATGATGCGCTTGCGATGGCCGAGCAGGTGCACTTTCAGGACCTGGGCAGCAAAGAGGGGAGGCGTCAGCGGAGACGGGGCTCCTGGGGTCCCCATGGCCAGATGTGTCACCAAGGAGCCGGCCCAGGCCCAGGCTGTACTCACATTGACGAGCTCCAGCTCCCAGAGGTTCTTCACAGTGTCGATGGAGCTGTAGCCACTCGACAGGAAGGAGTGGACATAGTCCTGCAGCCCCAGGGAGTCCAGCCAGGAGGGCACTGATGGGGGGCTGTTCCCATCACAGCCCAGCGCCTTCACCTGTGGGGCAAGGGAGGCAACGGGGCTGACATCTCCACACTCACAGGATGGGGACCTGGGGCCAGGCCAGCTCACACAGCTATACCAGGGGCAGCGGCTGAGGGAAGCCCCTGAGTACCCCCAAGTCCTTCCCTTTCTAGCACTGGCGCTTTGGCCTTAGCTTCCCCATGTGGGAGGTGGGAACCACTGGCTGACCCTCAGGGCCGGGTAAGGCTAGATGGGGGGGTGCAGGGACCAGAAAATGGGGTGTCTGTGAAGCAGGTGCTTCTAAGCCCTGACCGAGTAGAAGGAACACGGGGCCCTGGACTTGGCACCAGCACGGTTCAGGGGAGGGGCCCAGGCATGCCAGCTCCGAGCTCCCCAGGGGAAGACTATGCCTTCCTGGCTGCCCTGCTCTCCCAGGCCCACCTGGGGAGGGGCCTGTCGCCGGAGATCAGTATGGGGTGGCCTGGATGCCCCAAAGGGGCTCGAGGTGACAGGCCAACCCTGTGGGCATCAGGCTCACATGAGAGCCTGGCACCTCCCTGGTCCATCCTCACAAGGTGTTTACGACTCCTAGAGCCCTGATGCCTCTCCAGGGGCCTCGCGACTCAGTGAGGAAGCAAACAGAGTGTGTGCTGGCCCTGCTGGGGCTCTCAGGACAAGGAAGAGACCCGTATGATCTGTACGTGCTGGAGCCCAGCTGTCCTCAGTCCAGGGGACAGCGTTAGGGACAGGGCCCTGGCCTTGGCATAGTAGTGGTCACCTTGGGCAGAGAGCGCGCGGCCTGGAGCAGCTTCCGCCGGTGCTGCGGGTCACCAATGCCAATCTCTCGCAGATCTTGTTCTTCCATCACGTTAGACCCCTGAGAACAGAGAGAAGACATCAGGGCCCGTCCTGAGCCCACAACTTGTGGTCAAATTCTTCTGCTGCACCAACAGACACCAAGACAGCAAGGGGACTCAGGGGTCCTGGGGCCAGAGGCTGGGGTCAACTGCACACAAACCTGCAGGCTGCTGATCTGGGCCAGATCAGACAGGGACGAGGGGTGGGACCTCCCACGCCTGGCCACCTGCACTAGCCCACCTCAGGGAGTTCATGTGTGTGTCTGGGGAGCAGGTCCCAAGGCCGAGAGGAAGAACCGTTGGGCTAGCCCCGAGGGTTCCCGCAGGTGTGACGGTAGTTCTAGAGCATTAGAACCCCTGCAGGCAGGCAGCTGGTGACAGAGGCAGAGAGCCAAGGAGCTGGACTTGCCTCCAGGAGGAGGGCACCCAGTTAGAAAGGGCTCCCCGCCCCACGAGGAGTGGGCCAGAGCCGCGTCCACTCGGGTTGTTGTCCCTGACCTCCACCGGCCCCGAGGGGCACCCGCTGCTCAGCACCCCGTGTGATGGGGCGGGGGCGTGGTTGGCACTCACTGCACGCTCCTCACTCTGAGAGCTTTCACGTGGGTCATCCCCACGTCGCACGCACGATCCTGTTCTGCAGATGAGGAAACTGAGGTACACACAGGTGAGAAGTTCCCGAGGTCACACGGCCAGAGGTGGAGCTGATCGGAACCCGGGCAGTGTGACAACGCCACGTCCTCACCCCTGTGAGGACGCCTCGTGCCTGTGACTCACCAGACAGCTATTTTCGGATTCAACTTTGAGAGGCACAGCGTGGGCCCCGATAGGAGACTCACAGGTTCTGCCCTGGCCCTCAGCCACAGCCAGACGCGGGCGGCCGCCAGCTGGGTGCAGGGGGCTCTGGGCGTGGAGCCGGGCTTCCCTTGCAAGAAGGGAAGGGCACAGCAGGAGCTGTGCTGGGAGCGTGGTGAGGGACTGGAGGGGTTGGTACAGGGAAGCTGTGGCGCGGCCCCCGTCCTTTCTGTCGGGAAGGTATTCCGACTTCTTGGAGGAGGAACGTGTCTGACATGTCCAATGACCACGGAAACAGACAGAGGGGTGGCTGCCGACAAGAGAAAAGGAAAAGGATGGGGCCTCCCCCACAGCCCTGATTAGAGCAAATGGATCAAGACCCAGGTTTGGGGGATGGCGGCTCGAGTGACTGGGTCTGTGCCTGGGAGACTTGGATTGAGTTCCTGGCTCTTGGCTTCTTACAGGCATTATGGGAGTGAACTAGGAGGCGGGAGCTCTCTCAAATAGACATAACTCTATGAAATAAAAAAGAGAAATAGGGGCTGGTGCTGTGGAGCAAAAGGTTAAGCCTCTGCCTGTGGTGCTGGCATCCCACACGGGCACCGACTGTGTCCCCGCTGCCCCACTTCCGATCCAGCTCTCTGCTATGGCCTGGGAAAGCTGTAGAAGATGGCCCAAGTCCTTGGGCCCCTGCGCCCACATGGGAGAGCTGGAAGAAGCTCCTGGCTCCTGGCTTTGGACTGGCACAGCTCCGGCCATTGTGGCCACCTAGGGAATGAACCAGTGTATGGAAGTATGGAAGACTTTTCTGTCTCTTCCTCTGTCTTGTAACTCTGCCTCTTAAACAAATAAATAAAATCTTAAAAAAAAAAAAAAAAGAAGAAGAAAGAAACAGATGACTAGTTGAACTCGATGCTGCCAACCTCACAGCCTTGGTCTCTGACTCCTCGGTGAAGGCTGGGACAATCCGGGCTGATGTGAGACGAAGCCCACGTGCCTGCCCTGGCTCACACCACTCTTCACGCCCCATAGCCTTTTGATTCTCTGCACACACCCTGCAGTTTAAGTCACCTCTGACGCTGCCCCCGGAGTAGAGCGGATCCCACAGGTACAGGGCTCAGTGCCACAACCCAAGCCCAGGCTGCGACCTGCGCACCTGACACACCGGCTGTAAGCCAGGGTTCCCACAGCCCTTTCCTTGACTTGGATCACTTACTAGGGCAGTTCACAGAACCTCTGCTCACCCGTGTGTAATAAGGATGTGTCCTCGGGCATGTGGGAGGGGCTGGGAGCATCTCTGCTATAGGGACACCAGGCACGCGGCTGCCCTCACGTTCAGCTGCCCAGAGACCTCAAGGCAAGTTGATCAAATCACTGGCCAACCTCAACCTCCCCCTCCCTGAGGGGGCCACCAGCCATCTCATTAGCATACCAAAGGAGATCTCCAGGGGTTTAGGAACTGTGTGTCAGGAAACAGGAGGAAGAGCCACACAGGCATTTCTTATCCTATCACAGTACTCTTCAGGGGAGGGTCAAAGGGATCGATGCCTCAGACCCAGAGGGCCTGAGGGTTTTGTCTGGAGGTGGTAAGAGGGCAGAGAAGTGGGTCTGAGGCCAGAGCAGCTGCCCCGCACTGCAGAGGTGGGAAGGGTCAGGCTGCTGAGGGAGGGGCCGTGCAGCCCGGCCAGGGTCCTGCTCCAGCTGAAGAAAGGCTGTCCCTGCCAGCGCGGCAGCTCACTAGGCTAATCCTCCGCCTTGCGGCGCCGGCACACGGGGTTCTAGTCCTGGTCAGGGCGCTGGATTCTGTCCCGGTTGCCCCTCTTCCAGGCCAACTCTCTGCTGTGGCCCGGGAGTGCAGTGGAGGATGGCCCAAGTGCTTGGGCCCTGCACCCCATGGGAGACCACTGGATCAGCGCGGTGCGCTGGCCGCAGCACACTGACTGTGGCGGCCATTGGAGGGTGAACCAAAGGCAAAGGAAGACCTTTCTCTCTGTCTCTCTCTCACTGTCCACTCTGCCTGTCAAAAAAAAAAAAAAAAAAAAAAAAAAAAAAAAAAAAAAAAAGGCTGTCCCAGCTTGTAGCCAGGAAGGTGAGGTGGGCAAGGTCACACAAGGTCACACAGCCCAATCCCCTCTTTACAGAGGCACAGAACCCGGGACCCTGGCACCTGCTGCGCCTCTGTCTTCAGCCAGCTACAGCCTCCAGGTGTCTTCTACCGTCTCCACTCACTGCCTACAATGCCAGAGACTCTGAAGCACTCAGCCTGGGAAGGCCCACACCATGGGGAGACCAGCCCTTCCTCTCCCCCGACCACCTACCCTACACAGGCCACGTGTGGGAGCTAGGGAGGGGGAGGCATCCTGGGAAGGTGGGCATCCTGGGAAGGTGGGCATCCTGGGAAGGTGGGCAAGAGCTGGACATGTGGCGGATTCAGCGGAGGCTCCGGGCTGCAAGAGCCAAGATGAGGACGGTGCCAATACTAACGATGGCCTGCAGGGGGCTGACAGTGATGAGCACAAGCACCTTGCCCGCATCTCATTAATCCTTACAGTAACTCCACAAGGAGGACAAAGCCCCACTGTAGAGTAGGAAACCAAGAGAACCTCCCTGTCCACCTGCAGGGATAACAAAGGCCCAGGGGTGGGTTTGTTAGGGAAATGCAGTAAGGAAACAGAGCTGCCGTTCTGGTTCTCATCCTGGTTGCTTCACTTCTGATCCAACTCCCTGCTGACAGCCTGGGAAAAGGGCTCTTGCACCCACGTGGGAGACCCAGAAGCTCCTGGCTTCAGCCTGGCCCAGCCCCGGCTGTTGTGGCCATCTGGGGAGTGACCCTGAAGATGGAAGACCTTTCTTTCTCTGTCTCTCCTTCACTCTCCAACTCTTTCAAATAAATAAATAAATAAATTCATCTTTAAAGACAGAGACTAGTGGCCAGAACAGCACTGGCTGAGCACTGCCTCCTCCAGCCTCATCTCCATGCTGGTCACTCCCTGCCTGCCACCAGACATAAAAATGCAAAGGCTGCCGTGAGACAGAGCTGCATCCTGGCCTGACAGGTGTTTCTCCCCATAGCTCCTCCCCTCTCGCCTCACACAGCAGGTGCGGTACCCAAGGGGGCATACTCAGGAAACACAGCTAATGTGACTCAGGACCAGAAAGGAGAATCCCCCCAAGGCCAGCAGAGCCAGCACAGGGGAAAGCTGTGTCCTGGCTGGGTGACAGTTGTTCACCAAACCCTGGGCAGAGTGGGAGGCGGGGCCCGAGTTACTCAGAGCTTCCTGAGCCAGGGCCGGGTGGGACCTCTGCTCCGCCTTCAAGAGCATGGTGGATTTCCACTGGGCCCTGCATTCTCTCTCCAATTTTTTTTTTTTTCTGAGTAGAATTATACGTTAATTGTAGAACATTTTGAAAGTAAAGAAAGCACAAAGAAAAATGTGAAAGCCACCTATAAATCCATCACCTTGGGAGGAAAAGAAGGTTCCCATTTTGGTACATTTTTTTCTTTTCTTTTTCTTTTTCTTTTGACAGGCAGAGTGGACAATGAGAGAGAGACAAAGAGAAAGGTCTTCCTTTGCCGTTGGCTCACCATCCAATGGCTGCTGCGGCCGGCACAGTCTATTGAGCTGCGGCGCCGGCCAGTACATTTTTCTAAATGAATGAATTTTCTTTAAAAAGTGGGATGTTTACCATTTTAGTGTACTTTTCTAAGTTTTATTAAATTTTGGGGGTAAAACTGGGGCTGTAACACATACTTGTGCATGCATACACCCCACATATGCAGCTTTTCCCACACACCCATGGACTGTGTGCAGAACTTGCCCAGGACACACAGCTGTCCTCCACCAACACGGCAGTGGCCGCACACACACCCACAGGCTGCCTGCTCTAGGCTCTGCCTGCTAGTCGCCGCTGCGGCAGGCTGCCGTCGCTCCCAGAACAACCTCTGCGGTTCAGGCCACTGAACACAGACCAGGCTTCTGTCTCAGCTCGGACTGGGGTGTTGTCACCAACCCGTGGGGGCTCTCGCAGTGAGCCAGGAGAGGGGGTAGAGCACACTCTTCCCTGCAGCCCAGAGAACAGCCCCAGACTCAGAGTTTGGGGTGACAGGAGCTGGCCAGGGGACAGCAGAAAAGCCTCGGAGTGAGGGGCAGACAGCAAGGAGGGAGAGCGCTCTCTCTTGCTCAGGGTTGTGCTCCCAGACACCTCAGGGGTAAGGGCTTTCCAAGCGCCAGCAACTACACAAGGTGGCTGTGTTGTAAAGACACGAGAACGGGTTCTACTGGTTTTGCTGTTCAAGGTTCTCACCGATTCAGGACCTGGTAAGCAGGAACAGAGCACCTGCTGCACAGGCTGAGTAGCGACCATCATGCGAGTGAGGGGCTCAGTGACTCCTGTTGCCTTCCCCTCTGTGCCCCCACGCTGCCTGGCGGCACCAACCCCTGCCTCTTCTGGACTTTCTGATGCAATTTCCCGAAGTGGTCACCTCAACTCACGGCTGGCCCAGGAGGTACTCAGCCTTGACCCACACCTCCCTGCCTTCCCAAATAGCCAAAACCCTGCCTGGCCCAGGCCCGGGCCTCACTCAAGCGATAAAACTTAATGGTGACAGTGAGCAAGAGGAAGCAAAAATGTTACTGGCTCCTCATTCCCGAGACCTCGACAGACAACCTGTGGAGGCCCTGCCACTTCCCGGGGAAGGACGCAGCGGCACATGGGATTGGGGCGCTCTCTTCCAGGCTCCTGGTGGCAGCACGCCTTCTGGCCCTCATTCTCCCAGCAGGTCCTTGGTGTCTGCCCTCTGCAGGCCAGGTTCGCATCCTTGCCCTGCACTTGGAGCCTGTCAGCTCAGACACCTTCCTCTGAGGTCTTGGCTGCAGCCCAGGACTCACATTCACCCTGCAATCAGCAGGGTAGGGCCTGCTGGTCTGGTGATATAGGGCCCAGTCCTGGGTTCCAAACCACTCACAACAGCTTTATCTCATGGCTCTGGGGACATGAGCAGAGACAGACCAACCTCTGCCTCCTGCAGAGAAAGACTGCTGTGCACTCTCTCAGTGAAGACACGGCCACATCTCTCACAACGTCACCACATACAACAGTGCGTCTCCTTCAGAGCTTATGTCCCATGGGGCAAGAGGGTCAAATGGAGTCCCATGTGACAGAGGAGAAACACAGAGGCAAGGCAACCTGCTCAAAGCCACACAGGAAGGGGCCAGGAGGAGAATCCAGGTCTCCTGGTCCCTGGTCCAATTCTCTTTGCCACTAAGTAGGATCTTGAGCTTTCTCCTGAACCCTTCCCCTCAGTTTACGTAGTCTGACCTCCATCCAGAGCTTCAGAGACAGCGGGCAGCAGGGCAGGGCTGTGCTGGTGGCTGTGCAGGCCTGGAGCCCTAAATCAATGCGCGGAGCTTGCTCAGGTCTGTTTCGTTGCCAGCTCCTTTCTCAGCCTTCTGTAGAATGCCTCCCTACACACTGCGGGTAGACAGGACAGGCTGACCCAGACCACCCCGGGACTGGTGTGCTTGTCTGGCCCAACTGGCCCTCGTGCCAGGCTCTGACCCTGTGGGAATGTGCTGGGCTCAGGGTGCCTTCCTGGGCAGGGGAAGCAGGAGCACCACTCTGAGCCCAAGGGACCGAGAGGACAGTCCAGACTCTGCTGTCTGCTCAAGGAGCAACCCTGAGAGAATCATTCAATCCACAAGCCCTGAAGCTGCTGCTCCTGGGCTTCAGGGGGGTCTGGGAACCCTGAGGGTCAGTTATAGCTGACCCTTGGTGTGTCAGCAGACTAAGGAATGTCAGAGATGCGGCCCCTTGCCTGCCCCTGGTCTTAACGTTCCACACGTGGACAATGGGGCTGGGGGCTGTTTGGCTACAGGAACACTGGGACATTCTGCAGTGCCAGGAAAGACTGTTCCACTGCTGTTCACCAGGATGTCAGCATGGAACAGGGTCTGCCAGCCAAGTCTAAAGTGCCGTTGGTCAGATGGACAGAAGGAAAATAAGCACTCAAGTTCTCAAATCTCTTTCCACATTCATACAGGGGCTGGAGAAGGCCAGAGCAGTGCCTGGGGTGGCTGGAGGTGGGCTCCTGCGTCATTCCAGCAGGTACCACCCTGAGTAACTTGGCACAGGCAGGACAGCAGAGGGACAGTGCGAGAGTGCACATGCTGGGAAAGCTCCCAAACACAGCCTGCACCTATCTCAAGGTCAATGGGCTTCCCTGGGGCAGGTGCTGGGGACCAAGGGAGGCACCTGGTGCAGCGTCAACTCCTGGGATACCTGAGGAGTTATGTCCCTGAGTGGCCACAGAAAACAGTCCAGGAGGCCGGCGCCGCGGCTCACTAGGCTAATCCTCCGCCTGCGGCGCCAGCACACCGAGTTCTAGTCCCAGTCGGAGCGCCGGATTCTGTCCCGGTTGCCCCTCTTCCAGTCCAGCTCTCTGCTGTAGCCCGGGAGTGCAGTGGAGGATGGCCCAAGTGCTTGGGCCCTGTAACCGCATGGGAGACCAGGAGAAGCACCTGGCTTCTGGCTTCGGATCAGTGCAGTGTGCTGGCTGCAGCGGCCACTGGAGGGTGAACCAACGGTAAAGGAAGACCTTTCTCTCTCTCTCTCTCACTGTCCACTCTGCCTGTCCAAAAAAGAAGAAAAAAAAAAAAAAAAACAGTCCAGGAGGCAGGACCCACACTCGTCTAAGAGCACTCCTCTCAAGCCTTAATTCCACCCATCTCCCTACGCACGTCCTCAACTCAGTACAGAAAACTGCAACACGATCAGCTGCAGACAGGCGGGCAGAGGCCAGCGGAGAGGGGGTCGTGGCAGTGATGCTCTCTAGAGGCACCTTTCCTCAGGCTGTCCACGGCCCCTGGGAGGAGGGGCAGCATGGGCACAGGGTAGAAAACGAAGGGCACAGGCCCCGGGCTCATGTAAAGCTGGCTTATGGGGCCCAAGCGTGAGGAGCACATCGGGACAGGAGCAAGAAAGGACTCCAGGGCCTTGGAGGTCTGGTTGGAAGTTTGTGGCAGCCAATAAAGGAGGCCCTGTCAGTCACAGCGTGCTTTCTGGCCCCTCTTCACCTGTCGTCTCTCCCAACACAGGGGACCAAGCTGGCACGGTCTCAGAGACAGACAGGAGGACAGCGGGGGCCCATCTGCTTCGTGGCAAAAGCCCATGAAGGAACAAAGTGATAGGAGGAGCAGGAGGCCTCCCGGCTCTGGCGTGCTGCTTCTCTTTGCTCCTAACTCATCCTGAGCCTGCTGCCAGCCTCATCTCCATGGATCATTTCTCTGCACCTCAACCACAGGCTGGCTCTCAACCTCTCCCACTTCGACTCAAGGGGCTTTCTGCCTGGCGAGGGGCACGGGCCAGAGGCCCCTCTCCCAACATATCTGGGTCTCGGAGACCTCGGGGCTCCCTCCACATGTGCCTTTCAGGGCCCTGAGGTTGGCCCAGCCCACCTGTTCCGCCTCATCAAAGCCCTGCCCTCACTCCACCCCAGCTAGCCCTTCACTCTCTGTGGGCAGGCCTCTCTCACCCGCCTTTCCTCTCCTTGTAATTGGAAATGTCCGAGTCTCAGGCTCAAGGTAGGACAGGTGAGGGTTGGCACGGGCAGTGCCTGTACCCTTTGGTCTCAGGGTTTCACCGGCGCCAGGGCCAGCAAGGCTCTCATTCCCTCTTCCTACGGCAAGGAGCACTTGGCTGCTCTACTGTTTCTATGGCTCTATGTTTCTATGGCCTTGTTTTCCCAGTTGAACCATGAAGATCGCCAACACACCTACATTCTTTGCGTTTCTGATTCACATCCATTCATGGTGGGAAATGGAGAAACATCTGTGACATCCCAACAAGACAAATGAGGCCACCCCCGAGAGAACCCTGGTATCACTCTGGCTTGTTCCTACACTTATGCACAGATGCTTCTCTCCCGGGGAAGTAAAGAGAATGCTGTATGAACTTATGCCTCAATTTCCTCACTCCAACACCACAAAGGTGAGTATTTCCCCACATGAGACATTCTTCAACGTCTGTGCTACACTTCAGCATCAGGATCTGTCATTTATCAACACTTCATAAAGGGAGCTCAGGGAGTCTTCAGGCACCAAGAGCTGCACTAGCATGCTTGGAACTACACACCTGCCAACCACAAATTACCTTCCTTCCAGGCTCATCAGATGCACTCCCTCCCTTTCCTGGAGAAAGCCACTTCCTGTGGGCAGATGTGTGATGAAATGGAACTGGTTAGAAAGCGTGAGCCTGTGTGGTGGGCTGGCCAGCAGATGTGGGAGCCACAGTGCCTGCTCTCTCAGCTCTACTGTCAGCTGCATCAGTCAGGGAGCACCTGGCAGTCCCCACTGCCCTGTCCCTGAATCCTCCAGATCAAAGGCCTTTTGGGTATGCAGGCAAGAGCATACAGACAGAGCTCAGCTCCCAAAGCTTGCCTGTCCAGGACGAATAGCCAGAGGGAGAAGGTGTTGGGCCAAGACAAGACGGGACCCAGGAGGCCACGAGAGACATCTGCAATTTTCTGAAGGGCTAAAAAAAAAAAAAAAAATGTGTTCTGGGTGGTCCCCAAAGGTGAACCTCGGGCCGGCACCGCGGCTCACTAGGCTAATCCTCCGCCTTGCAGTGCCGGCACACCGGGTTCTAGTCCTGGTCGGGGCACCGGATTCTGTCCCGGTTGCCCCTCTTCCAGGCCAGCTCTCTGCTGTGGCCTGGGAAGGCAGTGGAGGATGGCCCAGGTGCTTGGGCCCTGCACCCCATGGGAGACCAGGAGAAGCACCTGGCTCCTGCCTTCGGATCAGTGCGGTGCGCCGGCCACAGCGCACCAGCCGTGTCGGCCATTGGAGGGTGAACCAACGGCAAAAGGAAGACCTTTCTCTCTGTCTCTCTCTCTCACTGTCCAGTCTGCCTGTCAAAAATAATAATAATAATAAAAAAAAAAGGTGAACCTCGGACCATGGGATGGAAGGCACAAGGAAACAGATTCTGACTCTATCAGCGAGTGCAAGGCAAAGAATGGAGGCCTCTGTTCCTTACAACTCTGTAAGGCAGTGATTCTTCCTTGACAGGAAAAACATCACAGCAGAGATATCGTGGGAGGGAATTAGCACAGAGAGGGTGACCAGGCAGTGTGATCTGAGAGGGAGCTGTGTGATACTCACAGCACCCTGTGCTCCAACAACGGGGAGGAACTCCTCAGAAGGAAATCCACAGCAAGCTGTTGCCTGAGCGCCTGGCCCCCTGGGAGCTGCTTTGCATCTTGCATTAGTCTCCAGTGTAGGGCTGGCATTGTGGCGCAGCAGGTTAAGCTGCCTCCTGTGATGCCAGCAACACATATGGGTGTCTGCTCCTGCTGCTCACTTTTCTTCCTTCCTTCCTTCCTTCCTTCCTTCCTTCCTTCCTTCCTTCCTTCCTTCCTTCCTTCCTTCCTTCCTTCTTTCTCTCTCTCTCTCTTCTTTCTTTCTTTCTTTCTTTCTTTCTTTCTTTCTTTCTTTCTTTCTTTCTTTCTTTCTTTCTTTCTGTAATTTGGAATTACAGATGGTGGTGTTGGGGTTTGGGGAGAGAGAGGGAGAGAGGGAGGAAGGGTGGAGGGAGGGGTAGGGGGAAGGGGAGGGAGGGAGGGAGGGGAAGAGAGAGAGAGGGAGAGAGAGAAATCCTCCATCCACTGGTTCACTCCTCAAATGGCCCCAAAGGCTGGAGATGGGCCAGTCTGAAGCCAGGAGCTTCTACTGGGTCTCCCTGTGGGTGCAGGGGCCCAAGCAGAGGGCCATCCTCCGCTGCTTTCCCAGGCGCATCAGCAGGGAGCTGGATTGGAAGTGGAGCAGCAGGGACTTGAACCAGTGCCCCCATACGGGATGCTAGTGCTGCAGGTGGCAGCCTTACAGGCTAAGCCACAGTTCTGGCCCCAGCTGTTCCACTTCTCATCCAGCTCCCTGCTAATGCACCTGGGGAAGCAGTAGAGGGTAGCTCAACCTCTTGGACCCCTGCACCCACATGGGAGACCCAGATAAAGCTCCTGGCTTTGGCCTGGCCCAGCCTTGGCTGTGGTGGCCATTTTGGGAGAGAACTAATGAATGGAAAATATCTTTCCCCCTCCACACTCCTTCTCTGTAACTCTGCTTTTCAAATGAAATAAGTAAATTTTTAAAAATTAAAAAAGAGTCTCCAGGGAATTTCAGAACCAAAGGAAGCATTCTTAGCCTATTGAAAACCAAACCTGATGGGGATATACCATACCTAACATGAGGTAAAATGCTATATGTGACGAGGGAATGGCTCAATAACAAAAACGCTCCTCTTCTTTGGTATTTATTTGTTTTTCTGGTTGCTAAAACTTAATTACCCTTAAAGCCCATCCGGCAACTCACATGCAATTACCAGCATGTTCTGCATGGCTGCTCAGACCACTCCAGCTAGTTGAAGTAGCAGGCCCAGCCAGGAGTACTCAGCATGCCTTCCAGTACAGGCTCCGCCCACCAGCTGCCCAGAACCAAGAGAGCCCTGGAAGGACTGAGCTGCTGGCCTCCCTCAATGAGGGGCCTTCCAGTTTCGGAATGGACGCATCCTACCGCAGACCCTGTGTCTTGTATGGGTGCCTGGCCCAGGGCCACCCTTTCCCAAATGACTGCCCGGTGACCTGGGGTCCAGAGCCTGGGCAGGGCAGGAAGGCAGTTCTAAGGAGTGTGGGAACCTTACCCCTTCCAGAATTAGCAGGAGGAGGGGTGAGATGTCAAGACCTCAGCCTCAGGGCCGGCGCTGTGGCGCAGTGGGTTAAAGCCCCAGCCTGCAGTGCTGACATCCCATATGGGCGCCAGTTTGAGTCCTGGCTGCTCCTTTTCTAGTCCAGCTCTCTGCTATGGCCTGGGAAAGCAGTAGAGGATGGCCCAAGTCCCTAGTCCCCTGCACCCACTTGGGAGACTTGGAAGAAGCTCCTGGCTCCTGGCTTCAGATCAGCTCAGCTCTGGCTGTTGTGGTCATTTGAGGAGTGAGCCAGCGGAATGGAAGACCTCTCTCTCTCTGACTTTACCTCTCTCTGAAACTCTGTCTTTCAAATAAATAAAATAATTCTTTTTTTTTTCCTTAAAAAAAAAAAAAAAAAAAAAAAAAAGACCTTAGCCTCTACAGCGTCCACGTACAGGGAGGAAAAACTCCGTGGTGCACCACTACCCTCACTGGCCTGTCTGACAGCCGGTCTGATGAAGGGTGACATCAGAGAGGAAAGGTCCCCCACTAAGAGCCGGGGTGAGCCACCCCTGCTCACCACCTCTATCCTGGCTTTGTCGCCCTTCCTAAGGAACGTGGTAAGTCAGGGGTTAGGTCACAAGAACTACAAATATATTCAGTTTAACTTTTTAAAAAAGAAAAAAAGATGAACTGCTATTTTAGAACTTACAACTTTTGAAAACTGAAAAAAAAAAATAAAAAATAAAAAAATAACCACCCCAGCTGGCTTTGGCTGTCTGTAGCAGACCTTAATGGCTGCTCTGGAGAGGGGAAGGGTCTGAACCAGCGTCCTTCCTGGAAGCCTTAGGTCAGCTCCCTGGACAGGTTTCAAACAACTCCGCCAGCTGGAAACCCAGAGAGGCCCTACTAGGGAGTGGAGGACAGGCGGTGGCAGCTCTGTGCCAACTCTGACCTAGGCAGCAGGGTGAGGCGGGCATGGGGTACGGAGATCTGCTCCAGAAAGGGGAAGGGAAGGCCATGTCAACTGCGGTCTGCATGAGATCGTGGGGAGGCCTTCTGGGAAGCAAGGAGGTGCAAGGACGGGGAGGGCTTGCTGGAGTCACCTCAGAGCTCCACGACAACTCTTGTAAGAAGGTAACTGGGGCACGTAAGTGGCTACCCCCTACTCCCTGCACCCACAGGGAAGCAACAGGTAAAGTAGCATCGTGGTTAGAGCATGACCCCTGGAACCCCAATGCCTGGGTACACGTTTGATCTCTGCCCGCTAAGGCAGCGGGAGCCCAAGCAAGCCACTTAACCACTCTGTGGCTCAGAGGTTCAGAGACTTCACCCAGAGGCGTGAGTGCATGCTCAGGGCTGCCCTGAAGACCCCACGAGCCAATGTGCAGACCTCTCTGAGTGGCACGGGCACACAGGAAGCACTGATAAGCAGTGCCAGCTGCCATGCCATTACCGTGACATCAAACGCTGCTCCTGGGGATGCAGGTGCAAGCTTAGCCCACTGCCCAACCCAGCAGGATGCCCCAGGAGGGCTTCCAGTAGAACAACAGTGGACGTCGCCTTCCTCTAAGCTGCTTCTGGGCAGAGGAACACCGGGTCGGATCCCAGGCCCTGGGCCCCGGTTGGGAGTCAGAGGGGACACCTTGGTGTTGTCCTCTTCTTGGCTTCTCGTGTTTTCTAAGAGTACAGAATTACACCTCAGAAAAGCAGCCAATCCCTCAAACCAACTCAGGGGCCTGAGAACGTGAGGCTGTGCAGCCCGGGTGCACCAAGCACTGGCTTTGGCCAGGCAGGGAAGAGGCCTTTGATCAATGACAAATCACTTGACACCAAGTTTTGGGAAATAAAGGAAACTTCTTGGTGTCCAGATGAGACAGGACAATCGCCATGGGGAACCTGGCTGTGCTGCCACTGAAGGTACTGAGGACTCCCAACAAGCTGGTCTGGACGCCTGGCTGCATGGCAGGTGGCTGAGGTTGGGGGGTTCCTGAGTAGGAAACCCTCCTTGCCCTGTGGAACTGTTGCCAGAGCACAGCTGGAGGGGACACAGTCTGGAAAGCAGGCTGAGGCCCCACCCTTCACTGCCGTCCCGGCTCTGCAAGCAGACTCACGCTCCGGCGGGCGAGGCGGGGCCCGGCACGCGGCCAAGGGGCCTGCCGCACTTACCAGGAAGCGCACATCGTCAAAGCCATTCAGGAGCAGCTTGCTCTCATACCGCTGCAGCCCAATCGACTCCAGCCACTCCCCAACGCTCTGCTCCAGCGGTCGCGAACCTGACGAGAGAGGAATCGGCAGACGCTTGAAAAGGGAAAAACCATTAAGGCGGTAGCAGCGGCACTCAGAGGAAGACAGATGGCATTGCCACATCATAGTCATTACCATAAAGCAGCCAAACTATGTACAAGAGAACAGGGAGCAGCGGACACGCAGCTCTTCCGTGTACAGGCCAAGGGCAGGCTGCCCGTGCTATTCGCACACTGCCCGGCCGCCGCCCACTCACACTCCCTGGGGCTGAGCTGCTCCAGAGCGTCAGTGGGCATGCATGATCTCTGCCTGCAGGTCAGGGGGAAGCCAACCCCGACAGTCTCCACGTCCACTCCTTGTCAGCGTTCGCACTGAGTGACTGCTGAGGATCTGCCCCCACGCGCGCCAGAGGGGCTGGGAGCTCCTCAGGGCCCACAAGCCCCGCAGAAGCCCATGTGGGGCTGTGCCGAGGGCAAGTTCTGTGACCTTGGAGCATAAACTGGTCAGGAGAAAGCACACGTCTTCATGCAGCTGAGGGACACAGGCACGCAGCGAGGGCTCCGGGAGGGAAGCAGCGGTGGCTGTTCACGGACACCCAGCACATGCAACACAAGCAGCACAGACACGGCAGGGGAGGAAGGAGGCTTTTACTTGTTTTCCCCCAGCAGTCCCGGAATAAGCAAACCATGGCCACTGGCCCTTTGTGCTCAGAACCTCGGGGCAGCCAGGGACTGAGCAGGGCACATGGGCCGGGCCGTGCGGAGCAGACTCAGGTGTGGCTGTGCTGGGCCGGCAGCATCACATTCCTCTGGGCTGCAGGGCCAGCAGGGCCAGGGCCCAGGCTACGCTCTGGTGGCTGGGGGGCAGGGTGTCTCCTGGGCCAGGGCGCCGTCTGAAGAGCCTTCGTCCGTGGCTGGGCTGGCATTCAAGAGCTGAGCACTCATGTTCTCCTAAGAGTGGCTGTCCTTGTGATTCGCTTGCCTGTTCAGATGGAGAGCAGGCAGGCAGATTTAGTTCTTGGCTGAAGAAGACAAAACCCAACCAGAAGAAAGAGAGAGAAAAAAGACACGGTCCTGTGTCGGCTGAGCTGTGGCGGCTTAAGTCTGTTCACGTTCTGCGCTGTCCTCTCCCTGGCTGAGTGATAAAGACAGTGACCGTGTTCCCGGGGTCTCCAGATCTCGACGTCCTCCTCCGAGCATGAGCGGGGCAGCGAGGACATTTATTTGCTAGGCTCCTCAGTCAGGACAGGCACTGTGGTGGTGGCACACGGAGGACACGAGTTCAGCCCCTCCTGGTAGACCTTGGATGTTCTGAGCCAAGCAACTTAACACCCATCTACGTCTCTGGTTCTTGTAGGTAAAAACAGGTAAATGAAGAAAAAAAAGAGAAAGGGAGGAAAAAGAGGTGCGAGGAAGGAAAGAGAAGAAGCAACTACAAAAACATCACCTCCAGTGCACTCTTGACACGGTGAAAGTCATCTGC
Source organism: Oryctolagus cuniculus (assembly GCF_964237555.1). Lineage (NCBI taxonomy): Eukaryota > Metazoa > Chordata > Mammalia > Lagomorpha > Leporidae > Oryctolagus > Oryctolagus cuniculus. The sequence continues at coordinate 134,365,935 of NC_091436.1, forward strand.
CGTTCCCGGGCACTTTCTGCCTCCCAGGCAGGACAATGCCAACTTGCTTCGTTATCTGAAAGACCTGGGTGACCAACTGTGGCAGCCTCCACCCCCTCTCTTGTGTCCTCTGCAGAACAGACGATGGTCAGGGACCCGGAGGCCTCCAGGATGCATGCGGCAGTAGCACTCCAAAATGCCGAGTCTGGGGGCTGCTGGAGCACCCCTGCCCTCGACTGGGTGGTCTGCTCCAGGATCCTAAGCGGCAGGCTCTTGTATACCCATGAAGTCAAGTGTCCTCTGCTGCTGATTCATTCCTGCTTGTAATCCCCAGCCGGGCAGCTGTGGTCCTGCCTGCTGCCGGTAGATGTGTGCGCTTACAGGACCGCAGCCGAATGCTTTGTCTAAAGGCTCCTGGGCTCCACGCTGCCTGCTGCCGGCTCCACAGTCCTTGCTCACTCATAATGTCTGGCCCTCCCCTTCCTCCCCTCCCGGCCCTCCCCCTTCCACGCTCAGGAAAATACATCAGGGATCGGACATTGGAGCAGAAGCTGCTGCTGAGGGAGCTAGAGACAGCAGCACTAGCATTAAGAGCAAAATGACAGATTTCCCCGTGTCTGATGCCGGCCGGTATAAATGAACATGATGGTGAAATTTTACCTGCAGCTCAGGGGCTGGAAGCAGCTTATCAGAAAGGGAGCATTCCTGTGGCTTGGCCGACAGTCTCCAGGACAGGGAACAGAGGAACGACGCTGCCCAAGAGTCCAGCGCATAGGTAAATGACCCCTCACTTGCCACTTCAGGAATAACTGTGCTACTCATCACAAAAACAGGCAGAGAAAGGTGGTCCAATGCCCCTCAGGTAAGCGCACCTCACACCTCAGGGACAGACTTCTCTCTGGGCCTCTTAGCCCCAGGGGAGAGGGAAGCACTCTGAGCAGGCCACTCCCAGGGTGGGGGAGGGAAGCTGGGAAGGGAAAGGCGTGGACAGAGGAGACAGGACCAAAGTCCACACGCTGCTGGGGAGGGACACAAAAAGCTAATGGGTGCACAGAGATAGAGATAAAGGTCCTGTCATCCTCTAAATATTCAGGGGGTACCAGCAGGCCCATAGCCTTGAAGATGGGTCCTGGCAAAGAAAGGGCTTTGTACTGGGAGATGAGGCCCCAGAAGGAGCCTGCCTTTAGCAGCTGCTCAACACACAGAATGGGCTTGGCTTCAGCAAAAGAAAGCCACGCAGTTCTCTTCTGCTTGACAGAGCAGGCTTTGTGGGAAGCAGCCAGGGCAGCCTGGGCGTGTGGAAAGGCTTATCCTCCAGGGCTCCTGAGGGGGGGAGCTGACAGAGGGATGAGTTAGTTATAAAACCTGTCGTTGAGATCTGGGTAACTAGCCCAGGTGCCCATGGTCCCCAAACAGAACTGAAGACTGAAGAGTCCAATGTCCTTCAATGAGGACTCTGTTATACCGGGCACAGTGAGCACACTCACGCTGGGTTCAGGACTGGCTGCTGAAGACGACACACCTCCTTCCAGGCTGCCCACCCAGAGCGAGGGTCTCCTCTCAGTCCTGGAACCCAAGCACGATCTGAACCTTGTCACTGACCATCCAAAGGAAGCAGTAATTCTGTTTTGGGATCTGAGCTGAAGAATGGTACTCCCTGAGGTCCTGGAGAAAACCCTGCCTGACCCATCAGACAGAGTCACAGGTCATCAGGCCAGAGCCACACTCTGCATTCCCCAGGGCCTGGCACAGTGCAGACACGGTGGGTGGGGCTCCACAACATGGGTGCATGAGCCTTTTGTTTAGGTGGTCACTGTCTTGACCTTCCCAAACTGGGGTATGTAGAATGGTCCAACAAAATGAGCACTGAAGTAAGACTGTATATTGGAATCCAGACACCCAGTGGGTATAAACAGAACACTTCCCTTCACTCACATGGGCTCATGGGAAGAGGGAGTAGAGGCTAGAACTGACAGATGGGACAGAATGGCAAGGAAAGAGCTCAAGTGTAGCGTTCACAAGAAGGCTCTTCCCAAAGCAATGCCACATCTCCTGATTCAGCGAATCCAGGAGGCAATGGCCTGCTTCTGACTCGAGGCTAAGCACACATGCAAGTGACTCGGGCTCCTGCTCTCTGGACACAGCAAGGTACAGGGGAAGAGAAAGCAGCCTCAAATGAACTGAACTGACTGCTACTGATGTCATCCCCTGACTGTCCCCAAAGCACAGCTGTTCTCTGTAAATTTTTATTTTCATTTCATTTGAAAGGCAGAGGGACAGAAAGAGACAGAGACAGACAGAGAAAGATCTTCCAACTGCTAGCTCACTTCCCAAATACTTGGAACAGCCAGAGCTGGACCAGGATGAAGCCAGGAGTCTGGAACTCAATCCAGTTGTCCCACATGGATGACACGGACCCAAGTACTTGAGCAATCCTGCACTGCTCCCTTCCCAGGGTATGGAAGCAGAGCCAGGAGTAGAAACCAGGCATTCTGATGTGGGATGCAAGCACCCCAAGCAATGTCTTAACTGTTGTGCCCAATGCCTGCTCCTCAAAAGCAGAGCTTTGAAAATGGAAACAGTATTTACCTCAAACAACATTACCTTAACATTTAACCCCAACAAACACTGGCCCCTTAGAAAGCCTGAGAACTGCAAAGGACTGTGAGATCACTTGCCTGAATCCAAGCAACTGTCTGGAAACATCCACGAACTCTTAGCCAGAAGAGCCACTCGTGTGGGTCCCAGCATACTCTAAGACTGACACGGACTGATCTGGGCCAGCACCACGGGAGACAGGCTGCTGGAGGGAGGGTAGCATCGGGAACCAACACTGAGAGCTGGTGGAGGGAGACAAGCCAAGGGAGCACGGACCGTGTTTTCTAAATTTCTCATTTCACAGACAAAAAATGAGCACACAACTATTTACTGAGTATAGTCTTATATACTTAACTCATTCACAACAAGCTTATAAGCTTGGCACCATTATCCAAATGTTGCAGATGGGGGATTCGCGGCTCAGGGAGACTAAGTGACTTGCTAAGACTCGTGTGTAGCCAGAGCCGGGATTCAAACCTAGGACTGGGAGGCTCCAGGCTCTCCCTATCAAGCCTCATGGCCCTGGTAGCTTCTTTCTCCCTGATATGCACACTCGACTCAGCTGTCTGACTTCCTGCACACAGAGGAACCAGAGACGCTTCTGGAGGCCGGGAGGCCAGTCCTGGGTGGAGCCTTCTGAGTGACCAAGGATTCCATGCCTTCAGAGCAGAGAGGCACTTTCATCAAGGTGGGGAGAAGCCAGGCTCCTGGCTGGCTGCTGTCAGCCCTGGTACCAGGGCACCCACCTAACTGCAGATGTCCGGGGTAAGGAGTGGGAGAGTTTTTTTGAGAGGCACATTTCCTTTCCTGAGAAAGGTGAAACAACCAATCTTATTACCAATGAGAACTGCTCAGGGGTCCTCCCCAGTCCCTGTTTCAAGTAACGAAAACAGAGCCAGACATCACCCCTACAGCTTAGAAATGAAAAGAAGGACCAAAGCAACAGATACAGAGTAAAAACAGTGACTAAGTAAAATGGAAAATGGAGGAATAGACACAGGGAGGAAACGGCGCAACTCTGAGGCAGGTTACAAGTTCAGGGCCACTGGTCTAACCACCACTCTGCTACAGCCACACGTGAGGCAAACAACAGCCCTGTGCTCATGGAGACTCCGTCCCACAGCCACTTCCCAAGCTGGGGAGGCCAATGTTGAGGCGCCCTCCAATTTATCACAGTCTGAGAAAGCTAACATTTTTAAAGAAAAGTGAGTGACAACTGCTGGCTAAAAATAAGTATTCCTTACAGGCATCTTAAACTTTACCTGTACACTTTCCCCGTGGGAAAGCAGCCATGGCTCTAGCAAGAAGCACTGTCTATAAACAGGAGGTTCCGAATGGGAGCCCACGGCTCAGAATGAGGCTGCTCCCTCCCCCGCAAACATCCATCTCCTGTGTCAGAGGAAAATCTGAGCGACAAAGGTGCTGCAGCTGTATTCATGGGGAAGACGGCTGCTGGGTACGGTACCTGAGATCTTCTGCTGTTCCTGAGAAAAGTCAATCCCTTCTCCAATAGAACTCATGATTTTCTCAATCTGAAATGAGAGAGAGAACAGGAAGGGCAGTCAGCTTTGGGTTCAAGCTCGTCAGCTCACTATCAATCAGTGCCCCCTGGGGGATGACCTTTTCAGGTGTCCTTCAGACAATCCCCAGGTCCAGTTCCAACCTGCAAGGAATCAGAACTCTCTGCTGCTCAGATCTAGCACAGCCCTTCTTTGGCCTTGGTCCAGGGGCCTGAAGACAGCTCTGAAGGGAGTGAGCTCTTGAAATCCAGGCTTCACTGCTAGAAATGCCAGAGCGCCTCCCTTAGAAGGCACCGTGTACTGCTCCCCACCCAAGCAGAGACTGGGTGGAGGGCACACCAGCAGGCCTCACCTGGCACATCTCATGGCTCAGCATGAGAGCAGACGCTGTGCCAGTCTCTGTCCATGCTACACCCCAAGTGTGGAGAGTGGTGCCCAGCAAGCTGCAGGCATTCGACAGATAACTGACACTGCATGACTGCCACTCTGAGGTGCGACAGCAATTTCTAGAGCTGAGACAAGAGAACGCTACACACAGGAACCTCTTGTGAGGTGGGGTGAAGGTGCCTCATAGTCCTTATGGGCATTCCTTTTGTTGCCTGGAGGCCAGCAGTCCTGGAGAGCGCTCTGCATTCAGGGGATAAGGGACACCTTCCCCTGCCCCAGTCTCAAAAGCCTCCAATGTTTCCAGCACTGCCTGTCTTCTGGACCACCTGTTCTGGCCAGATCCACGCCCCCATCCTATCTCAGGAAAGCTGGCCAGGAGCAGGACCAGGCAGTGATCAGAGCCACCTTTCCTTCCTCCTTTTTGAGCTGCAGTGATAATGAGCTCATTCACTGCTCTTTTTCCAAAGAAACAGAAAGAAGACCTTGTGTACCAGGGCTTGGATGCTTTTTCCTGTAAGTGCAAGGAAGGAGCCTGGGTCTGACAATCAGAAAAACAACTCTCCAGCCAGCCTCCAGCTGGCAGACAGACACACATATCTGACACCCAGCAAAGAGCACAGAGCAAGCACCACCATATCTCCCCCTGCAGCCAAGAACCGGGGAAGTACTCTCCTCCAGGCACAGAAGCGAATGCTAGCTCAGGCTGTCTCTTGTCTGCGTGTTAACACGGATTGCGACCTGCATCCCTGAGCTCTACAAAAGCACAGGGAAACACCCCGAATCTGACCCCCATGGAGCGAACTGAGAGTGTGCCCCTACTTTTTGGCCCCAGAAGCTCAGAGGCAGACACTGGGGGAGGGAGGAACAGCAGCAGAGTCTGAGCGCCCTGCCTCCACGCGTGCATCACTTCCTCTGATGCTGCCCATTTCAAGTGCTACCTCCTTCAGCAAGGATGACCCACATAGGTGAGAACCTTCATCCTCCCAAAGCCTCAGTTTTCAATGTATAATCAAAGAGATGACAATGCCTCCCAAACAGGGCTGCATGCATTTTTTTTTTGGACAGGCAGAGTTACAGTGAGAGACAGAGACACAGAGCGAGGTCTTCCTTCCATTGGTTCACCCCCTAAATGGCTGCTATGGCCGGCGCTGCACTGATCCGAAGCCAGGAGCCAGGTGCTTCCTCCTGGTCTCCCATGTGGTTGCAGGGCCCAAGCACTTGGGCCATCCTCCACTGCCCTCCCGGGCCAAAGCAGAGAGCTGGACTGGAAGAGGAGCAACTGGGACTAGAACCCAGAGCCCATATGGGATGCCGGCACCCCAGGCGGAGGATTAACCAAGTGAGCCACGGCGCCAGCCCAGGGCTGCATGTATTAAAAGGTGTGTACATAAAGCATCTAGCCAAAGCCTAGCACAGCATAGATGTTCAATAAAAGGTCAGTTTGCTTTCTGTTTCCCTTCTGTTGGACTCTGGGTGCTCCCCAGAGTAAAGTCTAATGAAATTTATTATTATTTATTTGAGAGGCAGAGTGAGAGAAAGAGAGAAAGAGAGAAAGAGAGAAAGAGAGAGAGAGAGAGAGAGAGAGAGAGAGAGAGAAAGGTCTTCCATCCACTGATTCACTCCCCAAATGACCGCAACAGCTGGAGCTGGGCCAATCCAAAGCCAGGAGCCAGGAGCTTCTTCCAGGTTTCCCACAGAGGTGCAGGAACTCATGCATTTTGGCCATCTTCCACTGTTTTCCAAGGCCATCAGCAGAGAGCTGAATTGGAAGCAGAGCAGCCATATGGGATGCCGGTGCTGCAGGTGGAAGCTTAGTCTACTATGCTATAGTGCCAGCCTCTATTTTTTCAGCTTTAAAAAAAAATTGCTATTTATTCTTGTTTTTATTTTTTTTCCTTTAAAGTAATACATTCACCTAATTCAAAAGATATAAAAGGTCATATAGAGATGCCCCACCCCCACCCCGACTTCTGTCTCCCAGTTGTCTAGTTCTCTCTGGAGGTAATCAGTTTCTCATGGATCTTTCTAGATCTATTCTACTCAAATGCAGGCAAGCATAACAGCATACTCAGCCTCCCCCATTACTAATAGAGATATTCCATGTATGTTGTTTTGCATCTTATTCCATTTAACAATATATCTTTGCAGTTCTTTCCATAATTGATAAATAACATCTTTTTTTTTTTTTTAATTTATTGGGGTCAGTGCTGTGACACAGTGGGTTAAGCCACTGCCCACAAGAACTGGCATCCCATATGGGCACCAGTTCGAGTCTGAAGCAGCTCCCTGATAATGTGTCTGGTATTTGGGCCTCTGAACCCATGTGGGAGACCTGGATGAAGCTTTTAGCTCCTGGCTTCAGCCTGGCCGAGCCCTGATCTATCTCTGTGCCTTTCCCTCTAATTCTGCCTTTCAAATAAAGAAACCATAAAAAATTATTTTTATTTATTTGAAAGGCAGAGCACAGAGAGAAAGATAGAATATCTTCCATCTACTGGTTTATTTCCCAAATGCCACCAAAAGCCAGAATTTAGCCAGGCGCCTAGAACACCATCCAGGTCTCCCATGTGGGTTGCAGAGACTCAAGTACTTGAGCCATCACCTGCTACCTCCCACAATGCATCAGCAGGAAGCTGGGTCTTGATCCCAGGTACTCGCAGTATAGGATCCAGGCAGTGGCTTAACCTGTTGCGCCACAACACCCATCCCAGAATGCTCATTTTTCACTGGATGAGCTATCATCAAACATAGGGCTATAATGATTATCTGTTTAACCAATCTCCTGACAGATATTTGTGTCGTCTTCAATCCTTTTTTTCAACACTTACATGGGGAAAGGAGGATGTTCAAGTGAGGAAACTCTGGGGCCTGGCATTGTGGTACAGCAAGTTAACCTGCCATTGTGATGCCAGTATGCCATACTAGAGTGCAGGTTCAAGTTCCAGCTGCTCCATATCCGATCCAGCTCCCCGCTAACATGCCTGTCCTGGCAGCAGGAGATGGCTCAAGAACTTGGGCCTCTGTCACCCATGAGGAACACCAGGATAGTTTCTGGCTCCTAACTTTGGCCTGGCCCAGACTGAGTTGTTGCAGCTATTTGGGGAATAAACCAGCTGGTGGAAGATCTGTCTCTTCCTCTCTCTGTTGCTGGGAAAGAAGGAAGGAAAGAAGGAAGGGAGGCAGGGAGGGAGGGAGGGAGGGAAGGAAGGGAGGAAGGAAGGAAAGAGGGAGGGAGGCAGGGAGGGAAGGAGGGAGGGAAAGAAGGAAGGAAGGAAGGAGGGAAGGAGGGAGGGAGGGAGGGAGGGAGGGAAGGAAGGAGGGAAGGAAGGAGGGAGGGAGGGAGGGAGGAAGGAAGCAAGGAAGGAAGGAGGGAGGGAGGGAGGAAGGAAGGAGGGAGGGAGGCAGGGAGGGAAGGAGGGAGGGAAAGAAGGAAGGAAGGAAGGAGGGAGGGAGGGAAGGAGGGAGGGAGGGAGGGAAGGAAGGAAGGAGGGAGGGAGGGAGGGAGGGAGGGAAGGAAGGAAGGAGGGAGGGAGGGAGGGAGGGAAGGAAGGGAAGAAGGAAGGAAGGAAGGAAAAAGGGAAGGAAGGAAGGAAGGAAGGAGGGAGGGAGGGAAGGAAGGAAGGAGGGAAGGAAGGAGGGAGGGAAGGAGGGAGGGAAGGAGGGAGGGAAGGAGGGAGGGAGGGAGGGAAGGAAGGAGGGAGGGAAGGAGGGAGGGAAGGAGGGAGGGAAGGAGGGAGGGAAGGAGGGAGGGAGGGAGGGAAGGAAGGAAGGAAGCAAGGAAGTAGGGAGGGAGGGAGGGAGGGAGGGAAGGAAGGGAGGAAGGGAGGAAGGAAGGAAGGAAGGAAGGAAGGAAGGAAGGAAGGAAGGAAGGAAAGAAGGAAGGAAGGAGGGAGGGAGGGAGGGAAGGAGGGAGGGAGGGAGGGAGGGAGGGAGGGAAGGAGGGAGGGAGGGAAGGAATGTAAATGTATACATATGTATGTGTGATGTGTATATATATGGAACTTCTTCTAAAAACAAAGTGAGGAAACTTTTTCCTACATATAGGGCTAGGTTCTTACTCCCAAAATGGCTATGAAGGGTATATGGAAAAATTGACATTGAAAACACTGTGGGGGTTGGAACCAAGCATATTTTATTTACTATTTCACCTGTTGGGGGTCTATGACAATTAGGCAACCTACTGAATGAATGAAAGTGTAGTTGCCATTTATTTCAGTCCAGCAATAAAACAAAGCTGTGTTCCCAAGGCCACGCAGAGTGCCGAGCATGGAAAGAGCTGAAATGGAGGAGTGACTCCAGGGCATCCTCAGAAACAATGTCAAGTCATGTACAAATTTCATTATCATCTAATCACTTAACACTCAAAGCCCCAGATGGCCTGTCCAATCAACACCCCCTGGCTGCACAATTTGTGAGATTTTGCCAAAAGCCTTTTGAAATCAGAGTGAATAGAAGTGAACACCCTGCTACTTCTCTGCTCTGCTCCTTTCTGCTTGCTCCAGGAGACACTTGCATGCCAACCACAAAGGGTCAGCAGAGGCCCTGGTTTCCAGAGCCACCCCTGCAGTGCATGTGAAGTACTCCAGAATGCAGACCCGCAGAGAAATGCTAATGACTGCTCTAAAAACAATGTCACTCAAACCAGGAAAAGTACATTTTATTGTTCTATGAACTGCTGTAGCTAAGTCAAGCTGAGAAGATTCTAGCTAACAGAGGAACTTAGGGTACTGGGCAGTTTATTAACAGCTAATAGTCCAGGAATCCTTCCTTAGCAATTGGAACTTACCTTGGTTAAAGCTCAAGGTTAGGTGTGATGAGGAGTGAAGACAGCTGCTGGGGCAGAAATGGGCAAGTCCTGATCCTGGCATCAAAATAGGGCCATCTGAGGTCGTGGTGCTGCCCCACCCCTCAGTCTAGGCTGTGGAGATGGGGCAGAGCTGGGAATTATCTCTCCCTGCCTCACCCTCCTGGCCCAGAACCAGCACAGAGGAAATATGATTATTTCAGTCTAACAAACAACAGTGTTCAGAGACAGCAGATCACACTCTGATCTATACACTGCATGCAGTTTAGCCACTGAGGCTGGAGGTAGGAAACAATCTCATTAGGCTGCCTTCCCAGGGCTGCTGAGCACCTCAGGGGAGGAGGAGGTAGGTAGAATGCAATGCAAGGGTGCACTTTAGTGTTCTCATCTATTTCTGGTGTTAAGCGACATTTTAAAATTTTTATTTATTTAAGAGAAAGAGAAAAGAGGGGGAGAAGGAGTGAGACACACACAGAGAGCTGGTTCACACCACAAATGTACTGATGACAAAGTCTGGGCAAGGCTGTGGCTGGGCGCCATCACCAACTGCCTCCCAGGGTATGCGGTAGCAGAAAGCTGGAATCAGGAGCAGATCCAGAACTCAAACTCAGGAGCTTCGATATATGATATGGGCATCTCAATTGGCATTAAACTGCTAGGCTGAATGGCTGCCCCTGCTAAGTGACATTTTTTGCAAGCAAGATGGGGGGCAGTGGCCAAGATTTATCACTGCCCTTCATGTGAACTATGATAGAGAACTTACATTTATGTTTGTTAAGGTAAGGTCTGAAAGGTATCACAACGGACTCATATTTGAAAAAATGCTTGGGGAGAGGGGCATGTGTTTGGCCCAGTGGTCAAGACATCAGTCAGGATGCCTGCACATCTTGGAGTGTCTTAGGCCAAGCCCCAGCTCTGCCCTTGATTCCAGCTTCCTGCGAGTGTGCTCCCTAGGAAGCAGCAGGTGATGGCTTCAGTCTCTGAGTCCCTGCCATCCATGCAGGAGACCTGGACTGAGTTCCCAGCTCTTGGCTTCATCCTGGTCTAGCCTCTGCCATTGTAGGCTTCTGGGGAGTGGACACAGGGAGTTTGCCCTCTGTATCTCTTTCTCTTAAATAAGCGAAGAAATAAAAAAAAAAATTACAACAGAAAACTTGGGAAAGTAGTCAGGTTGATTCTATCTAGACATTTTCCCCCTACCAGTGCTGCATGAAATGTGTTCTCCATATGTAGAAAACAAAAACAAACCCTAGAGATACTGCTGCTCAGGCTGTCTGACATCTGCTTGTTTTCAGACCACGGGATCCTACTTGCCCAAGGGCTGGCAACAGGAGCTGAGATTCTGTCTATGGAGGGGCCTCATTGCCCATCACCAGGCTGCTGAGACATTCAGACACTAGTCTGTGATGAATACTGGGGGTGGGGGAGGGGGAGGGGGAGGAAAACCTTCCCCAAGTTTGGTGGGTCTTCTCTGTGCCAGGAAGCATGCCAAGCACCAGCAGTCCTGGGGACTCCAGAGCATCATGAGCTAGTTTGGTACAGCCTGGCCCCGAGGCCTGTGGTAAACCTCCTTTCCAGGAGGTGGTACCAGCTGGAGGCAGCGTTGCATTCAGGCCAAATATCAGGACTGCAGGCCTAGGAGCTGGGGTCCCATGGAAGAAGAACGTAGAGGAATTGCCTTCACCCTTTCTTCTGGTGCAGAAGGGCAGGAAGGGTGACGCTTCTGTAATCTGCCAGCAACTGGAAGTGTCTCCCAGCTGCCCAAGCCCTGGCTGCTGCCTGGGCAGTACTGGTGCCCTAGGACTCCCTGCCAGTTGGAAAACACACAGCAGTCTCTCGCAGTCTGCCCCATAGGATGGGATGCTATTTCTGCTGCTTCTTCGTCCTGACACTTAGTACCTCACTGGCCCAGAAGCACACTCTGCTCTGCACTACTTCCCTGACTGCTGTACGTTGTGTCCCAGAGACACTACAGACTTCAAGGGCAAGGATCCTGCTTCAACTGTGCTTCTTTTAGTCCCACCTTGTGCCCTGCACAGAGCTGGCACACTGGAGGTGTTCAGTGACAAACAGGAATGCCCACCATTGGCTAAACACACTAGGGTTGTCACTCGTACAGTGAGAGAGTAAGAGGGCAGGAGGCAGCCAACACTGTGCTGGACCAGCCTGGATTCTCTAACTCCTCTTTTCGCCTCAGTTTTGTCTTTGCCTGGCCTCCCTGGGTTGCTGGCAAAGGTCTACTGTTTACCCAAAGCCCCGCACAACCACCTGCTGGTCCTCCATCAGGAATCCTTCAGAGCCTCAACTCACTGACAAGCACACACACGACCCCCTTCCTCAGGCGAGGCGGCAGAACCTCCACTCTGCAGGAAGGCTCTGAGGGCACTGCTCTAAGTGCCGTGGCAGCGAGCCTGCTCCGGGACCTGGCGCCTCCTGCTGCAGAGCTAAGAGCAAACCCTCTCCTCTGGCTCGACACCTCCCTGCACAGTGCTCTCCATTCTCCGGAGCAGAGGGCTGAGGAGCGGAGCCTCAACCTCCCAGCCTCCCCCATGCTCCCTGCATCCCATCAGATGACTGCTGGCGTCAGATCGGTCCCTTAGGCTGGGCAAGGAACCCTAAAGACTGCTGACAGCTGCACTCCCCGGCCCAGAAACCACGCAAGAATTCACTGCCATCTCTGTCTTCTGCTTTTCAGCAGTGGACAGGCTCTTAGCCTGGAGTGGGCTTTGATTCCACATCTGAAAAAGGGTCACTGACCAGGGTCTGGGTTATTTTTTTCCCTTCTACCAGACTGTATTGCACAAGGCCTCAGGAAAGACAAAGATGGATTGAAGTAGATGACTTGTCCTGATTTTCTAACCTTGTCAACTGCTTTTAGGAGAGGGAGGCGGGCAGGGAATGAATAAATGTCTGCCAGAGGGCTCAGGGCAGTCCTTCCTGAGCAGCTCCACGACGAACAGTAACTTCTCCACGGAGCAGGCTGGCAGCCTCAGCGTAATCTGTCTCCTGGCCGTGTGTGTGTGTGTGTGTGTGTGTGTGTACGTGCGTGTGCATGCTCAGATAGTGCCGTATCTATTGTTATATCCCTTAACTTGAATCCTCTTCCATGGTCATCTTCCCTCTCAAATTTGCCTTTTTCTACTAGGCTAAGAGACAACAGAGGTGCTTTTTGTTTCAAAAGCTCTGTATCACAAGGCCTCTCAAACAAATAAACTAATCCTTTTTTTAAAAAAAGTGCTTTGTCAGTCTTTCCTGACAAAGGCTCAAATTAAAGCCTACCCTTTTGTCTGCCTCAGGCTAGACTGGTGGAAAGAGTTAGGCCAGGGCATTCTGGCTTTCTGACCCCAGTCTATGCCTCTACTCTCCCTCAGCCCTTTAATTCTTTTTTTTTTTTTTTTTTTTAATAAAAAGATTATTTTAAAGTCAGAGCAACAAAGAGAGAGGGAGACACAGAGATCTTCCATCCACTGGTTTACTCCGTAAGTAGCAGCAACAGCCTGGGCTGGTTCAGGCCAAAGCCAGGAGCCAGGAGCTTCTTCATGGCCTCTGACACGGGTGGCAGGGCCCCAGGTACTTAGGCTATCATCTGCTGCCTCCCAGGATGCATCAACAGGAAGCTGGATAGGAAGCAGAGGGACTTGAACCTGCATTCTGATGTGGGATGCTGGTGTCCCAAGTGGTGGCTTACCCTGCTGCACCACAACACTAGTCCCAGGCCTCCTCGTCCTATACCCGGGTCAAGTTCCCCTAGTACATCTCAGATCCTATAAACACCAGTTGACCCTCTGCTCAACCCAGAGGTCAGAATTAGAGCCTTAAACTTCTAACTTCACAGAAAAGAAATACACAGAAGATACAGATGGACATAACATAAAGGAAATACATGGATACAATATTTGTCAAATGACCTTCTCACATCAGAAAAGACTACTATAAAAGCAATCTTTAACTCAAAGTCTCAAGAAGCTGCTGAAAGAAGAAAACATTTGGGAGACCCAGATTCTAATTAGCTTTATTACTGCTTGCCACACAACTCTGAGTTATGTGCCAAGTACTGACTTAATAAATGGGACAAGAACCTCAAAGATTAATGAGGATTATGTAGTTGGTTTTAGTCCAATTTACACAATCTACTTTCTGTCCAGGATGAGGCTTGATTTTTGGTGTAGGGGTGGGGCAAGGAGGAAACACACAAATTCAGAAAGGCTGCAGTTACCTACAACACTGGGAGCCCATCTCCTGGTCCTTCTTGTACCACCAATGGTCTCCAATTTTCCCTTGGTCTGGTTCTTTCATAGTCTGAGTTTCCGTATAGCTTACTGCACCATTAGTCTGGCTATGGATAAAAACAGTCCCAAGAAACATCTTTAACTCCGACCCAAAGTCAATTTCCTCAGCAGTATGGCTAGGAAATGGGGTCCTGAATCCACCAGCTCTTGAGATTCTACAGGGGAACACCTATCTTATAGTATCAGGGTAGTCAGATGTAGAATTCTGAGCATCAAACTATACAAACTTAATATGTTAAACAATTATATAGTCACTACAAATACAATAACAGTAGGCGCCAGGTGCCTTGAGATTCCATGAACTTGTGAAGCAGGAAGACGTTGGCTAAATGAGGCTGACAGTCCCCAAGCTTGATTTTTAAGACAGTAACGTCTTTCAGACAACACACAAAAAAGTACATACTGCACTGACTGCATTTACATGAAGTTCTGGGTAAACAAAGTTAATTCACGGTGGAAAAATATCAGAAAAGTAGGCGCCAGGGAGAGGCTGGAGGGTGTGGCTGATAAGGACAGACCAAGAAGAGCAAGAGGGTACTTTCTCCAGTGATGGTCATTAATGTTCTGTATCTTGATGGGAATTTGGGTTACACAAATGCATGTACTTGTATTTGTCAAAACTCATGGAATGGTAGACTTAAAATTTATATGTTTCACTTTGTATAAATTTTACCCTCCACTCCCAAAAAAACTCTGTAAACAAATACTGAACTCTAGTTAATGATACACACATTAAAGCATTTTCAGGATGAAATGTACTGACATCTGTAACTTTGAAATGCATCAAAAAAATAACATGGAAATTGCTAAGTAGACTGTGGGTTGGACATTTGGGTGGATGAAATAAAGCAACTACAGTATAGAATCTAAACTCTACATCATGGACATGTAGACATTCACTATGCCATAAAAGTACAAGTTTCTTGTAGTTTTACAATTCTCAGAATGAAACACTGGGGAAAAATCTTTCAGGTTCCAATCTTTTACAAATTAATAAATTATAACATCAATTCGGGTTTGAGCTTCAGCTGTAATGAACTCTGCTCAACTGCTCAACATGCTAATAAGCAAAGACGGGCCAACAGGCAGAGGGAACAAAGAGAGAGGAATGTGGGAAAGCTGCCTTCGCCATTCTTCCCTACCACAAAGCTTCCTGAGAGGTTAGGGCTCCCAGCAAAGCTTCTGTGTTGTGGGGTGGCTTTCTCTATTCTGGAACCCAGTCTAACCCCAGTCTGACAGTCTGCTCAAGGATGAGCAGACCCTGGGAAACTGATTCTTATTAATGAGCCTCAAAAGAAATTGATCCCTCGCTCAGCGGTTACTTCAGCATGGGAAGCTGCACGTCAGAACACGTAGCTAGCAGAGTATGCTTGTATCCTCCACAGTCTGGATCGACAAAGCTAGGAATACTGAAGGGACAGAGAGAGGTACACAGACAGCACGGAAAGCCCATTAGATCATCTCCTTCCTACTCCAGGAGGCTGTCTTTCCAGAAAGCCAACTCAGCCCCACCCCCCAACCCCCAGGGCCCTTGGCTCAGGGCTGGGTTCACTCAGTGCATCCTGACTGCCCTCCAGTGATCCAGTTCCTCCTCACAACAGCCCTTTGTGGGAAATGAATTCTTTCACTTTAAAGAAAAGAAAACCAAACATCAGAAAAGCAAAATGACCACAGGGTCACCACACTGCCCATGTGTTATCTACCTAATTCAGAGTTCCAGTGTATTTCAGCCTTAGCTTCTGCTCTATTAAAGCTCAGAGCAGAATTTCAACTATATTGCATTGAGTTGGAAAGACAGCATATAGGAATGGAAAGAATGAAGACTTTAAAATAAAACAGTGTAGGGATCTGGCCAGCGTCGTGGCATAGCAGGTAAAGTCACCTCCTGCAAGGCTTGGGTCTCATATGAGCGTCAGTTAGAGTCCCAGCTGCCCCCCTTCTGATCCAGCTCTCTGTTAATGGCCTGGGAAAAGCAGCAGAAGATGGCCCAAGTCCCTGAGCCCCTGCCACCTATGTGGGAGACCTGGGTGAAGCTCCTGGTTCCTAATTCGGCTTGCCCCAGTGCTGGCCATTGTAGCCATCAGGGGAGTGAACCAGTGGATGGAAGATGAATCTCTCCACAAATCCCCCACCCCCCAACTCTTTCAAAATAAATAAACTGCTTAAAAAAATGGGGGGCCAGTGCTGTGGCATAGTGGGTAAAGCCTCCACCTACAGTGCTGGCATCCCATATGGGCGTCAGTTTGGGTCCTGGCTGCTCTTCTTCCAATCCTGCTCTCTGCTATGTCCTGGGAAAGGAGAAGCCGGCCTAAGTCCTTGAGCCCCTGCACTCATGTGGGAGACCCTGAAGAAGCTCCTGGCTCGTAGCTTTGGATTGGTTCAGCTCCAACCACTCTAGCCATTTGGGGAGTGAACCAGTAGATGGAAGACTCTCTCTGCCTCTGCCTGTGACTCTGCCTTTTAAATAAATAAATAAATATATATTTTTAAAAAGCAACAACACTATAGTTCAAATGTTATTCTGCCACGAAATTAGTTGTGGAAACTTGTACAAATTTGCTGACTCTCCATTTCCTCTTCTATAAAATGCTGAAACTGAGCCCAAACCTACAAGACCCAGGTCCCAGAACTCAGGATTCAGTTATCACCTCTAGTTAACACCTTACTGCTAGACTCTATTCTGAGAGCTTCACAGGAATCCCAGGCCTTGAGTAAACAAAGCAATACCCAACCTACCCATAAACCCAAGAAGGACCATAGCCCACTTGGCCATCACAAGCACCTTCCAAAGAATATGCAGGCTTCCCATCACCAATCAATCCAGGGAAGGCCACGAGCACACAAGCTCATCATGTACTTCTCAACCACAACTGAAATCTGAAAGATTCGCCACCCTTAATCTCTCAGGGAGCTTGGGAATTAAGCCACAGTCGTCCAACTCCTTGCTCTATGCATTGCAAAATAAACTGCAATTTCTTCCCTCCACCATGGTATCAGTGACCATTTTCCCATGTGTCAGAGAAGGGGATCCAGGTTGCTTCCGGTTCTGCAACAGTGTGAATAAATTCCTCAGCCATGGCATCACTGTTACGGACAATACTGGACTTGCCTTTTGGTAAGCCTCAGTTTCTTCAAAATGCAGACACCAATACAATAAGCCTGTGGCAAAAATCTGAGACTACATATAGGAGAGTGAGGGCGTCTTTGGTTTCCAGACGGCACTCTGTCAAGGAGCTAATTTATCACGACACAAGTCTGAGGAAGCCGCACAGAGCCAAAGACATGGGTTCTTCGTGTAGATCATTTGTTTTCCAAATGGCATTAGCCTAGGAGCAAGGTTCTTGCAGCTGGAAGCCCCAGTGGTGTGAACTGCTCCTCCTCCAAGGGCGGTGCCTGCCTGCCCCTGCTCCAGGGTGAGTCCCCTTCCTGCCATCTCCCGGGGCCATAGCAGGAGGTACCGAGGCGCCTCCGCAAATTAAATCCTTAGGAAAATGGGACTGAGACTAATAGTTATTTACTGTTCTCTCTGCAACCCATTTGGCCAGATGCAAGCCTTCCCTACACTGGGAAACATGTGCAGCCCTTGTAGAGCCACAGATGCCAGGCAAAGTCTATGCAGCCCTGCTCCCGTGCTCATTTAGTTTAAAAAGTTACCAAAGGATTTGTTCCTCATTCACATTCATCTGGTTCCAAAATAAACAGAATTCTACCTAAAAAACAAGTTAATCAAAACCCAGGTTCCTGTGTGTGTGTGTGTGTGTGTGTGTGTGTTTAAAGACAGACCAGAGGGAAAGGGCTTCCTTCTGGCAGAAAATGTTTGAAACGTGCTGTATGAACAATAGCTCACTTCCTGGCCACTCAGCTGGAGGCAGCTCCTCCATTCAGAACAGAATGTTTCAGGAGAGGAAGGTGACGCCTTTCTGTAAGGCAGCTCTTGGGGCACAAACCTGAGGAACCAAGACAATACCAAAGTGACGTGGTGAGCAGGGTCTCCGCTCAGGCCCACTCCTTCCCACGTAAGAGCTGAGGTGAGGGCTGGAGGTCAAGGTGCCTATACCATCTCCCACACCTCTCCAGAGAGCTGGCGCCACAGGGCAGGGTCAGCGGGGACAACACAGGGTGGGATTGGGGAATCAATTCTGCAGCTTCTAGCAGCATGACAGTGAGCAAGGTACCTGGTCTCTCGCAGCCTCAGCTTGGTCATCAATGACAGGAATAACACCTACCTGGCAAGTCTCTTACTGATCTCCACTTAAGTGACCTGCCAATCAGCTAACTGCACGGCTTCTGGCTTCTACTCCTTCAGCAAAGGGCACCAACAGACGCTCAAGTTCACAGCCAGCAAGTTGCTCTCTAGCACACTCACAATCTTCTGCTTCCACTCACCAAGCATTACCTTTACCAAGAATCAGTTGGAATCATTTCCAAAAGTGTTTATGATGGTCATGGTTGTTGATGAAAACAGAAAGTTTAATTAAACATTATGTAAACGATGAAACAAGTGCAGAAAGAGCTGTTTCTACGACAGCCATGTAGATAGATACTTTGAAGAGATTTGGGGATGTGACCGTTTTCTTACATGTGCTCTTAAATTAAGTATGGCTAGAGAAATAAGTTATGAAAAATTTCTACAAGAATTCTACACCCAGATTGCTTCACAAGTGGCTGAACTGTGGCTTTACTTTTAAGAAATTCAAACAAAATTTCAGTCAATGGTACATAATGGACATGGTTCATGTAATTATAAACGGGACAGAGCTCCTAATTAGCTAAGAAAAGGCCCAGCTCCACATCAAAAGGCTGGTATGCTTATCCACCCAATCTGGGGTTAAACCAAAATGGTTATATTTCTTTCAAAAAGACTACCCCCTTTAATAGGGTTTTATAACTACCAAACAGACCCATCCCAAATGGCCATGTGACCCACACAGGAGCAATGGTGCATGTAGAAAGCCCTTGAGGCAAGCTGCGACCAGTAAGATAGTGGTGGGGCCAGCGCTGTGGCATAGTGGGTAAAGCCACCGCCTGCAGTGTCACCATCCCATATGGGCACCGGTTTGAGTCCCAGCTGCTCCACTTCTAATCCAACTCTTTGCTATGGCCTGGGAAAGCAGTAGAAGATGGCCCAAGTCCTTGGGCCCCTGAACTTGTGTGGGAGACTGGCTATTTGGGAAGTGAACTAGTAGATGAAGATACCTTTCTCTTTTTCTCTCTGCCTCTCTGTAACTCTGCCTTTTGAATAAATAAATAAATCTCTTTTTTTTAAATGCATGCACTTCAGACACCTGACCCTAACTGGAGGCCCAGTGGTGCACTCTTCACTCTATCCATCCAACCTGCAATCCTGATGTTCCTGGAGATCTAAAGCCCAAGCCTGGCAGGCCTCTCTGCTACTCCCTCTCCTCCAGCCCTGTCAACCTTCACCCTATAATTCTTCCCGGACCAGTTCAAGTCACCTGTGCTTTTCCTTGATGCACACGGTCTAATATAAAAAATTTTGTGGGTGAGGGCAAGGCTTTATCCTTGGTTTGTCCCTTTGGCAAAATACATAGCTTGCCTATGCCTCATCTATAAACAGGGTTGACAATACTTGCCTCACAGGAGGGGGTGCAGATAAAATGTGATGACACAAGTAGCATGGCTGGCACCCAGCAAGTGCTTGGGAAGCACTGGTGCTCTGCCAGTGCCCTTGGAGGGCAGACTGCAACTGAGGAGTCTTTTTTAGACACTTGCAGCAGAGGCAGCCTGGTTGTACTGTACTAAGACGAACATGCTCCTGTAAACACGGTCCAGGGGTGGTCCCTGATCCCTTGACATATACGTGCACACCTCTTCTGCTTGTTTTGTAGTTCCCACTGGTACTCCCACCAGGTAATGAACACTGGGCAGGTTTAATCAAAACCCAGTGGAAAAACACTACACAGCTTTCAAAGAGCTTACCCCTGATTCTTAGGAAGGAATTCTAGTTTCCTAGCAAATGTGCGACCTTTTCCCACCCAAAATTCCTCCATGTGCACTGTCACTGTCTCACTGGTAAGCTGTGTCAGCATCCTCTCACATCAGCTGCATGCTGACCTTAATTACATGGAATTTTGTTCTTTCCTCTTTGAAAACAAAACTTTTTCTTAAATTCCAAAAGCACATCCCATACTATTATGACTTCAACAGCAATAATAAATGACTCATCTATATGGCTGCCACCTGGTTGAGAAATAGGACATGCCCTTTATAGATCCTTGCTCCTCTGAGGCCACCCCTGTTCTGCACTAAATGTTAGTCCTCAACAACACAGACTGCTTTCTTCCTTTCTAGGGGAAGCAGATAGGAGCACAACTTGGAATCTCTGAAGTAATCCAACAGGGTTGAGGACCAGGGATCAGAGCAAGGGTCTCCTTTGGGCTACTAAGGAGATGAGAGGTCACGGAAGGACCCAGCAACTGAAATCGCAGCAGCACCAGTAAAGAGAGAACAGGCCCTGGCATCCCACTGGCTGGGCAACAATGTGAGGCACCCTGAGAAAATCCATTCCCAGGACCATGCAAAAGCTGGGGGCTGGATTTCAAATTAAAATACACAACCATGTGGCTAACTACAAAGAACACAGCCTATCAAAACCATCTCACTGAAGACTGCCCACCCTAGGAAAGGCCTACGGACTGAAACCTCGTGGGGGTGTTGGCAAGGGGACCATGCAAGTTGCAGCTATGGAATATATCAATTTCCGCAGGGTGACATGAAGACAGGTCACACGTAGGGAGAGGAACAACAAACGATGGCCATACAACCCTCTCCACTCAATGAGCCCTTCAAAGACCATCTCTAGCCTCAGCCTCACTGCAGATTCCAAAGCAGTCACAGCCCATCAGTCAACTGTTCTGTAAGCAGTGATCTTTGCCAAGAACTCTTCTCAAAGAGTTTTGTGTGCATGCCTAGGAGGAAGGTCTCTTCAGAAAAGGAGTGGGAGCTACAACCTCAAGAAAACATCTAGAGAAGGTTGGTCTAAGGAACTAAGGAACAACCTACTCTATTGATGTTTGAATAATATTTTTCAAAGATTTATTTATTTACTTGAAAGGCAGAGTCACATAGAGAGAGGTAGAGACAACAGAGAACTTCCATCTGCTGGTTCATTCCCCAAATGGCTGCAGCGGCTGTGGCTGGGCCAGACCAAAGCCAGGAGCTTCTCCCGGGTCTCCCACATGAGTGCAGGGGCCCAAGCACTTGAACCATCTTCCACTGCTTTCCCAGGCACATTAGCAGGGAGCTGGATCAGAAGCAGAGCAGCTGGGACTCCATTCAGCACCTACCTACATGGGATGCTGGTGCTGCAGGTGGCAGCTTTACCTGCTATACCACACCACAGGCCCCTGAACTATTTCTGGTAACTTTATAACATCCCTATTGTTGGCTTCTTATTGGCTGTTTTCTTCCAGCCTTTCAGTTTCCCACTCTTGTTTTAACAAGCAATAAAAACTTAAAAGGAGTCTGTTTATTTCAGATACGGAAAAACTAGAGACAAGAAAACTCTGTTCCTTCCCCCAGAGTCTTAGCATGACAGGAAACAGGGAAGAGACGGGGCAGGCAGCCTGAACAGGCTTATCAATCCCTGAGGTCTATGGGGGAGGGCGGCGGGAAGGGAATGCTTGCTGGGATTCTGAAGAGATCCTGGCAAAAGGGGAGGAATCCGAGGCTGGGCCTCCAAGTTCCTCTGTTAATTGGAGTACAAGAACTTTGTCTTCTAAGATTCCCACCCCTTGTACAATCAAGTACATGAGGAATAAATGAACTGGGGTAGAAAGTATAAGTTCAGAATGAAAGAAGTGATCAAGAAGAGACTCATTTTCCTCTAATCTGTTTGGACCCAGGCTATGTGTGCGTTTGCATACATGCATTAGAATCTCAAATATGCTCCCATTCAGCAGAAAATAAACAGGATGGGCCTAGTCAAAACTGTGAAGTACAAAACCTCTGACCTCTTTTTTTCTTTGCTCCCTGAAGTGGGAATAAGTGAGAACAGCTGGTAGGGAGACGACCCACTTGGCCCTGGGGCTTTCACCACCATATCAATGCAAACAGCCAACAGGAGGACAAGAGCCAAGGAGGCAGGAAGCCACAGGTTCAGTAAGCAGGGAGCTTAGATTATCCAGATGAATCTCAGTTTTGCAGGCGAGGAGGCCAAGGCACACAGAGGCTACATAATTTAATACAGGCAAAGAGCAGACAGGCACTGAACCTTGCTTCTTTCCTGCCTCGAGTTTTCACTGATCTTGCAGTTAAGGAAGTGGCAGAATATGGAGTAGCCCTTGGTGAAGACACTACCTTTGGAGTGAACGGTGACTCCCCCTCAAGTTCACATGCCAAAGCCCAACTCCTGATGTAAAGGTATTTGAAGATAGGACCTTTGAGAAAAAACTAGGGTTAGGTAAAGGCATGAAGACCTCTCAGAGGGGCCTGTGCTGTTGGCCTGTGCAGCAGGTTAAGCTGCCACTTGCAATGCCAGCATCCCATATGAGCACAAGTTCAAGTTCCGGCTGTTTCACTCTCAACCCAGCTAATGCTCTTGGGAAAGCAGTGGAAAATGGCCTAAGTGCTTGGGCCCCTGCCACCCACATGGGAGACTGGAGTGGAGTTCTTGGCTCCTCTTCAGCCTGGCCCATACCAAGCTGTTGTGGCCATCTGGGCAGTGAACCAGTGAATGGAAGATCTGTCACTCTGCCTTTCAAACAAATAAATCTTTAGAAATATGGGATCAGTGTTGTCATGTAGCCGGTCAAGCCTCTGTCAGCAATGCCTGCATCTCATTTGGGTGCTGGTTTGAGTCTCGGCTTCTTAGAGTTCCACTTCTAATCCAGCTCCTTGCTAATGGCCTGGGAAAAGCAGTGGAAGATGTCCCCAGTGTTTCAGCCCCTGCCACTCATATGGGAGACCCGGATGAAGTTCCTGGCTCCTGGCTTTGGCCTGGCTGTGAACCAGCTGAGAGAAGATCTCTCTCTCTGTCTCTCCCTCTCTCTAACTCTTTCAAAATAAATAAAATGAATCTTCTAAAAAAATTAACATGATGGGTAGTATGAAGGAGATCTTCGTAGTGATAGAACAGTTCTGTTTCTTGATTGTGAGGGTGATGGCATGAACCTACAGACAATAAAAACGCACAAACAACACCATACGTGCACATGTAAAACCTGGAAAATGTGAATAAGAGCTATGTACTGTACCAGTGCTAATTTCCTGGTTTTGGTACTGTACTGGAGTTATATATTAACACTGGCAGAAACTGGGTAAAGGGTACCAAATAAAGGGCCGCTCTGTACTATTTCTGCAACTTTCTATGATTAAAGCAAAAACAGAAAATTAAGATAAAGAAAAAGAATCTAACAATTACCATGGAACCATCCTCTTGTTTTATTAAAGAAAGGATGGCTTAAGTCCAAAGTAGGAAAAAGGTGGATGCAATCAATAAAGGTGGCTGGCAGCCAAATGCCACCAGCACCACATCAATACTCCTCCCGGCCCTCATTTCTTCCCATCTGCAGTGGACAAATGAAACTGAGTTGAGGGCTACCTCAGTAAGAATGCAAGACTCTGTGTTGTATCCCACCAGCCTGGCAAGTGAACAATGTGCCAGTGGATCCACCCAGAGGGAGGCCTGGCATAAGGCTCCTTTTCTTCCCGGCCTGGTGGGTGGCTACCATCTCTATAGGCTGGAGGGGCAGAAAACAGAAGTGGGACAGGATAAGCGTGGGTTAGGGCTGGGGAAAAGGGCACGTGGGGCTTTGCTAGCAAGAAGCTTAAGATTCTCTTCTGCTTCTGCCCCTCTTACCAATGCCCAGACCCAGTGCTTTCCTCTTCTCCACTAGAGACAGAGACGCGATGGCAGACATTCACATGCCCAGGTTTTCTTCACTACTCCACCTTTCCCTCTCCCTGGCTCAGGCTCTAGGATGCAGAGTCTGTGCTTGCAACAACCTCTTCCTGCCTTTTGCCACCACCCTAGCAGCAGACCCTGAGTGCTGCCGGCCCACATCTCCTCCAGAGCTTGGACCCCAGGAGCAAGCCCTTCCCATGCCAAGATGGACACCTGTGGGAGGGAGGGAGGGAATATTATTACGTCCTTAAAACTGTCTACAAAGGGGCCGGCGCTGTGGTGTAGCAGGTAAAGCCATTGTCTGCAGTGTCGGCATTCCATATGGGCACCAGTTTGACACCTGGCTGTTCCACTTCCCATCTAACTCTCTGCTATGGCCAGGGAAAGCAGTACAAGATAGACCAAGCGCTTAGGTCCCTGCACCCGTGTGGGAGACCTGGAGGAAGCTCCTGGCTCCCAGCTTCGGATTGGTGCAGCTCTAGCCGTTATGGCCATTTGGGAAGTGAATCAGTGGATGGAAGACTTCTCTTTCTCTGCCTCTGCTTCTCTGTAACTCTTCCTTTCCAATAAATAAATCAAAACCAAAAAAACTGTCTATAAAGCACATCTTAAAACCTAATTAAAATTAAAAAAAAATTGAAAAAAAAAATCAAAGCACTGGTGGTACTCTTCAAAGACCTGAGGTTGAGGGGGATACATAGCAAAGCCTGTGAGCAGCCTCAGCCTGGGGCTACTGAAAGACACTGATGCAGATACGGTGCACATCTGCCTATGTTCTCTTGGCAGTCATGTGCTCCAATCTGGCAGTTTCCAGATGCAAGCCCCGGAGACTCTCTGAGGGTCCTCTCAGGCCACCAGAGGCACCTGAGCCTGCATACTGGATAGAATGGAAGTAGCAGGGGATCAAGCCCACAAGGAGAGGAATTCTCACCTAGACTGACTGGAAATGGCAGGTAAAATCCAGCTCTCTGGACTCTAAAAAACTGTGAGACCATCTCTCGGGGTCCCCCAAGAGGTCTGAGCCCCTGGGCCACGTGTTAACCTACTTAATAACAAACTCTTTACTGGTTTCCTTTCTTTCTCATTCCCTACTTCCCCTAGCATTACTTTCTGGGATCATATCCCAAATTATTTGCATTGAAATGCTGCCATGGAGGGAACTTAACCTGAGCTAGGTCATCACAAGGAACCTCAATAATCGGGAAACTGAGAGCCAGAATTTCAAGTACAGATGAGTACCTCTGTGGGTGTCTGAAGGGGTGTACGTGTATGTAACAATGAGAGAAACCACCAAGAGTATCGCTGCTAGCAGATACTAGAAAGCTAACAGGGAGAAAACTATAAAAACTTGATGTGCCTTAGTAAAATTCATTAGAGCCATTTATATGAACTGCCTCTCATTTGCCTGATTGCAGCTGGCATAGTAACTACCACGTATTTATTAGTGTCAGATAAAACGTGCATTATATTTTATTTGATTGTGTTTTACAACTTCATGCTTGGTTCTTGTGTGCTCATAACTGGGTACTCACATTGCACAGTCTGTCCACGACCAGAGGGAAGACCTTTAGGACTTGGCACTTATAGCAGGGCTCTCACCTGTCAGTGTGTAGCAAAAGCACCCCGGGGGAGCTTGGTACAACACTGGTTCCGGGGCCCCACCCCAGAGTTCCTAATTCAGAAGGTCTGGGGAAGAGGGGAGGACCTGTAGTCCTAAGTTCCCAGGTGAAGCTGCAATCACCCTGAGAACCACTGCTTTACAGCCCCATAAAGGAAGAACTACAGGTTAAACTTCAGTTGGCATCAGCAAGACAAAAGGCTGACCAGTCTGTATACTGTTTCAAGAAAACAAGTGGAATCTTCCAACAGTCTAGATCAGTCACTGAGCCAAAACCAAACATGGTCTGGTTTAAAAAGAAGGTTTAAACCAAAAATGGTAAAATTAACTGTTACACAAATCCCAGGAGACCTGGGCTTGCTCATTTATGCAACAAGCAGGTATCACGTGCCCAACCTATGGAAAGACGTTGCTAGGCACAGGAGCCTGGGTGCTGTCAAAGGTCTTGTGAGACTCACATTCTCTATGGACCTCAGCTTCCTAAGCTGTAAAGGATATACCTCTTGTTTAGGGAACCTCCTGGCTGTGATGCTTTACAATAAAAATCAAAACAGCATCAAAGCTCAAAGCAAAAATATTCTGCCTACCTATCTGGACAGTGAGATAGAAAATGTCAGATCCCAGCTGCTCCAATGGGCCAACTGTGACCAGGCAGATGAAGCCCTGGCAGCAGTCCTGTGTCCTCTCTCAGACCCTCTGAGCTGGTTAGAGTCCAACACAATTCAACAAATGCCCCACTTAAAGGTGCTGCCAAGGTAAGTTAGTACTATGCCCAATACCAAGCAAAGAGTCTAAAAGCACCCAGCATGAAACCCCTGTCATAATTGGCACTCCCCTGACATATTATGACATTTAATCACTCCAAATGTTGAAGGGAAAACCAGAGCTATTCAGTAGAATTAAGGATGCTATGACAACCTCCTCAGCTGGGGCTTTAAATGAACCTTGTGCTAACAGCTTTCCTGCTCTGAATGTAAAGCAGGGCACACGTGGAGCGAGGTAGGGCAGCCACCTGTGAAGGGCGTCGCTGAGGACATGCTCTGTATCTGTGAGAGGCCAGCTTCTGAATGAAGCCGGCAAACACTGACCTTCCAGACTGCAGGGGGAACCTGCAGGGAACAGCGTTGTTTTACTCTATTTTACAGACAAACTGATACGCGGGGGTGACCAAAAGATCAACTGTAGAACAGAGAAAGAGAAATGAGGCTGATTTCTCATCCTCAGATCAGGATGCAACAAGGCTTAAGGCAGAAAAGAACTCAGTTAAAAGAAACCTCTGCCCTCGGGTCCATATGTCAACACGACACTAGGGTTACACAGGTGGAGACAGAGCCCCGCGGCAGCACAATCAAGGAGGGCCACGAAGGGGCTGGGGCAACCTTACTCCCCTCTGGTGCAACAGCCTCTTGCCATGGCAGCCCAATAAAAATAAGATTCTTCTCTATATAAATAACATTTTCTCAGCTTGATGTGAGAGTTAAATAAAAGCATATTTAGAAAATGATTTCTACTGATCTAACAAAGAAAACTTAGGTAAAAGCAGTGAAGCATATCAAGACAAGCCCAAGTCCCTACTTCTGGCCAGACTACCGCTCTCAGATTCTCCTGTACACAGTTTCAGGAACCACCCAACTTCTAAAGAGATGCAGTCGTGTCCTTTAACGCTACCCCTTCACCCAGCACCTGTCACAGTGCCTGACATATGTCTGCACCTAATAAATACCTGCTGATAGCAAAGTGTAAGGTCCCAGCCAGCCTGGTCAGCCACCGGCGGAGGTGCGGCTGAGAACAGGGCTCCAGGCAGGCCCCTGTTTCTCAGGGTGAGACTGTTCCTAAGCCACCGTATTCACCTGCTGCAGCGTAATGAGTCTCAAGGGCTTATTACCTCCAGTGTCAAGTGAACTATTTCCTTCATTTATCCTCAAATTCTAACCTTTAAGTTGCACTATCTATGTTTAAACTCATGACGCCAGGCTTTAGGATCAAGGCTGTGCTTAGCCTTATGTCCTTCTGTGATGCAACAGGTGCCAATCACCTCAGTGTGGACTTCCTGTCTTCAGAATCATTTTTGTAGATTTGATTGCCTTTAGCCAAGCTCACTACAGATTGATGATGTTTCGTTTCCCATTTTCTAGCTCAATATCACACAAATATAGACACAATTACCTCACTACATAAAACGTAGCAAATGATGCAATGATATTGGCCCAAGTAAAACTAAGACTACAAAGGCTTAGAAATGTATTTTAATTAGTACAAGAAAGGTCTATTGTATGAACTGAAGCAAGTGAAGGGCAGAGTCGCAGATCTGATGGGGTACCTAGTGCTCTCCAAATGTAGACTTTCCACAAATTGGGTCTAAACCCAGAAATCGTTGTCATTTACTTGTTCAGATACTCTGACTAAAGCCAACGAGCGACTTGCAGGTCCACTCACTTATTTTTCCTGCTATCCCTAAGAAACAAGGCTGGAGGACACTAGGGACTGTGGGATGGCAGGTCCCATGCTATTCACTTTCCAAGTCTGTCTTGGATTTTATTTATTTATTTATTTATTTTAAGATTTATTTATTTATTTGAAAGGCTGAGTTACAATGAGCCAGAGGCAGAGGCAGAGGTACAGAGAAAGAGAGGTTTCCATCTGTTGGTTCACTCCCCAAATGGCCGCAATGGCTGGAGCAGGGCCAATCGGAAGCCAGGAGCCTTTTCTGGGCCTCCCACACGGGTGCAGGTGCCCAAGGACTTGGACCATCCTCTACTGCTTTCCCAGGCCATAGCAGAGAGCTGGATGGGAAGAGGAGCAGCCAGGACTACTTGAACTGGTGCCCACATGGGATGCCAGAACTGCAGGTGGTGGCTGGCTCCATCTGCTAAGTTACAGCGCCAGCCCCGAATTTGATTTTATAGAAACATTCAGGGAAAAAAGAACCAAAACACTCACGGTGATGTCAAAACAGAAAAGCACTGACAACAGTTGACACATGATTTACCATGAACCACTGACGTGAAGGAATCACAAGCAAACTGATCCTTGGAAAAGAAAAAGCAAAACTAAGTGCCACACGAGCACCGAGGCAGCAAGCTAAGAACCCACTAACGGAATGGCCCTGTTCTATCAAACCTTCAGCAAATGCTGGTTTGTGAATGACTGACCCAAGGCACTGGGAATGTGTTAACACCACTGATGACTTCAAATAAGTAGCTTAGTAGAGCTCTCTCCCAGGAAAGGGCCTGATCCCGCTACTGAATAGGCTGCAACATCCAGCCTGCTCAGGTCACCTGGGAATGGGGAACCCTTCCCAGGGCACAGGGGGTACTTCAGCATCTCTGCATGGGGACCAACAGCCTACCTCTTCCCTAAGATCAATCTATGTCCATCCTCAAGGGTCTGGGAGATTTTACGCTGAAATCTTTGTCAGCAGTGAAACATATGCATCCATCACTAAGCTCCAGCCTTAGAAACTGGCAGTTCTTGAGTCGCTGCCCAGAATGAAAGTGGCCAAATCTAACCAAACCTCAGGAGGAATGCAGCATAGAGAAATAGTGTTATCTGAATGGGAGCATGGCCAGACACCTCTGGGTTAACACCCCAACAGGGAAGACTCACAAGGCTTTATTTCTGGGTCAGCAGCAATAGTTCAGATTTTTTAAAAATGGATTTTAGAAAAATTTCTTTTTTAACCAAGTCAGATAATTCTGCTCTGTCACGTGCCTGTGAACCTGTGAGTGGCTGTAAACATACAGACGCGGGTGAGGACCTGTCTAGTTAAGCGTGGGCTCCACTGTAGCAAGTTCTTCTGGAGGAACCAAGGGGACTGGTGGAGCTGCCTGGGCAGGTGACATTTTAGTTGAAATACACCCAGTCTGGTTTGGATCTTTTCCCCTTCAAATTTAATCTAAAGGGTTAGAGGCTAAGATCTGGCCACATCCATTTCTGTTTTTGACTTACATACACAACACTCAAATGCAGAAGACCTGTAATACCCACTGTGACATTATCAAGGGGCTTCCACTTTCACATTCTGTATATAAACGTACCTATTTTATGTATGGGGAAGAGGAAAGGCAGGGAGTGGAGTCAGCTTAAAATTTATATTGACATTTAAATGTCAAATTCAGCATCTCCCCTCCTTTCCAAACCAGCAAGTTGTAGTACAACAATATTTTCAACTTCAAAAAAAAGGAGGGGGATTAATCTGTCAAACTGAGAAGTGCACAAGACATCAGCAGCATGCCTCTCCTGAAATCTGTACATTTCTGTGCGTCCATCTGGGAAGCAAATGCTTCTGAATTTTCTTAGAATCTTCCAGTTGTAGTTTAAAGGGCTATTACTTATTACTAAAGAATGAAAGAGAAAATGAAATTCTAAACCTAAGGATGAGATGAAGGGCTCTATCGTGCCTCCCTCAAGAAGAAAAAGAGAGATTTCTCTATGCCAAAGCACAGCAAGGTCTTTAGTACCCCAGACCTTCACTTCTTTGGAGAGACCATGACATTTTAAGGCCTCAGATATCCAACATCCTTCTCTCCTCCCAGGGTCCTTAAACACCAACTTGCATTTCTAAGTGTGTACTGGGGCTGGAGAGCCTACAGAGCTAGAAAAAGGAACTGATTACTGCCCTTGAAAGCTCTCCAGTCTGGTGGGAGACAGGTCATGCACATAACCAAGATCAGCAATGCCTTCAGTGCAAAACTGGGGCTGGGAAGGGACTGCCCACTGCAAGGCCTATGCAGTCTAGAGGAGCAAGGGGGCAGGTTTTAAGGCAGACCAAGAGAGCCCTGGTTACTGTTATGGGGCTAACTCTGGGTCTCCTTAAACCTCACAGCACCTGACTGCACAAAGAGGTCTTTGGCGCCAATTCATTGGAGGCCTTTCCTCATCTTTCTGCTCTTTTTCTTTTCTTTTTTTTTTTTTTTTTTTAAGATTTACTTACTTATTTGAAAGAGTTACACAGAGAAAGAAGGAGAGGCAGAGAGAGAGAGAGAGAGAGAGAGAGAGAGAGAAAGGTCTTCCATCTGCTGGTTCACTCCCCAGGTGGTCACAATGGCCGGGGCTGTGCCAATCCAAAGCCAGGAGCCAGGAATTTCTTTCGGGTCTCCACACGGGTGCAGGGGCCCAAGGACTTGGGCCGTCTTCTACTGCTTTCCCAGGCCATAGCAGGGAGCTGGATCAGAAGTGGAGTAGCCAGGATTCGAACCAGCACCCATGTGGGATGCTGGCACTGCAGACCAGGCCTTTAACCCACTACACCACAGCACCTGTCCCTCTGCTCTTTTTCTTTAGGAGCAAGTATTTTCATTTGTGATTATATTTTTATTTGTTTGTACTTGTTTAATATCTGCCTCTTTTAGATTGTAAGTTCCTCAAAAGTTGCTTATTTATTTTGATTATGATTTCATTTGTTTGCTTGGCCTAGAACAATGCCAGGCACAGAGTAGGCTCTCGATAAATGTGGGGAATGAATGAGTCTTTAATTAAGGGTAGAATTTCAGCAAAAAAAGAAATGGAGAAAGTCATCCTAACAGGAAAACAGTGAGCAAAGGAAGTGACCAAAGCCAGAAAAAGCAGCATGCAAGATGTGTGAGAAGGTCGTTCTCTGGAGAAGCATGAATCCACACTGAGGAGCCTGGATTTGGCACTGAAGGAACATGGAACCAAGGAAAGTTTTCAGCCACAAGGAAGGCGGACTAGAGAAGCCCAGGGGCGAGCAGAACACTAAGGCCACAGTTGTTGCGGGGATCCCAGGAGGCTGAGTGGGAATGAGAGGAAGGAGAGAAATGTGAGGAGGAAGCTAGATGACTCACAAAAGAACTGGGCGAAGAGGAAAGGGTCAGAGTCAAGGGCACATGAAGGCTAGGACACCCTTTTCAGGGTCTGGCTCAAGGTTACTTAAAACACGAGCCTTCTCAGCCCTCTTGTGTCCTATTCATTTCAAATGACAAACTGGTACAAAAGATCTCTACTTGCAAATCAAGGTCATGGTGAGTCATATAGCTGCTAAAATACGTGTGGGTTAAGCTGCCACCTGCAACACTGGAGTACCATATGGGTGCTGGTTCAAGTCCTGGCTGCTCCACTTCTGATCCAGCTCTCTGCTAATACACCTGGGAAAGCAGCAGAGGATGACCCAAGTCTTTGGGTCCATGCACCCAAGTGGGAGACCCAGAAACTTCTGGCTCTTGGTTTTGGCTTGGTCCAGCCCTGGTTATTTTGGCCATTTGGGGAGTGAACCAGCAGATAGAAGACCTCTCTGTGTCTCTCCCTCTAACTCTGCCTTTCAAATAAATAAATAAATCTTCAAAAAAAAAAAAAAAAAAAGAGTTGGGGCAAGGAGCTAGTATCTAGATGATAAGGAGGAAGTAAGACTTATTTTCTTTACTAAGTATTCCTTGGTGTCTTTAAAATGTCAGCCACATTCAGGTATCATAATTTTTGGAAAATCCCAAGAGTATAAAAATTCCATTTCCAGAGATGGTTTTGCCTAGATTTCTATACACAGTGAAATATGGAGGTTAAGACAAATATCCCCCTCCAAGGGCATTAAAAAAGAAAAGGCTCAAAAATACAGGGTCTCTCTACTGTCCTAAGGGCCAACAAACAGGGCAGGGCTGGTCCCTGGGGGATGAACTTCTCCAGGATCGTCTACCTTCTGGGTGTCAGGAAGGGAAGCTGTTTCCCCAGCAGCAAATCCCAGGACGGCATGCTCGCTGCGGAACAGATACAAGGTACTCCCAGGGAGAGATTCTGTTGAAAATGACTAGATCCAAAGTGGAAAGGAACCAGAACATCTACACAAACTTCAACATTACATATGAGTTTACAATGGCTTCCTGGCTGTTTAAATCAGGACAGTGAAGAACAGATTGCCTGACAAATTGTCATTTGCAGGCCCCTGGTGAGCTTAGGCAGTTTTCCACTTGTCCAGACAAATAAACAGGCTGCCCTGAATTATAGACAGGTGGGTCCTGTGGCGCCAGAGACTGGTTCATTAGAGGTAGTGAGCAAGCAAGAGCAGGAGGTCTGGGAAAGATCTGTTCTGCGTCTTGGCCCTGACCAGAGTCTATAGCCGGTGGGTAAGCAATCTTCTTACCCACTGGCTACTCAACTTGCTGGCATCAAAAAGGAACATCTATGGGGAAGGAAGCAGGACAAACGATAGCAAAGGAATGCTAAGCAGGGAGGGCAGCCTTCCACGAAAACACAGAATTGAGATTAGACAGTATCTCTGAGGGTGCAGGCATGACACTGGGGTCCAGAGAACAGTTCCGTGATGTTTCTGAGATCACAAATCCCAAAGGAAGCCCAAGTGTGGTCCAGATTAATTGTCTCCCTAGAGACTTCTGTAACAAAAAGTCTGTCCTCCACTATCTGGTCAGTTAATTCAGCTGCCACTCTGACCACACAGCACATCTTTCACTGAACCTCCTTGGGACCTGCACACATACACTCTCTCTCACACGCATGCATGTACACACAGATTGCCTTCATATCTGATGTCTAAGAAGCTTATTCCACACCACCTCACAGAAGCCCACCAGGCTTGGAGAATGCAAAGCCACCAGCAGCTCACTCTCACTGGTTACACTACCTATGTGGAACCTATACGCTTGGCTTCTGAGAGGAAGTATTTAAGATTCATCAGGGCAAATTATTTGTGGTGAGCACCCTCTCAGGACATTGGTGCCACGTCTGTTTTCCACACGGTGGTGCTGCCTCACAGATCCACCTTCCCTCATGCCCTCAGCACGTCATCAGTGGTCCTCCTCTCACTAGATCTCTTCTCCAGATTCCTGGCCAATTCTGGCCTTAGTAATTTTGAATTCCCTTTCTTTGCCTTATAACCTTGGTTTAAAGATTTTATTTCTGCTTTGTGTATGTGATGAGCTCATGGAAATTTCCTGAGACCGTGACCTAGAACCAAGCCTCTATACCAGAACTCTTGCTCCTTAACCAGGATAGGGATAAGAACAGTGCTCTAGTTTAAGAATCTCTTAAAAATTCAGCTTTCATTTGATCACCATACATATACTGATTATCACACTGTACTCCATAATCACATGCAACGATTTTGCATTGATTAAAAATAAAGAAATTCAGATTGCCAGGTCAACTGCCTTAGAAAAATTTATGTATTTGTATACAAAATTTAAAAAGTCACCCAACACATTTTAAAAGAAAAACATCAGGGAAAAAAAGCCAAGACCAAAAAAAAAAAAAAAAAAAAAGCAGCAGTAATAGCAGCAGGTGACAATAATGGCTAAAGAGAAAGGGACAGGAAGTAGAATGGCTGAGTTACAACATATTTCAAGACAGGCAGAATGGACCTTCATATTTCTGTCATGGAAGAAATCAATTAAGAGAAAGCAGAGCCATAACTTTGCTCAAGCTTCTCCTCCCCGCCCATGCCTGCAAGGTTTGCTCTTTTAAATCCTTCTTAAAGGGGCCTTTCCCAGTTGACCCACCTAATTGCAACCACCCATACCCACCACACGCTACATCTCTCTTCCTAGCTTTATTTTTCTCATTAGCACCTATATATATATTACAAATTAGCATCCTGGAGATATCACTTATTTATCTTTTTTTTTTTTTTCCTTTCCCTTCTTGCTTTCTAGAATGTCCCCATGCAAGCAAAAGAGGTTCTGCCTATTTTATTCACTGCTGTGTTCCAGCACTTACAACAGTGCTTGGAACAGAGCAGGTACTCATCCAATCAGTTAAATCAATGAACAGAAATATACACAGAACTTAAATTGTATATATTTTCAAAAGATACACACACACACACACACACACACACACCCATGCATATTTGAAAGGCAGAGTAATAGAGGGGTGGGGAAAGAGAGATCTTCGATGCTCTGATTCACTCTCCAAATGAGTGCAAGAGCCAGATCTAAGCCAGCCAGAAACCAGGAGCCAAAAACTACACCTGGGTCTCCCACATGGTTGACAGGAACCCACACATTTGGACCATCTTCCACTACTTTCATGGGCAGATTAGCAGGGAGTTAGGTCACAGTGGAGTAGGCAGGACCCAAACCAGCACTCTGATATGTAAGCAGTGGCTTAATCCAGAGTGCCACAATGCTGGCCCCAAATTTTCTATTATTACCAATCATGTAAAAATATCTCTATTTCTCAGACACATTTGCTTTGAATAATATAAGATGAACTATTATATCCTGAATTACGTAAAAGCACTCAGTCTGCATTCTACTGATGCTATTACTAGACAAACAAGAGGAAGAGAGAACAAGACAAAAATGAAATTTATTTTTAATAAGTCCCAGAAAATGTTTCTTTCTATGATTCTCAGAATTTGTGTGCACTGTAGTAAAGATCAAATTTTTCTCATCTATTTACCTACATTCACTGTCACTCAAGCTTTTGGTCTGGTCAAAATAAAAAAGGAAGGGCCAGTGATATGGTAAAGCCACTGCCTGCAGTGCCAGCAGTAGAAAATGACCCAGGCGCTTGGGCCCCTACAACCCAAGTGGGAGACCCGGAAGAAGCTCCTGGCTCCTGGGTTCAGATTGGCCCAGCTCTGGCTGTTGCAGCCATCTGCGGAGTGAACCAGCAGATGGAAGACCGACCTCCCTCCATCCCTCCATCCCTCCCTCCCTCCCTCCCTCTCTGCCTTTCAAATAATAAATAAATCTTAAAAGAAAAAGAAATGCTGGCATCCCATATTGGTTTGCCATTTAAAAAAAAAAAAAAGAAAAAAAGGGAAATGCTCATTTTCTGGGCAACTTCACAAATAAGACAAAATCTACACGGTGCATCATGGCGCCCCTCCAGCTGCAGTTAAGTGGAACCAGACTGCTTATGAAAGGAGGGTGAGCAGACAGTGGGGGTGTGACATGCTAACACCACAAGTGCTAGAATTGCCTCCGCAGAATGTAAACACATGGGTAAACACTGGCAAAAAGGTTAAACAGAAGGGCTGGAGTTGTGGCACAGTGGTTACACTGCTGCCTGCAATGCTGGCATCCCATATGGCGCAGGTTAGAGTCCTGACTGTTCACTTCTAATCCAGCTCCTCGCTAATGTACTTGGGAAACAGCAGCAGATGGTCCAAGTGCCTGGGCCCCTGCCACCCGCGTGGGAGACCTGGATGGAGTTCCAGGCCGCTGGCTTCGGCTGTTGCAGCCATTTGGGGAATAAACCAGTGGATAGAATATCTACCCACTCCCCACCTTTACCCCTATTCCCATAACTCTACCTTTCAAATAAGTAAATAAACTTTTTTTTTTAAAGGTTAAAAAGGGGAAAAAATTTAAGCATCTCTGGTAGAGAGGGGTGAGAAGGAAAGGCTACCAGAAAAGTATATCCTTCACTTCACCACCAAAAATCAGAATGAAAAGCAAAAGTATCTAAGACAATAAAATTTAAGAAGGGAGAAAGCAATAATAATAATTTAAAAAGACAGGAAAGAACATAGAAGGACAGGGGAGAAAGAGCAAAGGGAAAAAGAAGAAAGCAGGATGAGTGACAAGACAGCAATAGCAGCCAGGAGGAATTCAGGACAGGCAGAGAAACAGTACAGGATGAGGAAAGGAAAGCTCACAGGCTTACAGACCCACCTCCCTTTTCAATCCACTATCCCCACCAAGAGTTCCTGAGGCTGGCATTATGGTGCAGTCAGTAATCCCGTATGAATGCTGGTTGAGTCCCGGCTGCTCCATTTCCAATCCAGTTGCCTACTAATGCGCCTGGGAAAGCAGCGGAGGGTGGTTCAAGTGTTTGGGCCCCTGTGTCCACGTGGGAGACCTGGAAGAGCTCCAGGTTCCTGGATTTGGGTGGTCCTGGCCGTTGTGCCCATTTGGGGAGTCAACCAGCAGATGGAAGATCTCTCCCTCTTTCCTCTTGTAACTCTGCCTTTCTGCCTTTGTTTTATATATATGAGAGACAGAGAGAAAGGTCTTCCTTTTTCCATTGGTTCACCCTCTAATGGCCGCTGCGGCAGGCGTGCTGTGGCCAGTGCACCGTGCTGATCTGAAGCCTGGAGCCAGGTGCTTCTCCTGGTCTCCCATGCGGGTGCTGGGCCCAAGCACTTGGGCCATCCTCCTCTGCACTCCTGGGCCACAGCAGAGAGCTGGACTGGAAGAGGAGCAACCGGGACAGAATCTGGCGCCCCGACCAGGACTAGAACCCAGTGTGCCGGCGCTGCAGGCGGAGGATTAGCCTGTTGAGCCGTGGTGCCGGCTAATGTAACTCTGCCTTTCAAATTGAGGTCACAGGGAGATAGCCACAGGGGCAGGGGATGGGTAACATTCCAGTCCTCTCTGCTTTAACTGCACAGCCAGGCCTAACCTCAACTTGTTCAGAATGTGTTGTTTCTTCTATTAGCATCAAGGCCCCAGAAATGCAATCTAACAAAAATCACCTTATCTGGTAGAAAGGCCAAGACTATTTATTCAGGACTATAATATAAGTGAGATTATTTTAAAAATATGAAAAAAGGGGCCGGTACTGTAGCATAGTGGGTAAAGCAGCCGCCTGCAGTGCCAGCATCCCATATGGGTGTCGATTCAAGTCCCAGCTGCTCCATTTTTGATCCAGCTCTCTGCTATGGCCTGGGAAAGCAGTAGAAGATGGCCCAAGTCCTTGGGCCGCTGCACCCGCTTGAGAGACCCGGAAGAAATTCCTGGCTCCTGGCTTTGGATCAACACAGCTCCAGACGTTGCGGCTATCTGGGGAGTGAACCAGTGGATGGAAGACCTCTCTCTCTCTCTCTCTCTCTGCCTCTCTCTCTAACTGCTTGTCAAATAAATAAATCAGCCTTATGGAAAAAAACAAAAAAACAAAAAAACAAAAAAACAACTTGTCTTACCAGGCCATCTAAATCGGTGAAAATTTAGAGAGTATTTAGAGAGTATTTCAGCTAGGATCCAAGTTGTGACTCCTGTGTATAACAGGAAGCAACTTAAATGGACACTCCAGGCTCCCATCTGTCCCCAGTGGTAGGAGAGTCACATTCTTGTTGAGAGTGGGAGAGCTCTGCTCCCCAGAAAGGACAACATAGTATTATGTTCTTTACATAATAAAGAACAACGCATACTGCAGATACTGCATGGGGAAATTTAGAGATTCACAGTGCAGACTCGAATCTCTTTATTTTACATGATGTCATTTTTCTTGCACACCGAACCATCAAGGGTTAAAAGCAGCTAAAGCCACTGTGGAATTGAACCAATCATCTTTTCTCGTGATGACATCATGCCTCTAACGGGACAGTGCTGGAAAGGGCACGGCGTCTAGGGCTTGATCTGGAAGGGTGCCCTCCCTGCCGCTGCCACTTCACATCTCAAGAAGGGATTCAAGAGCCAACAGTCCCTTCAGCTACAATTTCACACAAAACCAGGACACTCCCAAATGGACATTCCTGTCCAGAAATGAGTCTCAGCTTATACAAAATGCATACAAAGCATGTCCCTGCTCTTCATCCATTTCCCAATTGTTTAATATTTATGAAAGTGGACTGCAAAACATAAATTTATCACTTAAGCCTTTAGCCAATTTTAAATGACTCAAGTGTTACACTAGGTAGACAGGCAGGCTTCTGTGGTTTCCTCTTTCATCAACTTCAGTCCCACTCAAAGGCAGGTAAGTGAAAGACCCCGCTAACCCAGAGTCCTCTTATACATTCAAGTCACAGCTGATCAGAAGGTCGTTGCTC
The DNA here is from genome assembly GCF_964237555.1 of Oryctolagus cuniculus. Classification (NCBI taxonomy): domain Eukaryota; kingdom Metazoa; phylum Chordata; class Mammalia; order Lagomorpha; family Leporidae; genus Oryctolagus; species Oryctolagus cuniculus. Next base: position 134,403,677 of record NC_091436.1, read on the forward strand.
TTCCTACAGTTAGTCTTCTGTCTGTGGTCATTTCTATCCTTGAGTTTTACATCTTTGGATTCAATCAAATGTAGATAAAAAATATTCAGGAAAAAAAAATAGTGGGTCTGTAACTGAAGGCATACAAACTGGCTCCCTTGCCATTATTCCCTAAACAACACAATATAACAACTATTTACATAGCAATGCCCACATCCTATTAGAGGCCTGAGTTCAAGATCCAGCTCTACCATGGATTCCAGCTCCCTGCTACCGCACAGGCGGCAGGTGACTGCTCAAGCCAATTGGATCCCTGCCACTCACATGAGAAACATTGATTGAGCTCCTGCTTCCTGGTCTTGGCCTGGCCCAGCCCTGGCTACTGTGGACATTTTAGGAATGAACCAGCAGACGGGAGACCCGTGTCTATCTCTCTGCCTTTCAAATAAAGTAAAGAGGGGCCAGCACTGTGGAGCAGAAGGTTGAGCCACTGCATGTGACATTGGCATCCCATATCAAAGCATCAGCCTGGGACCTGGTTGCTCTGCTTTTTCTTTCTTTCTTTTTTCTTTTCTTTTCTTTTCTTTTTTTTTTTTTTTTTTTTTACAGGTAGAGTTATAGACAGAGAGAAAGGTCTTCTTTCCGTTGGTTCACCTCCCCAAATGGCCGCTACGGCTGGCACTGCGCCCATCCAAAGCCACGAGCCAGGTGCTTCTTCCTGGTCTCCCATGGCCCAAGCACTTTGGTCCAACCTCCACTGCCCTCCTGGGCCACAGCAGAGAGCTGGACTGGAAGAGGAGCAACCGGGACTAGAACCCGACACCCATATGGGATGCCGGCGCTGCAGGCGGAGGATTAACCAAGTGAGCCACGGCGCCGGTCCCTGCTCTGCTTTTGATCCAGCTCCCTGCTAATACACCTGGAAAAACAGATGATGGCCCCAGTGCCTGGGGCCCTGCCACTCACATGGGTGACCAAGGTGGAGTTCCTGGCTTTGGTCTGGCCCAGTCCCAGTTGTTGAAGCCATTTGGGGAGTAGACCAGTGGATGAAAGATTTCTCTCTCTTTCTCTCTATCCATGTAGGAGAAAGAGAATGAAAATACACTGCAGGAGATTCTAATACAGGAGCACACAACTGAAATGCTGACGATACTGCCAAGTTAGTGAAAGGGAGAACAGGCTTTGTTCTGATAGTTGGCAGTGAGAAAAGCTTCAAGTTAAATGATGAATCTGTCCTGCTTCCCAGTACCCTGGCTATCAAGTTTTTTGGCTCATTTGCAAATGAAGATTAATTTATAATTTATACACTGGAGTCACATTTACTACTTCAGCATATGACCATCGATGCTTGCTTAGTGTTGATAGAAACGGTGCTAAAAATGTCTGAATCAGAGCCGGCACTGCGGCACAGCTGGTAAAGCTGCCAGCTGTGACATCAGCATTCCATAAGGGTACCAGTTCGAGTCCTGGCTGCTCCACTTCTGATCCAGCTCCCTGCTAATGCACCTGGGATAGCAGAAGATGGTCCAAGTGCTTGGGCCCCTGCACTCATGTGGGAAACCCAGATGAAGCTCCTGGCTTCTGGCTTCAGACCGGCCCAACCCCAGTAGTTGTGGCTATCTGGGGAGTGTGAACCAGCAAATGCAAGCACTTGCTCTCTCTCTGTCTCTCCCTTTCTCTCCTTGTAACTAACTAACTAAAAAAGAAAGGAAGGAAGGAAGGAAGGAAGCAAGCAAGCAAGCAAGATGGGGGGTTGTCACAGAAGCCCCAGGCAAAAAGGATCAAAGGGAAGGTCACTCACAGGAGAGGTGGCCTTCAGTAGAGGGACACAAGTAACTCTAGCATTTCCTTAGCCTATCAATGCAGGACTCCAAGCAGGTTAAAAAGGGAAAAGAAAGGATTGGGCAGGTAGAAAATGTCCTGCCCAGCAGCTCACATCAAACAAACTCACATAAAACAGCCATACAACAGAACAGTAAGCCTTTGAGAATGAAGATCCAAATCCAGATAAGACCCACACTGCTGTAGTGAGACAGCCACATGCAGTCATTAGTTTAAAAAAAAAAAGCAAATTCTACATGAGGATGTACATCAAAGGTTAACAACGGTTAACTGTGTATAAAGGGATGCAGATTTTTCCCATTCCTTATCTGCACTTGATCTTAGCCAAAAGGTGGAGAAGGGATCCCCACTCCTTATCTATATTTAAAGTTTTATTTATGTACAGCTTCTTGGTTTCACTTCTATTGTGCCCCAGGGATCATTAAGACAACAAAATGAGCTTTGACTTCACTTGGCTAACCTCTTTTAAGGGCAGACTCTTATTTCTTTGTTGTCAAAAATATAGAAAGTAGGGAGAATGCTAGTGTCAATAATGGATATTGTCTCAGAAGTTTACCTTAGCCAGGCTGACTTTCAGAAGTTGTCTCATCCAGAGCAATTCAATAAGAGCTTCTTTAACTAGCTTTAAGAAACAGTCTAGAGAAAATGACACCTAAAACTATTAGCTTTGCAATAGCTCCCCAACCAGAAGGTCATCCTAGGCAACTGATAAAAGAAAAATTCTAAGACATCCCAAATTTAATCACAAAGGCATAGAAAATGGGGTGGGGTGGGGTGGGGTAGGGGAGAGGTACGTTAACCAGTTAATAGCTACTGGTGAAACCAAAAAAGACTGTTTCACATCCCTGAATACATGTCAGTCACTGGGGCCATGGTAGCCAGTGGCCTGTTACTTCTTCCTACGAAGGACTCTCCTATACCAAAGCTTTCTCTGCTTTGCGTTATCCTGCCTCTCTTATCTATAGCCAATATAGGCCCAAGGTCAACAACTTATGCTTTCCTTTTCCAAATTTTTTTTTTTTTTTTTTGACAGGCAGAGTGGACAGTGAGAGAGAGAGACAGGGAAAAAGGTCTTCCTTTGCCATTGGTTCACCCTCCAATGGCCGCTGCGGCCGGCGCACCGCGCTGATCCGAAGCCAGGAGCCAGGTACTTATCCTGGTCTCCCATGGGGTGCAGGGCCCAAGCACTTGGGCCATCCTCCACTGCACTCCCTGGCCACAGCATAGAGCTGGCCTAGAAGAGGGGCAACTGGGACAGAATCTGGCGCCCTGACGGGGACTAGAACCCGGTGTGCCGGCGCCGCAAGGCGGAGGATTAGCCTAGTGAGCCGCAGCGCCGGTCCCTTTTCCAAATTTTTGTTATAAAAATACTCTCGGCTCTAGGTCCAACAGACTTTTTTTTTAACTGTTCCTTAGTCCTGCTACTGGTAGTCGTGGAAACCTGTCCCGGGACCTGGTCCTTGCTCCAGACTGCATCCATAAAGGCTCAATAAACCCTTTTATTTCAGAGTTCCCTCAGGCTCAAGAGTTCTGGTTTAACACAACCATCCAAATAGCCACTGCTGGCCATTATGTAGGTGAACATATTTGGGAAAAATATAGTAGAGGGAACCACAGACTTCTGATTCCTCTTCTCCCCTCAAGAGAGTTAAGCAGGAAGGCCCACTAATTTCTCCAGAAGCAACAGTATATGCTTGGGACTTGCGTGCCTTTTCCAGGCTGGATAGGCTCTTCTGTCTCTAGGGTGGGAAAAAGCCATATAGAGAGATGACCAGGAGAAGGGCTTGAACTCCACTGCTTCCCAATCACTCCAGCAGACCAAACCCTGGGATCATTTTTATAGAGCTCTGCTTTCCTTAAGGTCTGAACACACCCCAGGCTTCAGTTTCCATACTGCACAGGTTTCGGGAATACTAATACACACACATTTGAAAGACAGAGAGACAGAGACAAAGAAAGGTCTTCAACTACTGGTTCATTCCCCAAATGCCCGTACCATCTCGGGCAGGGGCAGGCTGAAGCCAGGAGTCCAGAACTCAATCCAAGTCTCCCATGTGGGCAGCAGGGACCCAAGTATTTGAGCCATCACCTGCTGCCCCCCAGGGTGTACATTAGCAAGAAGTTGGAATCGAGAGTGGAGTGGGCACCTGAACCTGGGCAATGGCTTAATGGCTTGACCCCTGAGCCAAACACTTGTCCTTGCAATAACAGTAAGACCTGTCACTTAGATAACACCGTATGCATCTAGGAATTTTATCCAGCAACTGTGTGAGGCACTTAAATATATCTCTAATTAGTATATAAAAAAAAACCTCTGAAACACAGATTCATCTGTCTCTGTTTCACAAATAAGGATAGTAACACTGAGGATTAGTGAGGCCATCAACACACCAAAGTGACACAGTGGCTGAGCTGGGACTCAAGCTGAGACAGTGTCAGCCCTGCACTGCCTTCTAGGCATGGCTGTGCACACTCACTTGCAGCTTGGCCTGTGCCTGGATGACAGTTGTCCAGGACCCCAACCCCTCTCTCCTCCCCTGATCTCACAGTGAGGAACTCAGCTGGTCTCAAGCTCCTCCGGAGCAGTTTTATTCACCTCCTGGGGATCTAATGTTCACAAAGAAAAAAATAATAAGCAAAGCAGGCTTCAAGCAGTGGTCGGGGGTAGCGTCGGGAATAGTCATTAACTAACACCCTATTCTGGGAAAGGCTGCCAAAGCCCTGGATTTAGGGCCCATCTCTGAGGGAAATACTTCTGAAGTTTCTCTTTGAATAGAGCTATCCACAAAAACCAAGTTTAATATGACTCAAAAACAATGTGGAAGGGTTATGTTTACTATGCAAGCAAAGCCTGATCCTCTGAATTCTTTCCAGTAAGTCTTCAACTGCCTTTAAAGTTTTGCAAATTTCAAATGTGGCAGTGCTGCTGGTGCGTCAGCCACAAGACAGAACTAGCCCATGGCACCCAGCTCTCCAATAGTTCCTGAGCTCACTGCACCCACGTGCAATCTCTATCTGCAAAAGTACCACGCACCTTCTCTCGTTAAGACATAAACACACAACTAACTGCCTTATTAACCCAAATGGCCAACTTCAATTAAGCCAGACTTTGGCTTGGTGATTCTGTGTTCTCCAAGAAGAAATGGTGGAGCCAGAAAGATTGCCTGGCAGTGCTGCATGCTAAGGTCTCTCAGCACGAGAGACCTCCCTGGACGGGAGTGTGCTTGGGAGAAGGAGCCATGAAGACAGTAATTAATTAGACTGGTTAAGCTTTCAGCCCGTTTGAAGATCATGAGATACTACCTTGATATCCAATCAAGTACTTACATCTGACTCATGTTCAAGGCCTTCTCACTCTGTTCCAAAGCTTATTTCCTAACCCCACTTCTTATTCTCCCCTGTATACATTCAACACTCCACAGAAAGCAGGTGATCTAACTTTCCCAGCTCCAGGCCTTCGCTTATGTTCTCTCCACCTACCAGCCCCCTATTCAACCCCTAAGTTTTCACCTTTTTTAACCACAACACTTGGTCTCTAATGCCATGTCAAATTCCAAATCTCAGTGATCTTTCCTGAAGTCCCTTCCCACCCTCTTACACCTCCTGTCTTCCTCTCCCAATATTTTCCTCTCTTGACCTCTCTGCCATTTCAGAGACTGCACTTGTCTCCACCCTACCCTTTAATTGCCCTATTGTATAGCTAACTTACATTAGTAAAGCTCTATTTTGAAAAACATTCCTACCAATACACGTACTCTTTTGTGTAGCTTCTTAGGGGCCACTCCAGGAGCTAGCTCACCTATATAGTGATTCTCCATTACTGCAGCATGCAGTACAGGCTCACCAAATCTTTGTTTACTAAGGAATAAAAATCTTTTTTTTTGCACAGGATTCCTGTCTGACTAAACAGAGTCCCAAGCCTCATTTTATTTGGAGATAACAGTGTTGGAGAAATTGTCCCGCCCTGTTCCCATACTGGGAATGGGAATGGTTTTGGTTTACATAACTTTGCAGCTGCAACCCAAATAGAGTTGGGCAGGGCATTAAGTCTACAGATTGTTCGAATGGACGTGTCAGCTGTACTGTTCCCCTCTTCTCGGAGAGCTAAATGCATCTGTTAAAAACGTTCCTGGGAGACCGACTCAGTTCACTTCAAAGACAGCTTCCTCTTAGCAAGAAGCTTGCAAGGGTGGCACTTGAACATTCCTGGGGTGTTTACCAGTCTTTGAGAAACATATTCTCCTGCCCAGTAAGGCCAGAGGTCACTGAAAAATATTTGGGTATTTATTTCCAACTATTCACTAACAGCAGTTATGAAAGGAACCTGGGCCTCAGGAGAAAGTGTTTGCTTTCTGTTTCCTGAAATCACCTGGCCTCCTGTGTGTGCAGCCTGAGAATGGGTGGGCGAGACACTGCTGGGAGAAGAAAGCCGGTCTTCCACAGGAAGGCTGTAGGAACACTCACGAAGGTGTGGGGAATAGAAAAGCCCCCTCGGATCCCTTTTCATCAGCGTCTCCCAAGCGCTACCCCTCGCTGCCCTTCTCCCCCGCTTCCCAGCTGATCTTGGACTCCTCTCTCTCTGCTGAGGCACTGACAGGAAGTCCTCTAGTTCTAAGCATCTTCAGGTTGAGCAGGATTCCTTCAGTGGGGCTGCTGATGGGATCCAAATATTTCCAAATAGCATGTCATTCTTAAGGACTGCCCCTCCCTTGGCCCTGCTCTACTTGGGCCTCCACCCTTAAGTTTAACCATCAGTGGACCTGTGCTCTGTGCCCCTGGCTATGCTGGGGTTTGCCCCCCTCCGCCCCCCCGGCCCCCAGCTATCAGGAACACCCTGGTCACAGTCTGAAGGAATAAGGGTGATGTTGGCCCAGATCCTAGTCCAAGGAGTCAGCATGCAGGGGAAGCCAACCAGCCTCGCTCTCTGTGATGTCATGTCGGCCTTACCTCATCCCACTCCGAGGCAAAGGAGGGAGACTTTTCCAGCCTCTTCTTCCCGATGCTGCAGTTGGACAAGGACTCGCTCCGGCTCCCCATTGTGGCGTCCTCTGTGGGTGAGCAGGTCAGGAGATCAGAGTCAGACTTGGACAAGCTGCGGCTGAGTTTGAGTTCGGCTTTGGGTTTGCTGGTGGGAGGGGCTCGGCTTCTGGCCCCGGGCCGCTCTCCTTCTTCCTCAGCACCACCAGGGTGCAGAGGTGCTGAGCGAGTCAAAGTTCCGGGGTGCAATCGGCTGTTGGTGGTGGCAGGCAAGCCTGATGGGCAGCCCACTCTCCTGCTCTGGTCTAGGGCGCTGGGCTGAGAGGCTCCAGGGGTATGCGCACCCGTCTCCTCCAGCTGCATGCTGGCCTCGCGGCAGGCGCCTGGCTGGGGGGACCCTTCTGGATGGCTCTGGCCGGTGGCAGAGAGCAGCTGGAAAGGGTCTTGTCCCACCTCACACACCGGGGAGGAGCCGTGGAGGAGACCTGAGAACTGCTCAGGGACCTGTCCGTCTTGCTCCTCTGCAGAGTCCTGGCTCCGGCTGCTGCTGCTTTGCCTGTGGTCTTGGGGTGGACGGAGAGACAGAGAAATAAAAAATTAAATGTGGCAAAAGTCAACAAAGTTCCAATGTAGTGAGCACCCAGCAAAGCAGAGGAATTCAAAAGCAGGGAATGAGAGAGAAGAGGGGTTGGCAGGGGAGGGGAGAGAGGGAGAGAAGGAGAGAGAGGAAGGAAAACAGTTTCATATTGTTCTTAATGTCCAATTTGTACTCAAAGTCAGAGCATTTATGAAATTCCAAATACTGGCCTGATTAATGCTATCTGGCTGCCTTCCCCGCTGTTAGATTTCTGTTAACATTAACGACCAGGCCTTGCTATATAAGGCGAGGAGAAGTGCTAACAGCATCCTACAGAAAGGACACAAGTGAGGACAGGGCGAGTGAGCATGAGGTGAGTGAAAGCGCGAGCGAGCGAGCGAGCAAGGGAGAGCACGCGCGAGCTGGTGAGCGAGAGTGAGCGAGGGAGACTCACTGCTGGAACATCTGACACATTTCCATAAAGGCCAAAGTGTTATTTACAGCTGCCCGCCCTCCCTTCCTCTGGCAAGCAGCAACAGAGCGGGGGTGGGGGGGAGGTCATGATCCACAACCTGCCACTTCTGGAATTTCTTAACTGAAAGTGCAAAACAAAACAGCAGAGAAATAACCGCTTCCTTCCTCAGGGAGCCCATTCAGAGTTCCACGCCTCATCCTTCCTTCCTCAGGGAGCACAGGCTTTTCTTCTTTTTTTTTTTTTTTTCCATGGAGAATGTGCACATCTTGCACCTTCCAAAGTCTCCCAGCTGCTCCTATTTGTTTAAGTTTAACCTTAGTTGATCTGCTGAAAAAGCGGTCCAATTTGTCAATGCCAGGAGACGTTTGTAATTCTCTCGAAACCTCCCTAACATCCTAGAAATCTGACACTACTTGCTCATGAGGCCAATTACTACTGTACACTCCAATATCTCTGCCCTGAAGTAGCATAAATAATTGACCAAATCACAGTCTAACACCAGCACTGCACTGGGGCACCCAGGGCCTTTCCCTGCCTAAACTCAAACCCATTTAAGATTCTAACCCACACTGTCAGGGTAGATAACAGCCCTATGTCCAGAAAAGCTAACACTCATCTCTTTATTTCTTCTGTAAATATCCATGGTCCATACAACAAACAATTCCCTCGTCAACCCAAAGCTCCCGAGAACTATCCATGAGATCAGAAACTATCCATGAGATTAGAGGCAAATGGACACAGTTCATCTATTTTGACAAAGGAGAAATCTAAGGTCCATGGGTCTATATAAGTTTGTCCAAGGTGATCAGAGAGAAGACTTTAACTCAGGAGTCTGAGGATCTGGTCCTGGCCCTGGCTGCTCTCTGGCTGTGAGGCCTTGGCAGTGGTTTCATGGGTTTCAGTGTCTACAACAAGTGGAACAGCCTGGGTGAACCTTATGATCCCCTTCAATGTTATGGTAGCGCTGAGAATGCAAGTCTCCACTAGGCTGCAATGACAAACTTCTCCCCTGGGGATATACAGAGCCCTCCCTGGACTGCTCTGCTGTTGCCACCTGCTCACCACCCACATTCCCTTATCAACACGCCCACAGTCCCAAGTCCCCATGAAAGCTCAGTTCCACACTGAAATGAAAAGTCAGGAGGTGGGTGCAAAATAAGAATTTTATAAAATTCATGATGTATTAAAAACAGTCTCTACTGCCTACAGTTGACACTAGCGTCCCACAATGCTGGTTCTTCCAAGGCAGCCTTTAAAGAAGGAATGCAAAAACTAGCTCTCCTGAGCAGAGGTGCAGTTCTAACCACCCACCCTTCCAGCAGAGTGGCCCAGTCCCCACAGTCTGTTCAGCTTCTGGCAACTCTGCAGACGCCGCAGTGGGGACAGTCAATTAGTTCTACTTTATGGCTCTGGTTACTAAGCCACAGCCCAGAAGCAGAAACTGGCGTCTTCCTTCTCTTCATTTGACAGCTTCAGCTCTTTTCACACCCCAGCTCACAAACCCAACACCCCAAGGTCAGGACCTGAACAATGATAATGCACTGAACAACTGAAATCATTTCTCCTGGGAAGAAAAAATGCTGAGTACATAGAGTTCCACACAGCACAACTGAGGCTCCAGGAAGCTGTTACTACACAGCTATGGGTGTTAATATAAAACAAGTGGCAGCATAATATAACACAATATCACATACAAGAAGCCAGGACAAAGCTGTCCTGTGGTACTGCATGGTGGGGCCACAGAAAGGACATATGACCATCAGATGGAGCTTCAGCACAATACTTTTTAGGAGAGGCCGACAAGGAGAGTCAACCAGGCTGCAAAATCTGCCGCCTCTAGGACTATATTCTGATAGCCAACTTCCTATAGATAGGGCCCAAGGTGCAATGTCCCTGACTGCATTTGAGTGGAAGAGGACTTTGACTACAGGAGTACAGGGGTCTCCTCTTCTCATCTGCTTTTAGCTTGTTCTTTATCAACGTGGGGGATGGGGAGACAAACGAAAAGCACCACTGCCCAGGACTGTGAGCCAGCCTGGCTCATGCTGTCTGGTAGACTTAGAACACAGACCACAGAAAATGCCGACTGTGCTGTGGGAGCCAACAGTGAAGTCCTTGTCACACAACCACCCATTCACGCTAGCTATCAATGAAGAAAGAAAGGCAGACGCCAAGAGCTCCAACACCAGACAGATGCCATGGAGAAGGAAGTAGGCAGAAAAAGGAATGGAAGCTTATAGTGGAGGAAATATATGGAAAGGAACAGTTTTTGAGAGTCATACTTCCATTACAGAAACCAAAATTCACCAATAGTTTGTGAAGTATAAGAAACACAGAAAGAGCTTCTTATTACCTGACTTAAACAGGACTTATACAATTCCTAGAGATGACACCTTGGTATCTATCTGAGAGCTTGCCAAGATCTAAGAAACTTTGGATCTTAATCAGCTGGAATTCTTTAAAAAAAAAAAAAAAAAGATTTATTTATTTATTTATTTATCTGAAAGGCAGACCAGCAGCAGAGACAGGAAGAGACATACAGAGACTGAGACAGAGGGAACAGAGGGAGGGAAGGGAGAAAAGGAGGGAGGGAGGGAAAGAGAGAGGAGGGGGGAGAGGGGAAGGGAGAGAGGGAAAGAGGGGGGAAAAGGAGACATCTTCCATCTGCTGGCTCAACTTCCCAAATGGCTCAACAGCTGGGTCTGGGCCAAGTCTGAAGCCAGGAGCCAGGCACTCCATTTTCTGGGGTCCCACATGGGTGGTAGGGGCCATACTATTTGGGGCCATTTTCTGCTTCCTTCCCAGTCTCATTAGCAGAAAGCTGGACTGGAAGCAGAGCTGCAGGGACTGGAACTGACATTCTGATACAGGATCTGGCATCACAAGTGGTGGCTTAACCTGCTGGGACACTATGCTGGCCCTAACGCTGGTATTCATTTTCCCATTAAAACTATATATAAGGCTAAGCTAGGTTTTTTGCCAAATCAATGGGTGGGAGAAAACTCCTAATGGTTTCTTCCTTCTGCCAAGTCAGGTAATAGAAGGTATCTTAGAGACAAGGTGTTTTTTTTTTTTTTTTTTTGACAGGCAGAGTTAGTGAGAAAGAGAGACAGAGACAGAGTTATAGACAGTGTGAGAGAGAGAGAAAGGTCTTCCTTCCGTTGGTTCACTCCCCTAATGGCCACTATGGCCGGCACTGTGCTGACCCAAAGCCAGGAGCGGGTGCTTCCTCCCAGTCTCCCATGTGAGTGCAGAGACCCAAGCACCTGGGCCATCCTCCACTGCCTTCCCGGGCCACAACAGAGAGCTGAACTGGAAGAGGAGCAACCAGGACAGAATCTGGCACCCCAACCGGGACTAGAACCTGGGGTGCCGGCGCCGCAGGTGGAGGATTAGCCTACTGAGCCATGGCACCGGCCAAGACAAGGTATTAACAATATAACATATTGATCAAAAGACAGATATAGAGCGAATGACTTAACTTCTTTGTGCCTTATTATTTTCCTCTGCAATTTTGGGATCTTACTAGCACTTATTTTATAGGACTGCTGTAAGAATTATACATGTAAAGCATTTAGAACCATGCATGGCACATGGCAAGGCCTCCACAGATGCCAGCAACTGTTGCTGTCCTCCATACAGGAGCCATCACAACATACTTTGCTTGTAGACGAGATCACGTACTTCCCCGCTCCTCAAAGGTCTACCACAGGGTCATCAAAGACAATGGATATGAATGTATTTGAAGCTACAAAGCACTTTATCAATATCCATTACAACTCTAATATGGTGACAGCGCTGAAGTCAGAAACTCTGAAACCAGCCGCCTCAGAGCTGCCACTGAAACTACTCAATCCACCAATGGAGAGTGTGCAAGACATCTGCCTTCAGACACCCAGTGACATAAAGATGAAGACAACTAATCCGACTTAATGGGCTCACAGTTGTTGGAACAGAGACTGATATATGTGGAAATAATTAGGAAACAAAATTAACAGAATGCTTTAAGAAAGGTATAGGGGCCAGAGTTGTGGCATAATGGGTTGAGCCACCACCTGCAACTCTGGCACACCATATGGGCACCAGTTCTAGTCCTGGATGCTCTACTCCTGATCTAGCTCCCTGCTAATCTGCCTGGGAGAACAGTGGAGGATGGCCCAAGTCCTTGGACCTGTTCACTAATGTGGGAGATCCAGATGAAGCTCCTGGCTCCTGACTTTGGCCTGGCCTAGCCCTGGTTATTGCGGCCATTTGGTGAGTGAACCAGTGGATGGAAGACCCCCTCTCCCCCATTTTATTTATTCAGATTAATAAAATAAATCTTTTTTTAAAAAAAAAAAAAAGGCATTCTCACATGCGCAGTGAGCAGAAAGTGTAATTACTTTGAACTTGGAGCCTTCTCACAAGAGGCAGCTTTTGAGCTGGGCATTAAAGGTGAAAACTTGGGGCCAGCACCATGGCATAGCACATGAAGCCACTGCCTGCAGTGCCGGCATCCCATATGGGCATCAGTTGGAGTCCTGGCTGCTCCACATCCAATCTAGCTCCCTGCTAATTGCTTAGGAAAGCAGTGCAGGATGCTCCAAGTGCTTGGGCCCCTGCCATCCACGTGGGAGACCTGCAAGAAGCTCCTGGATCCTGGCTTTGAACTGGCCTAGCTCTGGCTGTTGTGACCATCTGAGGACTGAATCAGTAGATGAAGATATCTCTCTCTCTCTGTAATTCTAACTTTCAAATAAATAAGATATAGAGAGATCTCCCATTTGTTGGTTCACTCCCCAGATGGCCGCAACAGCCAGAGCTGGGCTGGTCCAAAGCCAGGAGCCAGGAGCTTCTTCTGGGTCTCCCACATGGGTGCAGGGGCCCAAGAACTTAGATCATCTTCCATTGCTTTCCCAGGCGCATAAGCAGGGAGCTGGATCAGAAGTGGAACAGCCAGGATTTAAACCAGCACCCATATGAGATGCCAGCACCCAGTGCCAGCCCCCAAATAAATGTGTTTTTTTTTTTTTTTAAACATAAAAGTGAAGATCTTGCCAGGCTTAAAGAGAGAGAGAAATACACAGAAAAGGCAGAGACATGAACCTTGTGCTCAGCGACTACCGGCGTCACAGAAGAGGTCCCTCAGACTAAGGCCTCCTTCTGCCAACCTACACTGCTCCCAATATTCTCTTGCACTCCACTTGGCCCTCCTCCTCTTCTAGGAGACAAATATGAAGCTAACAGCTCACAAGCAGGGAGGTTGTTTCTCTCTCTCCCCATACATCAAGGCCAGCTGTTCTACTGAATACGACATACCAGCGTGCTAATTCCCGTGTCAGCCTCTAGCCCCACTAATTTAGAATCTTTTTTCATTCTGGCCATTCATTTTCCTTTTATGCTGTGAGCTGTTGAAGCAAGGGGTCGTCTGCACTGCATTTTAATTACTAAGATGATCTGTGGGGATCTCAAGGGCTTCTGAATAACAACATTTTAACATTTACACATTTTCAGTTACCTCTGCTCATTTAAATTAGGGCTGAAAAATGCAGCTCATGTGAGAAATTGCTAATTCAAATCAATCCTCAGACACAGAGAGAAAGCTGGGGTACCCGGTTTCCCACACATCAGGACTAGGACCCTCCAGCCATCTAGTTGCTGTGGTAAGCATCAGACGCTGGGTGTGTCCAGAACTCCTGAGTGTACATGGCTGCTTCCGGGGCATCGCCAGGCTTTCCCCAGAAGGAAGGTAGTGGCTAGGTTATGCGGATGTTCGCTGAAGACTGCGATCTGATAAGGCCAGTAGACTGAGAGCCCATTCTGGTCCACAGCAATCTGAGAAGTAAAACAAGAATGTGCTGGGATTCAAGAGACCCAAGCTTTACCACTTTTTCTCTCTGGGTATCTTTCAAAATTTGAAAGATTGGGCTGCATTCTTGAGGGCTTTGGGAGTGAGTATGGCTTGAAGCGGTGGTTAAGAGGACTTCCCTAACATCCATTCCAGTTCTATGATTTTTTTTTTTTTTTTGACAGGCAGAGTGGATAGTGAGTGAGAGAGAGAGAGAGAGAGAGAGAGAGAAAGGTCTTCCTTTTGCCGTTGGTTCACCCTCCAATGGCTGCCACGGCTGGCGCGCTGCGGCCGGCGCACCACGCTGATCCGAAGGCAGGAGCCAGGTGCTTCTCCTGGTCTCCCACGGGGTGCAGGGCCCAAGCACTTGGGCCATCCTCCACTGCCTTCCCGGGCCACAGCAGAAAGCTGGCCTGGAAGAGGGGCAACTGGGAAAGAATCCGGCGCCCCGACCGGGACTAGAACCCAGTGTGCTGGCGCCACTAGGTGGAGGATTAGCCCATTGAGCCACAGCGCTGGCCAGTTCTATGATGTTAAGACCGTGAACTGCAGCACAACTTGAGATGGAATAGTTTAATGTCATGGTTAAAAAGCACAGGCCTTGGATTCAATCACACTAAGGCTTAAAGTCCCCTCCCTCCCTTCCTTCCTCCTCCCCCCCTCCCCCCGCTTCCTTCCTTCCATCCTGTCTTTCTTTTTCTAAGATTTATTTATTTGAAAGGCAGAGACAGATGGACAGACAGACACAACTTCCATTCAATGCTCTACTACCCAGATGACCACAATGACTGGGACTGGGCCAGGCTGGAGCCAAAAGCCTCCTCTGAGTCCTCCAAGTGGCACAGGAGCCCAGGGACCAAGGCCATCTTCCACTGCCCTTCCAGGCCACAGGGAGCTGGATTAGAAGCAGAGCAGCCGGGACTTGAACCAGCACCCATATAGGATGCCGTTGCTGCAGGCAGAAGCTTAACCTTCTACACCACAGCATTGGCCCCTTAAATCCCAGTTCTAACATTTAACCTATTCTTCCTCATGTATTATACAAGACAAAAAAATAGCCTCCAACCTCAAGATTTGCCTTGAGATATAGAATGACGTAACCAGTGTAAATCAATTTTGCAAGGAAGCTGGCCCATAGGAGCATTCAGTAATTGGTAGCAGCTGTCATTACCATTTTTCACTTACAATCCTTTCTAAACTGCTCTTCACACTAACATGCACACAGAGGTTGGTTTCCTTTCTCTCACCTCTGAAAAGGAGACTGGTTTCTTCTCTGTGGTCCTGTAAACCAGGCATTTGAGAATAAATCTCAAATGCCAAGAGAGGTTCAGTGGCCTCGCAAGTTTGGTTCAGGGTGATATGTGATGGCATGGGAGAGAATCTTCAGGATAGGGATCATCCCTATCACCTTGGGCCCCCCAGCTACATCCCAGCTTTGGGACCTAAGACCTAAACACTGGTCTTGTTCTGATGACTTCATGACCTTGTACTTCCCTCATTTTCGTCAACTCTTCCTGAAAAGTCCACTTGCAGCCTGTCTCTGGACCTCTGGTCCCTCAAACTTGCCTACTTTTCAATATACTGAGTTTACCTGAGCAGCTTCCAACCAGCTGCAGTATGTAACCATGCCTAACTTAACAGCACATTTGCTGTCTTTGTTCCCTTTGATGTTCTGCCAGTTCCAGTACTGGATATTCACAGCCATTTGCTTTCTCTTCTCCAGTTGCTGGAATGTTGAGCCCTGTTATATACTCGAGAAACAACTGACTGAATCCTCTACCAATCTGTCTACTTCAGCTGGCTTCCAATGGCTTCCATTTATTGAGCAGTAGTCATTCACTGTGCCAAGCATTTTCTTCTTAATAGTCGTAATAACCATGAAGAAAGAATTAGTATCCCTACTTTCCAGATAGGAACTGAGGCTACAAGAGGTTCTATGACTTCCTCAAGGTCACCAGCCAGTAAGTGGCAGAGCAAGAACTCAAATGCAAGCCCAACTACCAGACTCAGTCATCCTTTTGTCCATCACCTGAAAACTATAACATCACCATTACATCAATTCCTCATCCCTTCTGCTTTTTTTTTTTTTTTTTTTTTTTAAGGTTTATTTCTATATCTGAAAGTCAGACTTAACACAGAAAGAGGTCTTCCATCTGCTGGTTTACCCTTCAACTGGCTACAATGGCCAGACCTGCACCTATCTGAAACCAGGAGCTTCTTCTGGGTATCCCACACAGGTGCAGGGGCTCAGGACTTGGGCCATCCTCCATTGCTTTCCCAGTCATAGCAGAGAGCTGGATCGGAAGTGGAGCAGCCAGGACTTGAAGCGTCCCCCATATGGGATGCCGGCACCGCAGGCGGTGGCTTTACCCACTACACCACAGTGCCGCCCCCATTATACTCTTTTCAAACCATCATCTTTACCCACTTACACTCTTGGAGGAAAACTGCACCAATTTCCTAAGAAAACTTATATAAGGCCAGCGCCGCGGCTCACTAGGCTAATCCTCTGCCTGCAGCACAGGCACACTGGGTTCTAGTCCCGGTCGGGGTGCCGGATTCTGTCCCGGTTGCCCCTCTTCCAGGCCAGCTCTCTGCTGTGGCCCGGGAGTGCAGTGGAGGATGGCCCAAGTGCTTGGGCCCTGCACCCCATGGGAGACCAGGATAAGTACCTGGCTCCTGCCTTCGGATCAGCGTGGTGCGCTGGCTGCAGCACTCCAGCCGCGGCGGCCATTGGAGGGTGAACCAACGGCAAAAGGAAGACCTTTCTCTCTGTCTCTCTCTCTCACTGTCCACTCTGCTGTCAAAAAAAAAAAAGAAAAAAAGAAAAAAAAAAAACTTACGCAAGACAAATTTCCTTAACTACTCTTTTTTCTTTTTTATTTTTGGACAGGCAGAGTGGACAGTGAGAGAGAGAGAGAGAGAGAAAGAAAGGTCTTCCTTTGCCGTTGGTTCACCCTCCAATGGCCGCCGCGGCCGGCGCACTGCGGCCGGCGCACCGTGCTGATCCGAAGCCAGGAGCCAGGTACTTATCCTGGTCTCCCATGGGGTACAGGGCCCAAGCACTTGGGCCATCCTCCACTACACTCCCTGGCCATAGCAGAGAGCTGGCCTGGAAGAGGGGCAACCGGGACAGAATCCGGCACCCCGACTGGGACTAGAACCCGGTGTGCCGGCGCTGCTAGGCGGAGGATTAGCCTGTTGAGCCGTGGAGCCGGCCCCTGAACTACTCTATTTATTTATTTATTTTTGACAGGCAGAGAGGACAGAGAACGAGAGACAGAGAGAAAGGTCTTCCTTTGCCGTTGGTTCACCCTCCAATGGCCGCCGCGGCCGGCGCACCGCGCTGATCCGAAGCCAGGAGCCAGGTGCTTCTCCTGGTCTCCCATGGGGTGCAGGGCCCAAGCACTTGGGCCATCCTCCACTGCACTCCCTGGCCACAGCAGAGAGCTGGCCTGGGAGAGGGGCAACCGGGACAGAATCCGGAGCCCTGACCGGGACTAGAACCTGGTGTGCCGGCGCCGCAAGGCGGAGGATTAGCCTAGTGAGCTGCAGCGCCGGCCTCCCTTAACTACTCTTAACACCATGTCAAGTATTTGGAGTAATTTCATTCTTTCCATTTGCTCCAGAAAAGTATCTCTGCATCTGTGATTTACCAATAAATTTCTAATTGCCTAAATCTTTGTTTTTTAACCTCATCCCTCTAGACCTATGTATATCATTGGACACTGTTTACTTGCTGCACCCAGTGTCCACCCTCCCTTTCTTCCTTGGTTATGGGATTTTTACTTAGGCGTACAGCCACACAGAACAAAGACTACATTTTCCATATCCTAGCATTAACCACACAACAAAGTTCTGGCCAATGGGTCATAAGTGAAAGCGGAATGTGCAACTGTTGGGAATTGTTTTCAAAGTGCTTTTCTCCCCTTCCTTCCTTCCCAGTCAGATGGCTTAAACGTGAACAGCCAACTTGAGCAGAAGGAGAACGGGCCCTCGATGATCGTGAACTGCCACCAGGCCTTCTACTTCTTACTCTGGATGTCCATTTTGTTTAAACCGAGTTTGGTTTTCTGTCATGTTCAGCGGAATTTCTAAAATACTGCATTATCCTGGTTATCTTCCTAGGTTTCTTTCCCCTTGTGCCTCTAAATCTAAGTTCAATTCTTGACCTTTCCAGTCTCGCCAGTCTTTCTCTAAGCAGCGGATTCTCTTTTATGTTAATGATCAACTGAAACTTGGCTGGTTCTTGATTCTATATTTCTAATCTTAACATGTCTCTTGAACATGAGACTCACATTTCCAAGTGTGTATGGAGTACATTGACCTGGATTTTCTCCTGGAAGCTAAAACACCTCAACCTTAACGTACTTAAAATTACACATAATATCTTACTTCATACACACTCTTCCCTCAATTCCCTATTTGTTACATAATACCTTCATAATTAACCAGGTTCAAAGCCTCAGAGTCTTCAATATCCTTCCCTCACTCTCCCACATTTGGTTGTACAGTCCTGTTAATTCCACCTGCTCCATGCATATCCTCCTTCCTATGACTTCCTAGTGCCTGCCAGGTGGAGTTCTAATTACCTTCAAGGGATTCCTTGAGGTGTCCTGACTTAGGGTATTCCTACTTCCAGTCTGTACCAAACTAAGCAACCCAAGACTCCACAATTAACGCATTCTTAAAGTGAGGCTCTGGCCCTCTCAGCTTAAAAGGCTTCAACAAAACTGCACTGTCTTTGGGATAAAGAATGCCATTTGACAAACAAAACTCTATTAAGTTCCCTTTTGTTCCAGCTAACTGTCCTCCAAACACACTACCTCCTGCCACCATATTACTGTTTGTTTTTTTATTTTTTGACAGGCAGAGTTAGTGAGAGAGAGACAGAGAGAAAGGTCATCCTTTTTTTTTTTCCGTTGGTTCACCCCCCTAAATGGCCGCTATGGCCAGTGCGCTGCAACCGGCATGCTGCGCCAATCTGAAGCTAGGAGCCAGGTGCTTCCTACTGGTATCCCATGCGGGTGCAGGGCCCAAGCACTTGGGCCATCCTCCACTGCCTTCCCAGGCCACAGCAGAGAGCTGGCCTGGAAGAGGAGCAACTGGGACAGAATCCGGCGCCCCGACCAGGACTAGAACCCAGGGTGCCGGCACCGCAGGCGGAGGATTAGCCAAGTGAGCTGCGGCGCCAGCCTACCATATTACTGTTGTTTACGACACTCTGCCTGCTTGTAATGTCCTCTCTTTCTTCCTTACTTCAGTCCATTAGGTATATTTCTCTGTATTAAGGTACAGCTCAAATGATACTTCCTTCACAAAGCCATCTCTGATATCTTATACTGACTTAGTTTATCCACTCCTTTGAATACCAAAATTACTTTTGTTAATTTAACATATTCTGCCCTCTTTCAGTTACTTTATATATGTCTCATGTATATGTATTTACATAAATGGTTGTCAATACAGTTGGTGGAAGAAAATACAGATACTTAGTTCACAAGGCTTGGACTTATTCCACAATGGAAAGAAAAGTGAATTATTTCCACTTAGAAACATAAACTGGGAGGAAGAAAACAGTCATACAGCAAGGTTTTTGGCAGAAGCTCCTGAAATGCAAGGTGAGAAGTGAGGAAGCTGCTGAAGAAAAAACTTAATTGTGACACTCTCATTGACATTTTTTTGCCTCTGGAAAAAGCAACCAAACTTGTGCCTTGGCCTGTACTGTAAAAAACTAAACAAGATCTCCAGGCCAAAATGGTGAATGTGACATAGGTACCTACTTTCTCTTCTTCCTGAAATCTCAGTAAACCAACAGTAAAAACAGAACAGCAGATAGAAGTACACCTGAGAAAATTCAATCTGAAGCTGGCAAAAGGAAAATCCAAGATTTACACTACATTCCTCAAAGGTTCAGGAATTGGTAGCAATCTGGATGTGAAAGTTGAGAGAGATTCTAAAATAAAAGTTGTCTCCTGGGGCTGGCGCTGTGGCACAGCAGGTTAACGCCCTGGCCTGAAGCGCCGACATCCCATATGGGCGCTGGTTCAAGACCCAGCTGCTCCACTTCCGATCCAGCTCTCTGCTATGGCCTGGGAAAGCAGTACAAGATGGCCCAAGTCCTTGGGCCCCTGCACCCGTGAGGGAGACCCAGAAGAAGCTCCTGGCTCCTGGCTTCGGATCAGCACAGCTCCAGCCCCTGTGGCCAATTGGGGAGTGAACCATCGGATGGAAGACCTCTTTCTCTCTTCCTCTCCTCTCTCTGTGTAACTCTGACTTTCAAAATAAATAAATCTTAAAAAAAAAAAAAAAAAGTTGTCTCCTCTTTAAGAGGACTAATGCTCATTCACTAACTGCATATAGACCCAAATGCATAGCACTCAGGAATATTAACTTACCTGCACTTAAAAACCCTCAGAAGTATAACTGCATAATGAGTCTATTAAAGCTTTTATTGCTGTTTTTAGATAATCACCCATCACTGTCCTAAGCTGAGTAACCATTTCACCTAGACCTAAGCACTGCTAGTGGACACTGCATGAAAAAGCACCACAGAGAGCCATATGACTTTTAGGGTTGTTGGCTACTTTTCCATTTGCTATCAAATCTGTTTTCTCTCAATGGTAATTCTCATTTGTCCAGAATGTCCAGGGAGCAAAGTCAAACAGTAAAGAGAGATAAATGACAATGCTACACCATCAGGAAACATTGCTCTCAGTCATGTTGTCCCTGTGTAACGATTTCAGAAACAGTTTCTATATTTGAAACAATTTAAATAACAGAAGAATACGAAGTTGGATAAAACCATCTGGGCCTAGTGCCCTTTACAGGAATGAGCTTCCTACTTCATGAGTCTACTAAAACTTCCTATTTTTGTCTTTATAAAAAAAACTATTGTTGGGTCGGTGCTGTGGTATACTAGGCTAAGCCTCTTCCTGCAACACAGGCATCCCACATGGGCGCCAGTTCTTATCCCAGCTGCTCCTCTTCTGATCCAGCTTTCTGCTTATGGTCTGGGAAAGCAGCAGAAGATGGTCCAAGTGCTTGGGCCCCTGTACCCGGGTGGGAGACCTGGAAGAAGTTCCTGGCTCCTGGCTTCAGATAGGCCCAGCTCAGTCTGTTGTAGCCATTTGGGGAGTGAACCAGCGGATGGAAGACCTTTCTCTCTGTTTCTGCCTCTCTGTCTGTAACCATGCCTCTCAAATAAATAAATAAAATCTTAAAAAAAAATATTGTGTATATAAGTGAAAAAGAAGGAGAAGCAGACAGGGGCAGGGACAAGGACAGGGAGGGGGGTAGAGGGAGAGGGAGAGAAATGCAGAGAAATCAAGAACTCCAATCTACTGGTTTACTCCCCAAATGATTGCAATGGCCTCTGGTTGGCCAAAGTCAGGAGCCAGTAATTCAATCCAAGTCTCCCACATGGGTCATAGGAATCCAATCACTTGAGCCATCATGGCTGCCTGAGAGTCTGCATTAGTAGGAAGCTGTTCAGGAGCAGAGCTGGGTATCAAACCCAGACACTCCAATATGGAATGTCGGCATCCCAACCAATGTCTTCATCACTAGGCCAAATGCCCACGGTGGTTTCTGTCATTTTCACAAGTACAAAGGGCATTTCAGGGCAGTAAAGTTCTTCACTGTGCAGGACTGTCCTGCATAGTTCAGGATGCTTAGCATTCCTAGTCAACCAGTCATTGTGATGGAATTAAAATTCTGCCAACCAATTCTCAATGCGCCCAGCGGGATGGTAAGCAACTCTGATTAACCATATAAAATTTATTCCTATACATTCTCATTAATTTTTAAAATCACTGATGTGTTTATACACTCTTTTCACCATGTTGCAGTTTTTAATTTTTTCTTGATCAGAACTGTCAGAGACCTAAAAAAAAAAAAAAAAGTGTTGATTTTAACAAACACTCATAACTGCTAGGGCTGGGCCAGGCCAAAGCCAGAAGCCTGAAACTCAAGTAGGATGTAGGTTTCAGGGACTCAAGTATTTGAGCCATCATCTGCAGCCTCTCAGGGTACACATTAGCAAGAAGCCAAAATTGGAAGCAGAGCCAGGACTTGAATCCAGGTACTCCAATATGGAATGAGGACATCCCAAGCAGCACCTTAACAGTTGTACCAAATACACATCTTAATTTTTCTTTCTTCTCAGAGAGCATACTAATGTAATTTTAAAACCATTTCCCATCCCACCACTCATACTGCAGTTTCTTGAATTATAATGAGAGGCTGAAAGCTCTGGTAGTCTCATTAACACAGCCTTTTGAAAACTAATCAATTAATTCACAAAAGCTGTATGAGATAATGACATTAATGGCAAAGCACAAAAGACTGAGTATGAACGAACCCCTGACATGCTCTGCTGACATGTCTCACTTTTACCCACCAAGCAGGCGCGGCTTCCAGGCTAGCTATCCCTTTCAGGCTGCCAGATCAGGCTGGGCTTCCGAGAACCTGCCAGAGCCTTTTTCATATTTAATGTCTCAACCCCTTTGTCTGAAAGCTCTTTGAGTAATCCAAGCAGCTAGCCTGGAGGCAGGCACGCCTCACATGCTGTGGTTCAATTAAATCATCTTCCCACACCACCCATTCTCCAATATTGCAGGGCTGGAAGAAGTGAAAGAGGAGGAGCAGACGTGAGGTCTTAGGTCTTTCTTGGCAGTTCCTTCCTTAATCTGGAGATCTCTTGACCTGGGGATAGAAAATCCAAGGATATTTGGCAGCCCAGGAGATGGGCCCCGCTCATGAAGTTTCTCTAACTTTCCCCTCTTCTTCTTTCCAAAGGTTGGGCAGGCAATCTTGGACACATTCTGGAGGAAGCTTTTCAAAGAAAGAACTGGAATTTCCATTCTCCTTGATGCTACAGGCTATTCCCCTACTTAGACCCATTTCCAAACAGAGCATTAAATTAAATCAATTCATGTTCTATAAGGGTTAACTGCAGTAATATTTACCTATTTTTAAAAATTTCGGGGGCCAGTGCTGTGGTGTAGCGGGTAAAGCTGCTGCCTGCAGTGCCAACATCCCATATGGGCTCTGATTCAAGTCCCAGCTGCTCCACTTCTGATCCAGCTCTCTGCTATGGCTTGGGAAAGCAGTAGAAGATGGCCCAAGTCCTTGGGTTCCTGCATCTGCGTGGGAAACCTGGAAGAAGCTCCTGGGTCCTGGCCGGACAGGCACAACTCCAGCCATTGTGGCCAACTGGGGAGTGAACCAGCGGATGGAAGAACAAATTCTCTCTGCCTCTCCTTTTCTCTCTGTGAAACTCTGACTCTCAAGTAAATAAATAAATCTTTAAAGAAAAATTTCATTTACTTATCTGAAAGGCAGAGTTACAAAGAGAGGGAGAGACAGTGAGAGACTGTCCATTGGCTGGTTCACTCCTCAAATGGCCATTACAGCCAGGGCTGTGCCAGGAAGAAGCCAGGAGCCAGGAACTCCATCCAGGTCTCCTACAAGGGTGGTAGAGGTCCAGCACTTGGACCATTTCCTGTTGCTTTCTCACGTGCATTAGCAGGCGGCTGGATGGGAAGTGGGGCAGCCAGGGATGCTGCTGTCCCAGGCTGCTCCTTAACTTGCTGAGCCACAATGCTGGCCCGTGTGTGTGTGCGTGTGTGTGTGTGTGTGTGTATGTGTGTGTATTTCTGGAAAGCAACTAGAGAAGACATTGGTGTTCCACTGCACCATCTCTAAATGTTTTAATTTAAAACCTACCAACATAATTGGAAAACTTAATACAGTTGTTAATTCTTCCCAAACTGCTATATAGATTTAAGGCAATACCAATCAAAATCCCAGAAGTCTGCATAAACCAAGAAGTTGGGGGCTGATTCAGCAGTGGCCGCTCCACTTAGGATCCAGCTCCCTTCTAATGTGCCTGAGAAAGCAGCAGCAGATGGGCTGCTGCCATCCACATGGGAGATCCAATGGAGTTCTGGGCTCCTGGTCTAGAACTGACCCAACCCTGGTCATTGAGGCTATTTGGGGAGTGAACTAGCAGACAGAAGATCTGTGTGTCTTTTTCTCTTCCTCCAATTCCTCTTGACCCTGTAACTCGGCCTTATAAAATACATTTTTAGAAAGGAAAAAAAAAAAACAAAAACTGATTCTAAAGTTTTTTATAGAAAGACAAAAGGAACTAGAATACCTTAAACAATTCTGAAAGGGGCCAGCACCATGGCTCACTTGGTTAATCCTCCGCCTACAGCACCGGCATCCAATATGGGGGCCAGGTTCTAGTCCTGGTTGCCCCTCTTCCAGTCCGGATCTCTGCTGTGGCCCAGGAAGGCAGTGGAGGATGGCCCAAGTGCTTGGGCCCCTGCACCCGCATGGGAGACCAGGAAGAAGCACCTGGCTCCTGGCTTCAGATCGGAGCAGCTCTGGCCGTGGCAGCCATTTGAGGAATGAACCAACAGAAGGAAGACCTTTCTCTCTGTCTCTATAACTCACTAACTCTGTCAAAAAAAAAAAAAAATCTGAAAAAGAAAAACAAAGTTATAAAGTCAAGTCAATGGAGAAAGGACAGTCTTTTCACCAAACAGTGCTGAAACTGGACATCCATGGCCAGCGCCGCAGCTCACTAGGCTAATCCTCCACCTGCGGCGCCGGCACACCGGGTTCTAGTCCCGGTCGGGGTGCCAGATTCTGTCCCAGTTGCTCCTCTTCCAGGCCAGCTCTCTGCTGTGGCCCGGGAAGGCAGTGGAGGATGGCCCAAGTGCTTGGGCCCTGCACCCATATGGGAGACCAGAGGAAGCACCTGGCTCCTGGCTTCGGATCAGAGCGGTGCATCGGCTGCAGCGTGCCAGCCACAGCGGCCATTGGGGGGGTGAACCAATGGAAAAAGAAGACCTTTCTCTCTGTCTCTCTCACTGTCCACTCTGCCTGTACCAAAAAAAAAAAAAAAAAAAAAAGAAACTGGACATCCATATGCAAAAAAAAAAAAAGGAAAGAAAAATAAATAAATCTTTATACATACTCACACTATTAGCTCACAATGGATCATAGATCTCTATATAAAACCTACAGCTAAAAGATTGCTAGACCACAGGAATAAACTATTTGTGACCTTACCCACTAAATAAAAAGAATAAATTGAACATGAAGATTAAGAACCTAGGACTGGCACTGTGGCTTAGCAAGTTAAGCAGCTGTCTGCAGTGTTGCATTCCATGTGGGCACTGGTTCAAATCTCAGCTGCTCCACTTCTGATCCAGTTCCCTGCTAATGTGTCTGGGAAAGCAGCGGAAGATGGCCCAACGGTTTGGAACCCTGCACTCATGTGGGAGACCAGGGAATGGACGATCTCTGTCTCTCCCTCTCTCTGTAGTTCTGGTTTTCAAATAAATAAATCTTATTCTTTTTTTTTTTTTTTTTTTTAAGAACCTGTAAGGGGGCCAGCGCCGCGGCTCACTAGGCTAATCCTCCACCTTGCGGCACCAGCACACCGGGTTCTAGTCCCGGTCAGGGCGCCGGATTCTGTCCCGGTTGCCCCTCTTCCAGGCCACCTCTCTGCTGTGGCCAGGGAGTGCAGTGGAGGATGGCCCAAGTACTTGGGCCCTGCACCCCATGGGAGACCAGGAAAAGCACCTGGCTCCTGCCTTCGGATCAGCGCGGTGCGCCGGCCGCAGTGCACCGGCTGCGGTGGCCATTGGAGGGTGAACCAATGGCAAAAGGAAGACCTTTCTCTCTGTCTCTCTCTCACTGTCCACTCTGCCTGTCCAAAAAAAAAAAAAAAGAACCTGTAAGGAACTAAAAGGGAATAAAAAGACAAGTCACAGAGTAGGAGAAAATCACATATCTGAAAAGAACTTGTGTCCAAAATATACAAAGAATTCAAGATTCAACAATAAGAAAATAAATAATCCAATAAAAAATAAGCCAAAGATCTGAACAGACACTTCATTAGATATTAGAAAGGAATATATATGAACAATTACTATGTGTCTATTAAAATATAATTTTTAAAGAATATTTTAAAATATATAATGATGGCAAATAATCATATAGATGTTCAACACCACTATTCATTAAAGAAAAGCAAATTATAAACCCATAATGAGATCAGATAAGGAACAGATAAGCTGTAGTATATCCATACAAAGGACTATTACTCAGCAATGAAAAGAAATAAATTGTTGAAATACTCAACAAGGATGAATTTCAAATTTATTATGCTAAGTGGAAGGGGCCAGACTCAAAAAGGTATGTACTATACGATTCTGTTTATATGGCATATTCTGGAAAAGGCAAAGTCACCAGGACAGATTGGAGCAGTGGCTACCAGGGACAAGAGAGGGGAAAAAAGGGCTGATGACAAAGGCCATGGGAAATTTCCCCTATGATCAAACTGCTCTACATTTTGATTGTGATGGCAGTTATACAGTAGTATGTCAAAACTCACAGAACTCTACGCAAAAAGCATGAATTTTACTCTATCAAATTAAAACTTTTTTAAAAAGCTCTAAGTGGAAACCATAAAATACCAAACCAAATCAAAAACTACTATGAAAATGACCACAAAGTTTCTGCATGCCAGAAAAGAAAACCTTTTAAGCAGAACCATTACAAACAAGGTCTACGATGTCACATTCATATGAACACATCTCTTTGCCACCCCCTACCCTCTGACGTGTCTAACAAAGGGCTTTTTAAAGGAAACCATCTCATCCCCTGATCATACCTGAGCCATAGACTGTCTAGGATTCCAAGGAGGCACTAAAAGTCCACAACCCAGCTAGTAACATCGCAGTGGGACCTGCAGTGCCCTCTGGTTCTTCCACGGGCAGTGGGGCTGACATAAATCCTGCAGCAGTGCACACTTACCTCTGCTGTGACTGCCTTTACATCAGCAGGCTGGATCTCAGTCCTGCAGCAATCACCTCCTCACTGAGGAAACTGACTTTTGCAGAGGCCGGGAAAGTAGGCCAAGGCGACCAGGCACTCTAGTTACAGGGTGGCAGCCAATCACGGGCCCCTCCCTAGGAGTGGATCGCTCTGAGGTCAGGACTCAAAAGCAGAGTCTGTGCCGTCAGCCTGAACCCAAAGGGACTGACTTGCTGAACTTGTTTTTCCACAGCACTAACTTTAGGGTTTATGATTGGAGACCCTACGTCAGTCTCCGCAGTCTCTCCCCTCCCCAGTTATCACTTACTCTGGCCTAACCTTTCCTTTACTTCACAAGCTGAATGGCATTGCCATCCAACCCAACCCAGGGCATAGAGTCCACATATCAAAAATCAAAGACCATAATGCATACTCCCACTTCCCCAGACTGCCATGAAGCCCGAAGTCCCCAGCCCAAAGAGTACTGCAGCCACATCATCTTCCCCTTCCAACCAAGAGGACAAATTTTAAAAACCCCTTTGGGGGCGTCTTCCCGGGTGTGCAGGCTGTACCTTTTACTTTACTCTCCACTGCCACCGGCTTCTTTGTTTCCGCTGTTAACAACAGCTCATACGGGTGCTCATCCTCTTCCCTGGCTCCACTCCCCTGAATCCTAGGTCTCGCGGCCAAGACCTAAGAAAGAGAAACAGCCAGTACTTCTTGTGCACATGGCTAAATACCAATTCAGGGGTGTTGAACAAATGTGAAGTTACTGGCTCCTTTTTCACTAAGAGGAAGGGAGGAGGGGAAAAGAAGGTAACTCAAGTGTCACATGGATTCACAACTGCTCTCCCGTACCTCACATCTCAACAACCTTTTATTGAAATGCTCCCCTTTCCTTATGTTGTTTTATCCCTTAAAAATGATAAATTAAGGGCCAGTGTTGTGGCATGGTGGGTAAAGCTGCCAACTGGGATGCTGGCATCCCATATGGACTCCAGTTCTAGTCCCAGCTCCCCCACTTCCAACCAGCTTCCTGCTGACGGCCTAGGAAAATCAACAGACGATGGCCCAAGTGCTTGGGCCCCTGACATCCACATGGGAGACTCGGAATAAGTTCTTGGCTCTTGGCCTCAGCCTGGCTCAACCCCGGGCCAAGCCCCAGTCATTGCAGCCATCTGGGGAACAGAGCAGTGGATGGAAGATCTCTCTCGCTCGCTTGTGCGCGCGCTCTCTCTCTCTCTCTCTCCCTCTCTCTGACTTTCAAATAAATAGATAAGTCTTTTTTAAAAAAGATAAATTCCAAAATCCTTCCTCCCCTTGCCCCTCCCACCTCCACAATGTTCTGCACGATCTCTTTCCTGGTGATATTTCCTAAGTGGCTTTTGGCCATGGTGCATCATAAAAGCCATTCCTCTCCATGTTTCTTTCTTAACACTATACAAAGGCTGGAATTCTTCCCACCTGCTTAAGAGGGAACCAAAAATGAGTTCTGACCAACTCTCAACACTTGACATTTATTAGAAACAAAATGTCCTGCCTCATGGACTGTCTTTCTTCTCAGGTCCTGGAAGGAAGGGTTTTCCTATATCTGGCTTCTGAACACATTGATGAGTATGATAACACAATTTTAATCACTTCTACCAGTCTCTGCTAGGAACAGTCAAGTGGACAGGAAGTATGAATGAATTTCAGTGGAGGAAGTCTACTGAGAAATCCCTAACCCAGGCAGTCAAGTGTGTCTGATGCAGTAACTGAATTAGAGCTGGCTCCTGCACCTGCCAACTGTGAGGCTTTGGTCAGCTGAGGGCCGGGTGGCCACGACGAGTCATGGCACCACAGCAGCCAAGCTTTCCCTCAGACCAAGCCAGAAATGCCATGACTAGTGTGCTCCAACCACAGTGGGAGAGAGAACAAGAGATCTTGGCTTTGAAGGATGATTCTGGCGCATCTGTCTGAAGAACCTGGTATGTTTTACAGGCAAATTAAGAATAATCACTACAAGGGTAAGCACACACACAGAATCTCTGCTTGAGCAGTTTGGTCAGGACAACTGATGTATTATAAACAAGCATGTGGGGGGAATTCCTAACTCCGCCTGACAAATAATGATACCCTTCAAATGTGATTCCTCGGCACTCACAGAAACCTCCTCCTACACTGACACGGCCCACAGATCACTGGGAAAGCGTCAAGTGTGTGATCCATCAGAATTTTGCTTCTTCGAGGCACAGCTAACTGTGCTATGGCCTAATGAGAGAAGGACTCCAGCAGTCTTAGACTACTCGAGAAACAGCAGCTCCTGTCTGTTAACAAGGCTGCCACTCTAAAGGCAAAATGATAATCTCTTTCCAAAATTCTGCTAAGCATTGCAGGAGCCTTCACTCACTGCAAGCCACCTGGAAACTGAAAGCTATTTCACTACCATGAGCCACTGGCCTGTATTCCTTATTCCTGGCCTCTTCCTGGGAACACAATTAAAGGAACAAAGAGGGGCCATTAAGCAGTTCCTATGGTGTCAACTTAAGGCCATGCATTTACAGACAGGAATTGTGTTCTTCAGCTTTACACACTCACATAGCTATCACTTATGCAAGTCCTGGAAATCTGCATTAGAGTTTGTTCCGATTTCTGCACACAGCAGGAGCTCCCACACAGCCCCAGGCATGCTTCCCTGAGACGGAAGGGACAGCCTGGATGCATGGCCTGAAGTCTGACCACTTAAATCTGGAAAAATCACTCTGTGCCTGACTCTTGTGCGGGACAACTGGAATCAGAGAGCCAGCAATAGCCAGAGCTGGAAGGCACTTTAACCCTCACAGGCAGAGCTGAGAGCACCTGGCTCCAGGCCTTTCGCTTTTAGGTGACAATCATGGCTCCCAGAGAGGTCTAGGGACTTGCTCAAGATCACACAGGGAACTCTGCACATCCATGGCCATAAAATTCAGTTCCTCTGTTTCTGGGGCAACCTGGCCTCATTTTTTTCTGGCTTTCACTTTTTCTCCATACGTTTTAGAGCTCTTTGTGTCTTTTAGATGTTTAATGAGAGTTGCCTGCTCATACCCCAACAATGAGTAGGCAGACTTTCCTCTTGGTGCTGGCCCCTACCTACTATGGGATTAAGATCTCACAATAAAGCAGTAAATCACTTTTTTTTTTCTTTTTTGCCTTCTTAGCTCCCATTCAAGAAGCCCTGTGCCACAGTGGGGATGGTAATAATTGATTTTCAACAGAAAGGCTTCTGCTGTTTACTAAATCACTTCTTAATCTTCTTTGTCCTTTCTTCCAGGGTTGGCAATAAATAAAAGCTGAAAAAATATATTTTCTGCTATGTGAGAAACAACACTTCTGCTGTAGAGAAAAACTACAGTCACTAACTGTATCTATAGCCAGTGTCTAACTGTGCTCAGTGGAATGTCCAGCTGGGGGGTGTGGGCAGCTGCACCCTCCATGAACATTTAGCACATCTGAGGAGAGAGAAGACCAGAGTCCATTCTGAGGCAGCTGGCAGCTCATTCCGTGGAGGCAAAAATATCTCAAAAGCACATGCATGTGTGTGCATATGTATCTAAAATGTTTAAAGCCAGTTTCATCATCAATCATTACTCTAAAAAGCTCTCCCAGAGCAGGTATATCCCAGCTTCCCTTAAAGGCTTCTACAGGTCATGTGATGATGAGACATCTCAGGAACAGGGGCTCGAATATTAGAAGAGACTGCTTGCCAAACACAAAAACCTAAAGTTTGATGAAGCCAGTGTCTCCTGAGATATGAGGTTTTAGGACATTAAAGCTTTCAGAGTATGGGAAACAAAGATGGTGAAGACTGCAGGGTTCAAAAAAGGTAAGTCTATTTTTTTAAAAAACACCTCCTCATTCAGACTACAGCATATGAATAAACTCTGCTTGGATTGTTAAAAGGACAGCAACCCAGAGCTGTATCTACATCCAGGTGCTTATCATCACCGGTAAATAAGCAAATTCATGTTTCTTGTGGTCTTCCAAGTACTGACTATGCTGGTCCACTTGATCCTGAATTCCAGACTATTCAGATGTCAGTTCTAGAAGATACATCTCAGAAAGATTCTTCCACCCAAGAAAGTAAATGGAGATCTCTGTCTCCCCAAATTCTTTTGAGACTGTCTTATTACCAAACTGCCTGCTTTAGAATGCCTTAGGAAAACAGAAAGTTCTAGTTATCCAGTATTTCTCAGAGCCTCGTCCTTATCCCTGGGCACTATGAACTTGAATCGAAGTTCTGTTAAACAGGTGGCACAAGGCATTTACAGGGTCCCAGCTGAACATGTTCCACATTACTAGGCTTGTCCTTGTAAAACGAACAAACAAAAAAAGTAATGAAGCAAAGCTCTACTTACATAAAATGTGCATGCACTTGCCATCTACAAGCAATCCAATTCTAGACTGTTAGTTGAGACGTGATAAGAAGTATTTTGTAATTAAGGAGTGGAAAAAAATATGAAATTTATACCTAGCATAGAAATATTTCCCTATCTCCAACACAGACTTTTATATCTTTAAAGGGGATTCCTTGTATTTACATATTTTGTTAAACTAAAGCCATTCTTTTTGTTTCCATGTGTTTACTGTGAATAAAAGAACTTGTCAGATTAGGTGGTCCATGGCAAGACTGTAAAAATTTATTAACTCTAACTTCCAAAGATATATGATATGAGATTTAGCTGATTTATATTTACTGATTTTTATTTTTTTTTAAATACCTATTTATTTGAAAGTCAGAGTTACAGAGAGAGACAAACAGACAGACACTCCCCAGATGGCCACAACGGCCAGGGCTGAGTCAAGCCAAAGCCAGAAACCAGGAGCTTCGTTCAGGTCTCCCACACATGTAGCAGGGGTCCAAGTGGCTGGGCCATCTTTTGCTGCTTTTCCCAGGCTATCAACAGGAAGCTGGATGGGAAGTGGAGCAGCTGGAACACGAATGGGTGCCCATATGGGACGCCGGTACTGCAAGCGGCAGCTCTACCTGCTATACTACAGTGCTGGCCCCTACATACTAATTTTTAAATTAAAGAATAATAGGGCATGAAATGAGCTACAAAGTAATGATTACAAGTATGTAATATTTTGAACAGGTAGTCAATAAACATTCTCAATATGGTAAGAAGTAAAAGAGTATTCTGAAGATAAAAGATCAAGGAAAAAATAATTTTCTTCACACACCTAAGCAAGAAGCTTATTTGTCCCATGATAAAAAAAATTTTTTTTTTTTAAAAAGGCAGACTATTCCTTTCAAATGACCTCCTCTGATCTTTCTGCTCACCCATCCCACACAACTCCTATTTTCTAATGAGTCTTCACAACTCAATCCATGTTTGTGGTGGGATACAGTATGCATATGGAATGAACAGAAAATGCAAAAACAGAAATAAGACGTTTGGGGCAGAACCACCAAAGTCAATGAACAGGCCACAGTCGAGAGAACAGTGAGATACCCTACACCTTCTATCCTAAGACAACACAGGCATAAAAGCTAAAAGTGAGACTGTTCTGCTCACTGGAGCCAGGAGAAACTTTGCATGTTTTGTTTCCCACATGGTACCATTGGTCAATAATGAGCTTGTCTGCTAGAGAGGGACAGATCCGATAAAGATGTGTCAGTGTTACACACATTTATCAGTGTGGAAGGTCGTCTTCCAGATTACTGATACACACAAGTTTACAATCCAAGAAGGTGCTAAGAAAATAAGAAAGCAAAGTCTTAAAGCACAAATAATTTTCCAATAAACTCATTTCATTAATGGAAATAAACCCTCAACCCTCTACCTCAGAAGCTGTCCTGGGAAAATACTTCTTATCTCTGCGCTGCTCCTCCTCCTCCTCCTCCTCCTCCTCCTCGTCAGGTGGTGGCTTTGCTGGAGGCGGTGGACGCTCCCTCTGCAAAAAGAAAACAGAAGGTGTTCCACTGTCCACCTTTATCTTAGCCCTTGGAAATGAAGAGAATAATGTAAAGAATTCCCCTGGGAGACGACAGTTAAGGTCTAGTCTTTGAGCAGATGGAGAACCTTGCACACCACACACACACACACACAAAATTAGCATGTTCTACGGTTTTTGATGTTCATAGCAGAGATCACAAACAGCCCTTTCATACCCAAGACCCCAGTAAGAAATGCCAGCACTGAGAACATGCAACTGCCTTGTTAGAAAATGTCCTTCAAAATACTGATACATAAAATTTCAGCGTAGGAAAACCACTGGCTCAATTTTCAGTCTACTCTAAAAAGAGGAAACACTAGATCAAAAGAATCAACTTGTGAAACAGTTCTAACAAACCAAAGTTATTTGAGGAAGTAATGAGGAAAATAATCAAGGACAAAAACATGTCAATTCCTATTCAAATTTTAATGCTCTAATACCAGTCTGTGCTCATTTATTATCGAAAGTTCAAAATGTTGGTCACTTCCTTCAATAAGAAGTATTACATATCATTAGCATATGAAAACTCTATTTCATCTGCACCCATTTGAAAAAGGAAAACCTGTTTGTAAAATTTAAAAATATTTGAAAAGCTGTCTGCTCTACAGCGGGGATTGGCAAGCTTTTTCTCAAAGGGCCACATAGTGAATATTTTGGGCTCTGCCACTGCAATATAAAAGTAGCCACAGACAATACCTGTATGTAAATGAACAAGTGTGGCTGTGTTCCAATAAAACTTGGTGTGCAAAAACAGCTACTTGTGGGCTCTAGTTTGCCAACCCCTCCACTGGAGTGAGAAAATTGCTAAAGAGGCCACATCAGATCAGTCAGATCACGGTGGACAATTCCAGGAACACCCAGAATGGTCTTGGTAGAGGAAACCTAACAGATCCAAGCTGAATAGAGACCTGCCGCTGCAGCTGCAGTACCTCCGGCACATACTGTTTCCCCACAGCCCTGCCATGCTTGATCATGAGGCGTTCCTACTGAAGGGCGCAGGGGCCTGAATTGAAGTGGGCCCACAGGTTAGTTAGGTTAGTTTACCATGTTGCTCAAACAGGAGTATCTCAGAAAGCCAAGGTAGAGGCGAATACGGAGTTATGGGAGAACCTCAGAGAAATCTTCCAGGAAACCCACTTCTCATGTTTGAGGATCCATCGGAAATAGCATTTGGCGTTCACGATCCCTCTGTTAAACAAACTTCTCTGGTCCATATTGACTTTTTTTTTTTTTTTTTTTGACAGGCAGAGTGGACAGTGAGAGAGAGAGACAAAGAGAAAGGTCTTCCTTTTGCCGTTGGTTCACCCCTCAATGGCTACTGCAGCTGGTGCGCTGCGGCCGGCGCACTGCACTGATCCAAAGCCAGGAGCCAAGTGCTTCTCCTGGTCTCCCATGAGGTGCAGGGCCCAAGCACTTGGGCCATCCTCCACTGCCTTCCCGGGCCACAGCAGAGAGCTGGCCTGGAAGAGGGGCAACCGGGACAGAATCCGGCGCCCCAACCGGAACTAGAACCCGGGGTGCCGGCGCTGCAGGCGGAAGATTAGCCTATTGAGCTGCGGCACCCGTCCCATATTGATCTTGATAAATGGGTCATTCCCACTGTCCCTGGAGCCAGATGGATGCCCAATGGCAACAACATCAAAGCAGGTTTCAAATGTTGAAACCAAACTAAGCTATTTAGCTCACATTTACCACAAAATCCAATTTTCTCCACCCTTCTTTGGTGCAGAAATGCAGCAATGAGCCTTGTCTCAGTGCCACTTTGTAAGGTAGGAAATGGCAAAAAAACAGGTCAACATGCTCCACCAGTAAGCCAGCCTTGGGACACAAGTAGCAGAGGAAAATCAAAATGAAATCCAACAACAAAAAGGACTCACCCTAGAATCCTGGAAGAAGTGATCACCAGGGACATTGGAATTAAGCAGAAGCACCTGTAAACCTTTTTCTTTTATAAAAATTTTTAAGTTTGTTTATTTATTTGAAAGACAGAGTTACAGAGAAAGAAGGAGAGACAGATTTTCCATCTGCTGGTTTACTCTCCAATGGCCACAACAGCCAGGGCTGGACCATGTCAAAGCCAGGAGCCAGGAGCTTCCTCCTGGTCTCCCCCATGGGTGCAGGGGCTCAAGCACTTCGGCCCTCCTCTGCTACTTTCCCAGGCATATTAGCAGGGAGCTGGATTGGAAGTGGGGCAGCCAGGACAGGACCCAGCACCCATATGGGATACTGATGTCGCAGACAGCAGCTTAACCTACTATGCCACAATGCTGGCCCCAAGCCTCTTTCTTCTAACGTGCAAGCTCTGGACCAGGTACTGGAAGTACAGTGCTGATCCGTACACACCACTGATGCGTTCATCAAGATGCAGAGCAGTGTCTTAGCCATTGTTAATTACCAAGGGCCGGGAAGACAGCACAGCCACAACACACACGAGTAAAAATGGCAAAGCAGGCACCCAAAGATGCTTCAGCTTCTACTTAGGACCACAAGGGGCTAGGTTTACAGGGTGGGACAAGAATTCACAGACTTGGGTAAATTAATCTCAGAACTCCATTGTTTACTTCAGTAACCCTGTGCTGCTTCTTGCAAAGGCTCCAGCTCCCCCTAACGGGCATCACCTGTAAGTACCATTTAAAGCAAAACCCTCCTCCACAACTGGGCTTGCTTAACTCATTTTGCTTGAAAATGAAAGAAATGGGGGAAAACCTTGTCTATAGAAGCTCCATGCTATGGGTGTTCAGTATGTGCAGTTGCCTTCACCTCTCACCAGGAATTTTGTTACAGTCCTCAGTAACACCTGCTCTGATGGGCTACCACAATCTGGCAGACCTTCCCAAGATCCATACTGAAGTGTTGGCATGACTTCGGGCAGGGTATGGTAAGGAGCCTAACAAAGAGGAACATTCTAGAAAGATCCGGCCGTTCCCAGGGCACACCTAAAAGAGCCAAGAATGCTCATCAGAATGGTCATATGTCAGATTCACACCAAAAGGGAAAGGCCATCTTTCTGAAAGGAAGAAACAACCTACACCTGAAAACACATCTCAAAGTAGGGTGAGCAGTGTTAGAGCAATGGCCTGGCAGTACTCAAACCTTCACAGTTCTGTGCCTGGCAGTGTAGGAGGGAGGTCGTGGAATGGGTGATTCCGGCCCCAGCTGACAGCATAATACAGTGGGAGAAAAAAAGGGGGTCAGGAGTATTAAGAACCATCCACAAGACTAGAAGGAGTAACAATACACAGAGAAAGGAGCTGTAATATGGGAAGGTAGACCCTGAGAAAGGAAACAAAGTTGTTCTCATCCTATTATCTCAACAGGTGGAGGCACTATAATTGGATAAAGCAGGAATGTAAATACAACGTCTGATTACGCCTAGCTAAAACCCTGTTGAATAGACTACCTGCCCAGATCCAAATAAGTAATTCCTTGAGGGCAAATGGAAAGTGAACATGTACTCAGAGTAGACTCATTTCCAGTGAGCTGCTTCACTGTACATTTCTGCTCTCCAGAGAGAAATACATAATATATAGCTGAGACCCCAAAGACACAAGCAGCATTAACATTGACATAAAACGTTTTCATTTGTCCTAAAGGCCATTGAAGTAATCAAAAGATGCAAGCTGGTTACAATGAAACAGAAAAACTGAAAATTCTCCCTCAGTGTGAGATACACAGCTTTACTACCCTGGGCAAGAGAAACATGGCAGAGCCCCTATGAAGAAGAGCAGAGTGAGTGGAACCCAGGCCTCCGTGAGGTGAGCAGGCAGTGGGTCACACCCCTCCCGATGCCCCACAAAGCACAGGACAGCTGGTCAGCACAAACCCCAGGAGACGTAGGACGCTGGCACATACAGGCCTCACTCCGGCAGTTCTCACTCCTGCGGCTTCAGCCTCCTTGTTTGTGGAGTCTCGGTCAGATGATCGCCCACTGGCTGTGCTGTCCAAGGAATGGCAGGAGACAGCATTGTACAGTGCCTCGTAGGGACCCTCCTCTTCAGTATTTGTGTCAAAATCGATGACCAGTTCAGTCACTGCTTTCTCCACATCACCTGAGAGGAGGTTGGAGGGTAAGAGAGTCAATAAAACAAGAGAAGAATCTCAGGTTCCAACTACTGCAGCAACCCAAAGCTTCTTTAGTAACCTGCACAAGACAAACACCAACCCAGAGCAGGAATGATTACTTTGTTCCAAGGACAGAGATAAAAAGTTTCAGCTGTTCTTCATACTCTAAGGGCTAAACACATTCTTCTCTAACTCAGTATGGAAAAACCTTGACATCTATCTTAAGAGATACCTCCTAAGACTCTTATAAAATCCCGCAAGTACCTCAATACTATAAGAGTTTAAACTTAACCTAGAAAGGGTAGCAACATATAACCAAAAACCTTCAAATCCTGTAATGCCTTCCTGCGCAAGTGTTAAGACTCAACGTGCTGCTGGGTAACCACCAACCTGAGAGTACCTGGGATCTAAATCTGTGACTCTGCAAAATTACTGTTACAGACCAGTCAGCTCTGGCTCATCTGCAAATAGCCAAACCTAAAATGTAAAATCCTTGAAAGCTAAGGGCTGAGTGAACTAGTAATCCTATTACTAGCAGATTATGAGGTCAAGGTAAAAAGTGCTCGGGACGGAAAGAGGGAGACAAGGAATCCACAGTAAAGATAGGCTGAGCTCCTGTTAACCCTTCTATCTCTGCTCTCCTCTGCAAAACTCCTTTCCTTTTTTTTCATTTTTAGCTGTGTTGTTTCTCTAGCCTTCTGTACTGTGATTTGTAACTTGGAGGAAGGTGTCAGTCTTTGTCTCTGTCATTCATCATACGAAGGACCTGAAAGACTGCTCGACAAATCTGAAATGGTAGACGTGGCTAATAACAGATTGCCTGAGCTGTCTAAGACAGCATCCAGAGCAGCTGGTAGCCAAATGATATATTACCAAAGTCTGCCACACACATCTACCAACCAGATGACAATCATCATATATTTACTGTGGGCCAACTATGCATAAGGCATGATAGTGTTAGCAAAAGAAGGTTTCATTGAAATCTTGAGAATTCACACCCCATAACAGATCTCATAGAACCAGCTGTAAAAATAGAACAAAAAATCAAGTAGGAAAGCAGCAGCCCATCAACAAAGGCCTAAGCTATGTCCAATAAACCTTCATGTAACAGCTGGGGGGGAAATGAACATAAACTTACTGAGTACTCACAACCCATGAAATTATTATTTAAAATCAGATTTTTCATACTGCCCAAGAATGTTCACCTTCACCAAGAAGAGAAGAAGAGTTGCCTTACTCTGACACTTCTGTGATATGGAGTCCGTATTGGAGATGAGAGGTGGCTGGGCTGTGGGGCTTTTATCCATCTCTTTTGTACTTCTTTTTCCCATCATGTGATCTACATGGAGTGATTAAAAAAAACTAAACGAGCTGCACCGAATACAAATGCCATGGTTCAGGTAGCGTGTCCCCTGGTCACCCAGACAAGGAAGATGGACTGATACCTTCAATAAGTGCTGCTATCTGCTGGCTCTTTTGAGAAGGCAGTTCCCGGACAGTGTCTAGTGCAGTCAGTCCACGGTTATCTTTTATGTTGACATCAATTCCTAGAAAGGCACACCAGGTGGACCAGGAGAGTAAGCATTTGCAAGCCAGCCTCAAAGAAGGTCACATTCTAGGACACTCAAGGCTCCCAGCAGCACAACCAATGGTTTTTATCCAAAGCCATTTCATCTAGCTATTCAGAACAATTCACACACTTGTAACCAACCAGTGCAGACTCACACATACAATGGATTCAAATGCAGCCAGCAAACATCCCCTCAGGGGAGGCTATGGGGAAAGAATCCCAACCCTGGCATGCTGTGTAGACAAGAGCGCTGCCGACCTCTCACCTGCAGCCAGCAGGATTTGCACCACATCGGTCTTGCCAAACAAAGCAGCCTCATGCAAAGCACTGCCCATCTCCGTCTGGAAAGCAAACGAGAGCGCAGAGCTGGATGTCATCAGAACAGTTTGGTGTGGCTTCCCATGACAAATGGGACATGGACGAGAAGGGACAGGAAAGGAAAATAAACCACACAGAGCCCTCTGTCATTATCTTTCCAATTCTTCTTGTATGGATTCCAAAACCACAACTGTGGTATGTATCTCAAAGTTGTTTGTATGCCACCAGCAGGTCATATGTGAATAAATGAACAGGTGCTCTTGGAGCCACCTACTGGTGAAAATTCTCAGAAGTCTACCTTCGTAAGTGGGAGGAGTAATGGGAAGAAAGCACAAGTGAAGAAAATCACCTTCACTTCAAATGTGCTTCAGTGCATGCAAACCCTAAGGAATCCTTCATCTCAATGGGCAAGGCTAAGAACGAAGGAAAGACTGGGTGTCCTGTTGGCAACATCACACTGATGAGACTCTGGAGGTGCTAGCTGGTGGCAGTGGGAACACACTTGTATAGGAAGATAATGAAACTTTGAATGTTGAAAGATAGTCCGTAAGCTCATCTTTTCAGGGTTTAATGATGACAAACTACCCCCTGAAAAGACGTAGAAAAATAAAGGAGTTCATCTGTCTCTAAAGTTTCACATTCAAACGAGTCAACAAATGGAAGCATCTGAAAGGTGATGGGAAACGTGCTAAATAAGAACACAGCCCAGAAGCATGGTACTTGTGCCTTCTTTCCAAACTAAGTCCCTTGAGCCAGGGAGGAGTAGCCGCCCCGCTACCTGGTAGTTGCTATCCATGCCAGCATCAAGGAGGACCTGGACCACAGCTTTGTGGCCGTTCCTGGCTGCCAAGTGCAGAGGGGTGTGCTTCTTAGTGTTGCAGCTCAGGAGGTTGGGATGTGCGTTGAGGAGCATCTTCACCACCTCCAGGCGCCCGTAGAGTGCCGCTAGGTCCAGAGGCGTCTCAAATTTGTTGTTGCGCATAGTAGGGTCCGTGAGCTCCTCTAAGAGCACCTTCACCACCTCCGTGTGGCCGTACTGCGCTGCGCAATGCAGAGCCGTCTCATTGTCGTTGTTCTAAAGAAGTAACAAGCAGATCTCATCAGAAAGGTGGCTGGCAGACTGGTACC
The DNA here is from genome assembly GCF_964237555.1 of Oryctolagus cuniculus. Taxonomy (NCBI): domain Eukaryota; kingdom Metazoa; phylum Chordata; class Mammalia; order Lagomorpha; family Leporidae; genus Oryctolagus; species Oryctolagus cuniculus. Next base: position 134,443,224 of record NC_091436.1, read on the forward strand.
TGACCAGGACAGCACATGTAAAACCACTGAAATTTAAATGAGAAAGATAGCAGCAATACCTGGGGACTACTCAAAGTCAGAATCCAGGAATGCTTCCCTGGAAACAAGTCTGCCTGCACCAATCAGCCACATCTTCCCCCCGTTCTGCAAGAGGGGAGCCACCCTCTCCAAAACATTTAGTTTCCTATGTGCATTGAAGAAAGTGTCTCCAGACTGTAAGGAGACTGAACAAAGGAATGTGGCAGGCATTTTCTAGAAGTCCTGGCACAGACTAATACCAATAATATCACTGCCATAGTTTCATTTTAAACTTCACTGGTTTTACAACAACTTATTCAACTCTGTGGTTCTAATTCTAGACTCATCAACCATTCATTGCCTTAAACACAAGCTTTTTAAGAAGAAGCTGCCATCAGTACAGCTTCTTGCATGCAAACCAACCAGCCATCAATGAAAGTAACAGCAGAGCACCAAAAATCCCTTTGAAGTCATCAGGCAACAGCCACTTCCAGGGGAGGGAAGCACTTGGGCTCAGTCGCGGAGCAACATGGGACCTGGTGCTGCACTGTGCCTGCTCCAGGAGCCTGCACCGATCAATGCATGCAGGGTCTACTTCATTAAAACGGAAGCTAGGACAGGGAAGTGCATCTTATGTGAGAGATACAATTCAGATGCTGAGATTTTGCATGAGAGGTGCAAAATATTCAAATGTAATGTTGTCATCAATATGTAATATGTCGCCATCAATTTGAATTCACAACCCTGATGCCAATTCATTTAAAACTGAGCAAAATTTAGTCTAGGATAAAATGGGAGAAGTTTGTTATTTATCCTATTAGAAGCAAAATGCTAGTCATTCCAATTATGCTCTTTCTTTTATTGTTATTGACAACATATAATTAGAGAAAAAATAATTTCCATGACCTCTCATTTTTGAGAAGCACCAATGAAAATAACTCTCCCACAAGATTCTGAAATTCCTAATTTTATTTAGGAGTACAAGAAGGGGTTTTTCCCATCAAGGCAATATTGTGCACCTTTCAGTGGGCAAAAGGTAAAAGTTAAATTTTTCTACCATTGCTTTAATTCTATTAACAGCATAAAAAATAACAGATTAGAAGTTACCCAAACACACATGCAATACCATTTGCTTTTAATCTGGCATTTGACTGCATCATTTTTTTCCAGCTACACCAAGTGTACCAGTCAGATCCACAGCTGCAGGGAGCAAGGCCTCCAAGGGCCAGAAGGACGGCAAAGGATATTTTTTAAATGAAATAAGGACAGAAAAAGTGGTAGCAGGAGCCACATGCAAAGATAAATGCACACAGATAAACACGAGGATACAGAGGCAGGAGCCCTGAGTTCAAACACAGCTGCGGAGAAAGCGTAGACAGCCTCCACTGGCCCAGAGCACGGCCTGTTAGCCAGGGCCTCCTACGGTACAACTGGGCCCAAGCGGCGATTTCCATGCCAACCTAAAAGTGTGAAGGAAAGGAAATGCTGGGCAGGAAGCAAATTCTTGGGGCTCCCTGTGCCATACAAATCATTAGAACACTCATTGGAATGCCCATTTCCTATAAAGCTTTGACTTGGGGATTCCCTGTGCAAACTCCGAGTTGTCATTTCTCTTCTCAGGAGGAAAAGACAGCCACGTCAAAAAAAGCTGCCCTTGGCCAGCAATATGGCTCACTAGGCTAATCCTCCACCTGCAGCGCTGGCACACCAGGTTCTAGTCCCAGTTGGGACGCCGGATTCTGTCCTGGTTGCTCCTGTTCCAGTCCAGCTCTCTGCTGTGGCAGATGGCAGTGGAGGATGGCCCAAGTACTTGGGTCCTGCACCCGCGTGGGAGACCAGGAGGAAGCACCTGGCTCCTGGCTCCTGACTCCTGGCTTCGGATCGGCGCAGTGCGCCAGCTGTGGCAGCCATTTGCAGGGTGAACCAAAGGAAAAAGGAAGACCTTTCTCTTTGTCTCTCTCTAACTCTGCCTGTCCAAAAAAAAAAAAAAAAAAAAAAAAAAAAAGCTGCCAAGAGTTTTCTAGAAAGTAATTCCAGGAGACACTGGCAACCCAAAGAAATTTAAGAGGAGTCTCTGGGATTTCTATCTCAAGATTAGAGTGACAGCAAGGGCCAAAAAGTCAGCTTATTCTTATGAGAATTCAAATACAGAAAAACTCTGGCCCAGCTCCAGTCGTTGTGGCCATTCGGGAAGCAAACCAGCAGACAGAAGATCTTTTTCTGTTTCTCCCTCTAACTCTGCCTTTCAAATAAATAAACCACTAAAAGAAAAAAAAAAAAAAAGGCTGAAGAAGTGTAAAACTCTATGCAGTGAGAGAAATATATATATTTATATATGTATACACATGTATGTGTGTATATATGTGTGTGTGTTTGTATTTAAACACAAACACACACTTGTTTAAATACAAACACACACACACACACACACACACACATATATATATATTAAGTCTTCTTGATCTCTTTTCTCTTTTTGCCTGAATGAGGGGAGCTGCCCTGCTAATGGGAAGGTCTTGATCACTACTGGCAAATTTCTTGTGGCATGTTAAAAATGGTCTAGCCACATCTTTGCAGAAAGTTATATTCATGTTCACAGTGTAGGGAGCATCTGGGTATGTTTCAGTCTGGCCAGACATGATCTGGTAATTACAGTTCTCTTGAGTTTATGTCTGGGCTGACCACATCGCTCTACCACTGAACACAGGCCAACATAATGAGCTTGTGTTACTGTTTCCTCTTTGAGCCCGACAACTATCAGCCCAAGAAGTCATTAAGTGTTGATTCACACACCCACAAGAAAGGAAGGGATTCTAACCACCTGAATTCCTTCTTTTCATACCTGGCAATTCACACTACAGGTGATCAGACCACCTCAAGGGTTTTCAGAATCACATCCCTATTAGTCTGGACCAAGGAAAGGGGGTGAGAGGAGATGTTCCAATTTCCCCAAAAGCTTTTGCATAAACCTCCATACCTACTCAACTTGAGACTCACATTAATTTTTCCTTGCTATGGTTAGTTACTGGTACTTCAAAGAAAAAAAGAGGATCCCTATGAATATCCCTACCCCTGAAGATTCCATTCAATGTATAAATCTATTATACATACATAAACTACAAGCAGCAGCAAACTACAGAAACATCTCCATGGCTTTATTCTTCTTGAAACTACTTCAGGACCATCACTGCCCAGTGCTGAGATGACAGCCCAGCAGCACAGTTATCCACAGTTGACAGAAGCCCAAGTTAGGGACACCTGGGCTACAGCTACAGGCTGTAGAAACATCATCTTTAGGAAGAAAAGCCAAAACAGGCTTGAGTAGAATAGAGAAAACGGAGAACTGAGTCCCTCCTGTGGAAGAAGAGCCAGACTTACTCTTTAATGCTCTGGAAAGCACAACTCTGACCAAAAGATGGAAGATTTAGGAAGACAGATGTCATAATACATAAAAAATATGGAGAATCTAAAAAGAGGCCACAAGTGGTAATGAATTCTGTTTGTTATTAGGAAAAACAAGTAAAGTAAAGGGTAGATAGTCCATTTTTCAGTAAAAGAGGGAACAGAATTTCTGCCCTAGTGAAAAGTTGATCTAGATCAGTGGTTCTCAAACCAGCTTCAATTTGGAATTAAATGACAGCTTCAGAGTAACTGGCAGTAGATCTACCCTAGATCTGCCATGATAATACTTCAGAAGGTGAAGCCCAGGAAAGCATTATCAAAAACCTCACCAACCAGGCCCTGTGCTGTGCCACAACAGGCTAAGCTGCTGCCTGTGATGCGGGCATCCCCTATGAGCACCACTTTGAGTCCCGGTTGCTTCACTACCCATCCAGCTCCCTGTTAATGTTCCTGGGAAAATAGCAGAATATGGCCCAAGTCCTTGGACCCCTGCCACCAATTTGGGAGACTCAGATGAAGTTCCTGGCCCCTTGTTTTGGCTTGGCCTGTCCCTGGTCACTGTGGCCATTTAAGGCGTGAACCAGTAGTTGGAAGATCTCCCTCTTTCCATCTTTTCTCTGTAACTCTGCCTTTCAAATTAAAAACAAACAAAAACTCATCAATCTGGCAGGCACCAACTAAATCAAGCAGCCATCCTCATCAAGAATGAGACAAATGGACATCACGTACCTCACAACATCATGGACTACAAACAACATACATACAATCACTTCCGTGGCATTCCTGCCAGAAATGAATAATCTGAATCTAATCAGGAGGAAATAGCAAACAAACCTAAACTGAGGGAAAATTTACAGAACAAATACCCTATGTTCTCAAAATCTCAATGTCTGAAAATCTAAGAAAGACTTAAGAATTGCTTTATTATGTAGGATCCTGGACTGGATTCTGGACCAGAAAAAAATAACTGGTCTAAACGATATTACTGGGGCAACTGGTAAAATTTAGCATGAATTCTATATTAGATAATGGTATGAGAACAATGTTGATTTTCTGGATTTGACAACTGCATTGCCGTCTTCTAAATAAAGGTCTTTGATTGTAGGAGATTTACGTTGAAGTCATAACTAATATTAAATTATTTAGGGTTAAAAGGCTATGATGTTCATGACTTAATCTCAAACAACTTATCATCAGCTAACACCAAAACAAAAAAGCAAATGTGGCAAAATGTTAGCGTCTGAGAAACAAGAAAAGTACAATGCAGCTCATAGTATTATTCTCACAACTTGAAATTGAAAAAATTTTAAAAACAAAAAGCTTTAAAAGCTCACCAGGTTAATCCGATGTGATCAATGTTCAGGCACAATTGGTCTAGATCAAATTCCAAATCTCTTCTAGCTCTAAGAGTGGAAATTATTTTTAATCGCATAGAAAAAATAGCTTTACTCTAAAACTAATTTGTTGTATCATTTTATGATACTCAGAGTAAGTTAAAATTGGTTTCAAAGCTGGGAAATGAACAATTTTCACATCCCCACCTGGGCCAAGAATGTTTTTCATTTGGACTGTTTTTTGCTGACTTGCTGAAAAAGAAAAAGTCCCAGATGTTGAAGAGGACATCAAAGCTCATGAAAACTATCTCTGCTTCCAGAAAAGTCATCTGAGACTTAATTTTTACAGGTGCCTGGTAGGACTTAGCAGTCAAATGTAGTTTAGCAAAACAATCCTAGACACAAGGCAGGTCAATGAAAACCCAAGTCAGGATAAAATCCCGGAAGGCTAGGCTTGGATCAGCTCAAGAAGGGTTTTCATTCTCAGCACAAGCCGAATAGCTTTGTCCTTCACTGTAGTTGGCACCATTTGGTTTTCAAGATCGGGGGAGAGGGCAGCAAAGGACAAGATTTCCAAAGAGAGAAGGTTCTTATTACATGTAGCCTAATTTTATTTTATGTGTGCAAAATCAAAGGATAGGAAAACGTACTTTCAAAAACCAAAGACTTAGCCTTTAATCAAAACTTTATAGGCTAACTAAATGATCCACTAAGTGGGAAAATAATCACTTCAAGTCCTCCTCAAAACACAACCCAAAGAGAGGCTAATTGAGCAATGTTTCACTGAGCATTACCTACTAGTAACAAAAATAGAATCCAAAAATACTACATAACATTTCGAAAATAGGATCAAAATATTACTAATAGTAGATATTTTTACTTTATCTACATTATCTTATTTATGTTCCCAAACACTATAGCAAGGTGGATGGTAATACCCCATTTTACACAAGAGGAAACTGAGGCTCGGAGTGCTTAAACAACCCACTCAAGTCAACAAAACCATAAGTGGTAGCACAGAACTCAAACTCAGGAATGACATGAAATCCTATGTCCTGTAAATTTTCACTCCTATTTCTCAACTTCCCCCAAAAGAGAATTACTAAGGTATAGCATCTTCCTATTTTGCCAAGAACTTACAAAAGAGGTCAGTGTTTGGCACAGTGGTTATAAGACATTGCTTGGGATGCTTGCATCCCCCATGGGAGTATCTGGTTAGAGTCCTGACCCCTCCCTTTCTAATCCACCCAGGGAGGCAGCAGAAGATGGCTCAAGTATTTGGGTTCTGGGGTCCTGTCATTGACTTGGCCCAATCCTGGCTATTGTGGGCATTTGGACAGTAAACCAGCAGATGAAGATCAATATCTCTCTCTCTCTTTCTTTCAAATAAAATGAAAATAAAGACACAGAAAAAAAAAATGCAGCGAGTAAGCCAAAACAGAGTTGATGTGTTCCATTACTGCAGCTCATTAATGCCCAACCATAGAAGAAAACTTCCCACAGTGCCTCCTAGGTCTGGTCCAGATATTGATTTGCTAAACCAGTATTTCTCAAAGAAAGGTATAAAATATTTGCCTGTGTTTGGAAAGAAGCAGAAGTTCTTTATGTTTCCCTTCCTCAAGGCAGCCATATTCAGAGTAAATAAAAAATAGTTAATGTAGATAATGCAGTGTGTCTCGGCCAAACTCTATCAAACGTCATCAGAGTATAGCCTCTAATCAAAAAGTGGCAGGTGAGGAGTGAGCATTGGACAAGGCGGCACAGAGCCATTCACATGCCATATCAGAGTGCCTAAGTCTGTGTCCCAGCTCCACTCCTTATTCCAGGTTCCTGCTACTGTGTACCCCAGCAGGCAGCTGGTAATGGCACAAATGCCTGGGTCCCTGGCACCAACACAGAATGCACAGATGGAGTTCCCAGCTCCTGGCTTCAGCCTGGCTCCACCCGAGCTATTATAGACATTTGAGGAGTGACACAGTGGTTGGGAGATCTTTGTCTTTCAAATAAAACAAATAAGCAATCAGCAAAAGAGCAGTGAGAGAACAGACTAACGTCACCACTCCAACGGCAAGATCTGGCCTTTCCAAGGGGCAGAGCAGGTTGGCCTTTCATCCCCAGGCCCCAACCCCACCAGGAGGGAGACTTCAGGCAAGTTGTCTGCCTGGCCCACTGTTTTCAGAGTCCTTTGTGGGTCATGAGTGACCAAGCAGAGTTGGAAGGTAATGTTAGAGAGACTGGACTGAAGCTTTGAAACATCAGGCAGAAAAGCACAAACTCCAGGAAAATGAGAGGCAAGTGGCAAGCAACAGTTTTTAAAAGAATAAAATGGAGTTATCTAGGTCTTTTCCCCCACACCTCTACCAGCAGCTATTGAAATCTGAAAGAAATTCAGATTGTAATTCAAAAGAAATACAGAATGTAGACTAAACTTTTAATTTCAATTTCAGGAAGTATACTTTAGTAATTTTTCTGTGCTTATCAAAAAGTAAAATAATTTGACATCTTTTAACTAATTTTTTTTATTTACATGATTTTAGAAATTACAACAGTAAACTAAGTGTATAACGTGGTTCCTTCTAATTCCCAATTTCTGCCATGTCAGATGTTCCAAGAAAAGCACCAACCTTTCCAGAATTAGTATGGGTTTTAAAAATAAAACCAAAATCCACTGCAGCTGCATTTTCCCATTCCCAAACAAGCCAAAAGCAGAGGGCTGAAGCAGACAACAGTCAGAATGATGAGGAGGAGCCTGAGAGGACAAGAGTGGAAGAGGACAAAGTGGGGCTGCAGCTTGGAGAAATGATGCAGAGAAATCCTGGCAGCAAAGTACACACCTTGGCATTGATATAAGGGTCAAAAGGGCCGTACTTTTTGAGTTCTTTGATCTCAAGAGCATTCTACAAAAAGGAGAGGAAAAAATGTGATGATAAAATGGATGAAATATATCAAAGCAATACATAGCCCTGAGGAGGCCCAACAACAGAAGGACTTGGACCTGCCCTCTGGATGCCTCAAAAGGAAGTTAATGGGCAAGACAACCTCCAGGGCATTGTACTCATTACCCTTTTTTTTTTTTTTTTAATCTAAGCATCCAACTATAACCACATAAACGGTTTTTAAACAAACCAAAGCAGTACTTTCAACTACCACCCAGATCCATTAGGTTCTTATAGCTAGTACCCACATCCTGTCCCATCCACCGACCTGCCAGATATTCAAAGCACTGGGTTCGTGTCCCACCTATCAATAGATACTCCACGCAGGAGGCAGCTGTGTGTGAGCAGGACAAGCTAGCATACTCAAGTGGCTCAATATATAAGCAGCTGTGTTCCAAGGCAAAAGTGAGCAAAGACAGGATTAGAAATGGTTGTTGAAAACTTCTTAAATGAGAAGGACTTTAATGCGTGGTCAGTTTTTTTCAATATTAAAGAATATGAATGCTAAGCAAACTTCCTTATATATTTCCTCAGAAGAGAAATTACCACTTTAGCTAAGAGGAGCAAAATTGCATTTAGATTTTACAGAGGCAATTCTGAAGAGATGACTTTCATTCCCCAATGCTATTAATAAGCATCTTCACTGATGATCTTAAGTGTCTGTTGCTCACCTACCCAGGAACTACGACTCAAAAGACAAAAGGGAAGCTGATTAACAGCAGTATACACACAGCCTCCAAGTTGAGAGGTTTGGGAGCACTGCCTCAATCTTTTCACACCCACAGCAAAGCTGCACTTCTTGGAATCAAAGTCACGCTCTGAACAGCTCAATGAAAATTTACATGGATCTAGTGGACAGGCAAACTGGCCAGAATTTCCTGTATCTCTGAGAAAAAAAAACCTTGATCTAATCCTACAGGTAATTTAACAACCTCCTGTCAGCAAAGTCATTAGAGAAATAGTGTCAAGTTTATTGAGAAAGAGCAGTGTCTCCTGCTTCATTCAGAGTAGAGAGGAAAATAGGAAAATGGCTGGTCGCTTAAGGAAAGACCGTCTCCTCTCACTGGGCATGCACCTTGACCCAGTGACAGGGATGTGTTAAAGACAGCCTTAGCTGAAGCTTGCGTAATTCCAGAATAATAAAGAAAAGCAGTTGTATTTTCTCAGTCCCTAAATCCATGGCCACTGTGATGTATTTCTGCTTGAATGCTGTCTTTTTCTTATTTTCTAAGAATTATTTCTGCTTTTGCAAAGCATGCTCACTCTTGAGTCAACATCAGAGGGTACCATGGAAATGATCTTCATTCCACTGAATCACCTCTGACCTCCATTCATGTGTTTCTGATTTTGAGTTCATTTTCAGCACCAGCACAAATACATCCCCTTCTGTGTATTCTGATGTATGTAAAACAACAGCATGGTTCACATGGCAAACACTGGGAAAGCTGCACTGCCATGCTGATGACATAAACACAATTTAAAATTAATTAAGTCTACCAGTTTTAACTCTATGCAATTCTGAAGGATTTACCTTATTTCAAATTTTGCACAGAGTATGTACAGTTTTATTATAGCACTCTTTCCAGTCCACATGAGTCAACTGCATATAAAATGCATCCTAGAGGGGCTGGCACTGTGGTGCAGCAGGTTAACGCCCTGGCCTGAAGCACCAGCATCCCATGTGGCCACCAGTTCAAGTCCTGGCTGCTCCACTTCCGATCCAGCTCTCTGCTATGGCCTGGGAAAGCAGTAGAAGATGGCCCAAGTCCTTGGGCCCCTGCACCCGCTTGGGAGACCTGGAAGAAGCTCCTGACTCCTGGCTTCAGATCGGTGCGGCTCTGGCCGTTGTGGCCAATTGGGGAGTGAACCAGCGATGGAAGACTTCTCTCTCTCTCTTTCTCTCTCTCTCTGTGTGTGTGTGTGTGTGTGTGTAACTCTGACTTTCAAATAAATAAATAAGTCTTTAAAAAAAATGCATCCTGGAGTTCCATATTCATTAGCCTAGTAGTCAAGACATCCACATCTCATATCAAGTCACTGCGTTCAATCCCTGGCTCCAACTTCTGATTCTAGATTCCTTCTGATTTTGATCCTGGGAAGCAGTGATGATGACCCAAGTAAGTGGATTCCTGCCATCCATATGGGAGATCGGGATTGAGTTTCTAGCTCCCAGCTTCGGCTAAGCCCAGTCCTGGTCAATAGATGGGAGTTCTCTCTTCCACTTACAAATAATAATTTTTAAAATAAAAAAAAAGACTAAAAAACTTTAAAATTTAAAAAGGAGTCTTCTAATACATTAAGATGAGTAGAAGTAGGAGGGAGAATGGAAGAGCTGCTTCCCTGAGATGTGAACTATGGGACTGAGATGTGATGGGGCTGCCAAGGTCTGGCTAGACCTGAATAGAAGGAGGAAACCCTAACCCTCCCCTCCTTCCAACCTGCTCATTGACTCTAGTGTGCGAGGGCCCTTGATGGATGAGCAACCGCACTATCTGGGCATCTCCTTTCCAGGCGGCCAAGTGCAGAGGGTAGCAGCCTTTAGAGTCAGCCACGTTGGTCAGTGCATCATTCCTCAGCAGAACCTCGACCACATCCCTAGAAGGCAAAAAGCAGTCCTGAGTTTTCAGAACATCAACCGCTCTTTACATTTGTGTACCACAAAGCCCCCCCCACAGGAATTATCTCATTTGCTCCTCTCCCTTCCCTCCCCAATGGACCTGAGCTCATTGTCCAGGCTTTTCCTTTTATTCCACCAGCAACCCATACAGCTGCTGACACTCAGCTGAGCCATCTTGACTTGCTACACTGATTCATCCCCTCCCTGTTGAGGCTTTTTTGACACTGTCTGGACTCCATTCTGAAGTCAATTTATAGTTTGTGATGTTTAAATAGCATTGAAAGAATTTATGTTTAAATGATCATGTAACACAAATATTATTCATCACATTAATCACAGCATTTAGTGATGTGAGAGCTAAAGTAGATAGACAAAGCAGAATTAAAATGTAAACATAAGCCAGACACATACAGTATCATTTGATGCAGAAAGAGGGATTTGGCTTTCTTCTTGGGGACACCACTAATTCGGCAGATAAAAGATTGTAATTACCTCCATGCACATGGAGGCAAAGGAAATCCTCACTGTAAATAAAAACAGCATCTGGAGATGAACTTGACTGACAACCTACCTACAATCATTTAAGTTCAAGATGCACTTTAATTCAGATTGTTCTATTTTCGGGAGAAATGTCTACAAATTTCTTTTTGGTTTGTTTAAGATGGTTATAGCAAAGAGCTAATGATCATATGTAACACAGTTTAGAAAAAAAATTAATGTTGGGGGCTGGAGCTGTGGTGTAGCAGGTAAAGCCACTGTCTGCAGTGCCGGCATTCCATATGGGCGCCGGTTCGAGTCCCAGCTGCTCAACTTCTGATCCAGCTCTTTGTTATGGCCTGGGAAAGCAGTAGAGGATGGCCCAAGTCCTTGGGTCCCTACACCCGTGTCGGAGACCCAGAAGAAGCTCCTGGCTCCTGATTTTGGACCGGTGCAGCTCCGGCTGTTACGGCCATCTGGGGAGTGAACCAGGGATAGAAGACCCTCCCCCCGCCCCATTTCTGCCTCTCTGAATCTCTACCTTTCAAATAAATAAATAAATCTTTTAAAAAAATTAACGTTGAAGGAAACCATTGCCTCTTTTTGGCACACTGGAGTTAATTAAGCTGGGCCAAATACTGAATAAGAAATACAGAGTACTGTAAGACGGTAAGGGCCTGCTAATGGCTTAGGATAATGTAACATGATCCAGTAAATCCTATCTAATAAAAACTAAACCTTTACTGGTTACCTCCTATAGGAATTTATTTGAAACTGTCTTTAACTTGCTCCACTATGTCATACTCTGGTTTCCATTCTTGGACATTCTGGCAAACCCACTGACTGTGCTCCTTGCCAGCCCCTTTGTGAAGCCATCACATCTCCCTCATTTAAAGGGTAGAGCCCAATCACTTAAGCTTATCCCTTCTTTCTCCAATTCCCCCCAGATCACACCTTCTCCAGAAAACTTTCCACACAAATTCTACCAAATTTCTAATGATCTCTTTATATTTAAGAGGATTAAATAGGCCATATTATTTATGTATTTTTATCTCTTAGAAATTGATCTTTGGGGCTGGCGCTGTAGGTTAATCCTCTGCCTATGGTGCTGGCATCCCGTATGGGTGCGGGTTCTAGTCCCAGCTGTTCCTCTTCCAATCCAGCCCTCTGCTGTGGCCTGGGAAATCAGTAGAAAATGGCTCAAGTGCTTGGGCCCCTGCACTCACTTGGGAGACCAGGAAGAAGCAGCTGGCTCCTAGCTTCAGATCAGTGTGGCTCTGGCCGTTGCAGCCATTTGGGGATTGAATCAACAGAGGGAAGACCTTTCTCTCTGTAACTCTACCTCTCAAATAAATAAATAAAATCTTTACAAAAATTGATCTTTTTGTTTACAGGCTAATTTTATGAAGAAATAATGTCAGGCAAGAAGTCAGAATAAATCAATAGCTACTTTAATAGAAGACAAGTTTCTCGTGACCACTCAAACTATTTTCATCTTATTAAGAGGTTAGTTACCTAATAGATTCCAGCCTCTTTATGATTTGGTTGTCCCAAATGTGATCTTCATATTTAGATCATTATGTGGCACTGGAACATTCCAGAGGAGAAAAGAACAAGTAGAAGAAAAGATAAAACTTAACCTTTGGCCAAAGGTCTTTTAGAGGGTGGGGTATGGTTGGGGAGGATGTTTAAATTATATCCTATAGAGAGACTTGGGAATTCTGCATGGATTGAATTTAGTATGCTTTTCTCTTTTCCTCAGTCCATTGCTTTATAAAAATGAAGAAGACAACCTGAGGGGTTGGGTTAATACTTACTTGTGGCCATTCAAAGCGGCATGGTGCAAGGGTGTATAGCCAGTGCTGTCAACACAGTTCACATTTGGCCCTCTCCACATGCTATCAGGGGAAAAAAAAAAAGAGACAGAGTTCACAGACTGCAGCCACAAACCAAAGCTAGAAACAGCTAGTACTTAGAAAATATTTCTGTGTGGTGTTTATTAAACTGGGTACTTAGAAATGACTCCCGATAAAGGCCAGAAGCTATACACTACAAAAACACACGGCAGTGAGGGTACACAAAGGTTTGTTGAACAAGGAGTCGTGTCAAAACAGCAGCAGCATCAATAAAAAGCTTGTTCTTCTACACCTTTTTCCTCATCTGTAACTTCATTATTCATTCAGTCTGAGACTGATGCCAGGTTTGCAAAAACAGCTCATTGAAAGGACATCAACAATATCATGGGAGCATACCACATAGTCGTCACAGGTATGCTGACCCCTGTGCTGGTGACTGAATGCATCAGAGAGGACCTCAACACAGACCAGATAATCACGATGATTCCAGCAGCAAGGATCAAGATCAAAAACACATGAGGGCCAGCGCCACGGCTCACTGGGCTAATCCTCCGCCTGCGGCACCGGTACCCCAGGTTCTAGTCCTGGTTGGGGCACCAGGTTCTGTCCTGATTGCTCCTCTTCCAGTCCAGCTCTCTGTTGTGGCCCGGGAGGGCAGTGGAGGATGGCCCAAGTGCTTGGGCCCTGCACCCGCATGGGAGACCAGGAGGAGGCGCTCGGCTCCTGGTTTCAGATTGGCGCAGCGCGCTGGCCGTGGCAACCATATGAGGGGTGAACCAACAGAAGGAAAACTTTTCTGTCTCTCTTTCTCTCACTGTCTAACTCTGCCTGTCAAAAAAAGAAAGAAAAAAAAAACACACATGAGGATACACGTATTAAGACACAATAGACGTTTTGTCCTTTCTTTGCAAATCCTCGGCCCTCCATATTCATGATTCAACCAACTGTAAATCAAAAATACTCAGGAACAAAGTATGTCTATACGGAACATGTGCAGACTGTTTCTTCTTGTCACCATTCTCTAAACAACATATATAACAACTTTGGCCAGCGCCGCAGCTTAATAGGCTAATCCTCCATCTGCGGCGCCGGCACCCCGGATTCTAGTCCCGGTTGGAGCGCTGGATTCTGTCCTGGTCCCTCCTCTTCCAGTCCAGCTCTCTGCTGTGGCAGATGGCAGTGGAGGATGGCCCAGGTCCTTGGGCCCTGTACCCGCATGGGAGACCAGGAGAAGCACCTGGCTCCTGGCTTCGGATCAGCGCAGCGTGCAGGCTGTAGCAGCCACTTGGGGGGGGGGGGGGTGTACCAACAGAAAAAGGAAGACCTTTCTCTCTGTCTCTCTCTCTCTCTCTTAACTCTGCCTATCAAAAAAAATAAAAATTAAAAAAAAAAATTGTTCACATGTCATTTACATTGCATTAAGTATTTTAAGTAATCTAGGGGTGTTTTAAAGCATATGGGGAAAGTGCATACATTATATGAACATATTAAGACATTTTATATAAGGGTGCTACTAATGCACACTCTGGGTGGTAGCAGGTTGATGGCTCAAGTAGTTGGGTCCCTGCCACCCCAACAGGAGACCCAGAATGAGCTTCTGGTTCCCAGTTTCAGCCTGAGCCCAGCATAGGGTGCTATGGGTATTGGGAGAGTGAACCAGCATGGGAGCTCTCCTTCTCTCTCTCAAATAAATAAATAAATAAATAATAAGGCCGGCGCCGTGGCTCAATAGGCTAATCCTCTACCTTGCGGCGCCGGCACACCGGGTTCTAGTCCCGGTCAGGGCGCTGGATTCTGTCCCGGTTGCCCCTCTTCCAGGCCAGCTCTCTGCTATGGCCAGGGAGTGCAGTGGAGGATGGCCCAGGTGCTTGGGCCCTGCACCCCATGGGAGACCAGGAAAGGCACCTGGATCCTGGCTCCTGCCATCGGATCAGCGCGGTGCGCCGGCTGCAGCGGCGGCCATTGGAGGGTGAACCAGCGGCAAAGGAAGACCTTTCTCTCTGTCTCTCTCACTGTCCACTCTGCCTGTCAAAAATAAAAAAAATAAATAAATAAATAAATAAAATAAATAAATAAATAATAAAATAAAAAAGTAGCAGAGGTCAAGCTTGTTTGTCCCTACTTCTAGTAAGGCCTCTAATGGTTTGAGGGACACACTGCAAAACAAAAGGAAGTATTCTATTTTCTATTTTATTTTATTTTATTTTCTACAGCATTGTTAGATAGTTGTTTTAATTTGTATGCATTTTATATATCTACAGAGATAATCACAGTTTTTCACATTTAATGACTTAAACATGTATACAGGTTACTTTTCATTGAGCAATTTTTTTAGCCTTTATTTCAATTTCCTTTTTTCAATAAAACTTATCTGCTCATTATTCATGATGTCCTTGTTCATGAATTCTGCTTAAGAGTATCTACTTGAGGGGCCGGCATCATGTCACAGCAGATTAAGCCGCCATCTGTGACACTAGCGTCCCATATGGGTGCCAGTTTATGTCCCAGCTGTTCCACTTCCAATCCAGCTCCCTGCTAATGTGCCTGGGAAAGTAGCAGAAGATGGCCCAAGTGCTTGGGCCAATGCACCCATGTAGGAGAGCTGGATGAAGCGCCTGCCTTTGTCCTGGACCATCCCTGGCTGTTGCAGCCATTTGGGGAGTGAATCAATGGATGGAAGATCTCTTTCTCTCTCTGTAACTCTGACTTTCAAATAAGTTTTTTTTTTTTTTTTTTTTTTTTTTTTTTTTTTTTTTTAAAGAGTGTCAGGGCCGGCGCTATGGTACAGCAGGTTAACACCCTGTCCTGAAGTGCTGGCACCCCATATGGCCGCCAGTTTGAGACCTGGATGCTCCACTTCCGATCCAGCTCTCTGCTGTGGCCTGGGAAAGCAGGAGAAGATGGCCCAATCCTTGGGTCCCTGCACCCATGTGGGAGACCCAGAAGAAGCTCTTGGCTCCTGGGTTCAGATCAGCGCAACTCCGGCCATTGCAGCAATTCCCATTCCATTGGATAGAAGATTGCTCACTCGTTCTCTCTCTCTCTCTCTCTCTAACTCTGATTTTCAAATAAATAAATAAATCTTTTCAAAAAACAGAGTATCTAGTTGAAATTCTACTTACTTGGGATTGTCATATCTATATTCATTAAGTGAAGTAGGTCCAAAGGTTTTGTTTTTTAAGCTAACGCTATTGGATGGAATCAATGTCACATCTGGACCACAGATCAGGTGAGCAGCTTTCTACTCATTTCTGTATTCAGGAATCACTGACATAGAGCATTAAAATTACAAAGTATTGCCAGTAAAACCATCTAAGTCTTGAGTCATGATCAGATATTGAAAGCTTATAACAATGACATTTAGAAATAGTCATTACAGAAATTATTTTTGATAAATGCAGTATAGATACAGAGACTATCATATGACAATTAAACTGTTATGCTGGGGTCGGAGCTGTGGTGTTGTGGGTAAAGCCACCACCTGTAGTGCCACCATCCCATATGGGCACCAGTTCCAGTCCTGGCTGCTCCACTTCCGATCCAGCTCTCTGCTGTGGCCTGGGAAAGCAGCAGAAGATGGCCCAAGTCCTTGGGCCCTTGCACCTGCTTGGGAGACCTGGAAGAAGCTCCTGGCTCCTGGCTTCAGATCAGTGCAGCTCCGGCCATTGCGGCCAATTGGGGAGTGAACCAGCAATAGAAGACCCCTTCCCTCCCTTCCTCCCTCCCTCTCTCTTTCTCTCTATCCCTCCCTCACTCCCTCCCTGTGTAACTCTTAAAAATAAATAAATAAATCTTAAAAAAAAAAAACCTGCTATGTAGTAAGACAGAAGATTATAATGTTAAAATAAAAAAGCTAAATTATACATACTATATAGTTGTAGCTCCAGAAGAATCTATGAGAGAAACTTATCAGATAGCAGACTGAGCATACAAGTTTAATCCATCTCCTGCCTTAAGTTCTCTGAAGTGAGAGAAAAGATACCCCACCCTATACTAATGGGTCCATAGAGTCATTTAGCCAGATAGATAGATAAACAGATTCAGCCCAAGAATATTTTAAAAGATGTCATTAAGTAACTGGTAATATTGAGGAATTCCTAAAAGAAGATGAGATCAAATCTACGAAGACACAATCTTGAAGTATACAGATTAAAACAATCATATACCATTTTTCACCTATCAGATTGACAAAAGTGTTAATATTGACATTATCAAGTATTTGTAAATATCAGGGAAATAAGAACACTTAAACATCACTGGTATGAGTTTAAACTGGTGAATTCCTTTGGGAAAACAATTTGGTAGAATCTACCAAAACCAAAAATAGCATTCACTTTGAGCCAGCAATTCCACTCTCAGGCAACTATCCAACAAAAACACTTGCACATGTGCACAAAGACACATGCCTATATTGGACTACTTCACTCTAAAAACTTAAAGTCTGGGGCTGGCACTGAGGCACAGCAGTTTAACACCCTGGCCTGAAGCACTGGCATCCCATATGGGCACCAGTTCTAGTCCTGGCTGCTCCTCTTCCAATCCAGCTCTCTGCTATGGCCTGAAATAGCAGTGGAGGATGCCACAAGTGCTTGGGCCCCTGCACCCACATGGGAGACCCAGAAGAAGCTCCTGATTTGGATTGGCGCAGCTCCAGCCATTACAGCCATCTGGGGAGTGAACCGGCGATGGAAGACCTCTCTCTCTGTCTCTACCTCTCTCTGTAACTCTGTCTTTCAAATAAATAAAATAAATCTTAAAAAAAAAAAAAACACTTAAAGCCTATCAATAGGCAAATAGATAAATACTAAGCAATCCAAAAAACACTACAAAACCGTTAAAAATGACAGAAAAACAAATTGGACCTGTATGTCCTAATTTGGAGAGATTTCGCATGATATACTGTGTGCCATGGGTAAGTGAAAAATAGGAGACTTTCTATAAAACACAGAATACGAGTCCCTTTTTATAAGTATACATATACACACAACCCTATAAATGAACAGAGGCTGGAGCAGCACTCGCCAAATACTGACAGCAGTTACTTCTGGGGAAGGAAGTACGTACATTGGGGTACTGCGGAATGGTGAAGAGAGACTCTTGTTTGGTTCTGAATCTTACCACATTAAAAAAAAAAAAAGACAAAAAAACACACAATAAGACTGCATTTATGTGACAATTTTTAAATAATTTTCAAAAGTTGGGGCCAGTGCTGTGGCGTAGCAGGTAAAGCTGTCGCCTGCAGTGCCAGCATACCATATGGGTGCTGGTTTGAGTCCCAGTTGCTCCACTTCTGATCCAGCTCTCTGCTATGGCCTGGGAAAGCAGCAGAAGATAGCCCAAGTCCTTGGGCCCCTGCACCCATGTGGGAAGCTTGGCTCCTGGCTTTAGGTTGGCATAGCTCTGGCCATTGTGGCCAATTAGGGAGTGAATAAGTGGATGGAAGACCTCTTTCTCTCTCTGCCTCTCTCTCTGTCAAATAAAATCTTTTAAAAAAATAATAATTTTCAAAGGAAAGAAAGGAAGAATATGCACAGAGGAAAGACAAAAATACATAAAATATCAAGAATAAATGTTGTGTACAGATGACAGGCCACTTTAATAAGCATGTAAATAATATCTTTAAAATATTAAGATAGGATGGGCATTGGGCCTAGAGGCTGAACTGCTGGCTGGGACATTCACATCTCATATCAGAATCCCTGGGTTTCAGTTCCAGCTCCACTTTCAATTTCAGCTTCCTGCTAATACACACCTTGGGAGACAGCGGATAATGACTCAACTACTTAAGTCCCTGCCAGCCGTTCTGGGAGACCTGTATTGAGTTCCTGGCTCCAGGATTTGGTCTGGCCCAGTACTGGGCACTGTGGGAATAAATCAGCAGATGGGAGCTCTCTCTGTATGTATATATGTATACATATGTATGTATGTGTATCTATATCAAATATACAATTTTAAAAATAAGATAAACTTTTACGAAAATTGTGATTCTATGCAGCAGAGGAAACAATCAACAGAGTGAAGAAAAAAACCTATGGAATAGGACAAAATATTTGAAATCCATACATCTGACAAAGGGCAGGTATCTAAAATACATAAAAAATTCAAACTCAACAGCAAGAAAACAACCCAACTTAAAAACTGGCAAAGGACCTGAAAAGACATTTCTCAAAAGAAGACATACAAACGGTCAACAGGTGTATAAGAAAAATATTCAACATCATTATCAGGGAAATACAAATTAAAACCATGGTGAGATACCATTTTACACTTGTCAGAATGGCTATTATCAAAAAGACAAAAGATAAGTATTAGGATGTGGAGAAAAGAGAACACTTGTATACTGTTAGTGAGAATGTAAATTAGTATGTCCATAGTGGAAAACAACATGGAGAGAAGCTGGTGTTATGGCGCAACAGTTCAAGCTGTTGTCTATGATGTCACCTTATGAGCGCCAGTTCAATGGCCAACTGCTCTGCATCCAATCCAACTCCCTGCTAAAGCACCTGGGAAAGCATTAGAAGATGGCCCAAATGCTTGGGCCCTTGCCACCCACATGGGGGACCCAATTCAAATTCCATGCTCCTTGTTTTGGCCTGGACCAGGCCCACTGAGGCCATTTAGGGAGTGAAGCAGTGGATGGACAACCTCTGTCTCTCTAAAAAAACATTATGAAAATTCCTCAAAAAATTAAAAATTGGAACGGTGTTTGACCTAGTGGTTAAAATGATCACATCCCACATCAGAGTGGCTGGGTTGGATTCCTGGTTCCTGCTTCCTGCCAATGCAGACTTGCCAAATGCAGTTGAGCAATGTGATAGCTCAAGTAACTGGCAGTAAGAGACCCAGATTGAGTTCCTGGTTTCTGGTTTTGGCCTAGCAGGCCCTGTTATAGACATCTTCTGAGCAAACTAGTGGGTGGTAGCTCTATCTGTTACCACATGATCCAGAAATACCACTAATAGAAATAATATCAGTATGTTGAAGAGATACCTGTACTCCTACAGTCACTTAAGTATTTACAATAACCAAAATCTGAACCAACCCAAATGTCTCTCAAAGGATGAGTGGATAAAGAAAATGTGGTATATATACACAATGGAGTTCTGTAAAGCTTTTAAAAAGAAGAAAACTCAGTCATTTGCAACTACAAACATGAACCTGGAGGATAATATATCAGACACAAATACCACATAATCTTACTTAGTATGTGGAAAGTCAGAAAGCTAAACTCACAGAAGAGACTAGAATGATGAATATGAGGGCTGGGGTGGGAGAGGGAAGATGTCTGTCAAAGTACACAAAATCTCAATAAGAAGGAGGAAGATTCAACCCATCTCCCCTATAACGTGGTGACCAGTTAATAACAACTTGTTGATGTGGGTTAATGCATATGTTAGCTCCATTTAGCCATTCCACAGTGTATATGTATTTTAAAACATCATTATGTACACAAATAAAATACATTTTGTCATAAAAATAAAAAAGTGATACAAGTGTGTTTTGATATCTATGTTATTTGTTCATTGTCAGCTAAAGGTGGTGAAGACAAGATGGTATACCATCCTCCAGTGAGACCGGATTCCTACAGCTTTTTCCAAACAAGGAGCTAAAGCAATTATACCTTGTCACACTTGTAGAATGACCTCATTGTTTTAAGCAAAAATTATATAATTATGCCTAAAAATGGATCGATCAGCATGATGGAAAGTGAAATATACCTAGAAAATCTACAAAGTTGCTTTTATACTAGTTTTCAAATTGCTACAAAAGACAAAAGATTATCATTCTATTATAAAGTAAATTACACTGGGAATCCAAATTATTTGCCTTAAATCACAAACCAAGTCAGTAGTAGACAAAAAGTTTCATTTAAGGAGCTCTTGGTAGTTGACCAATCAAGGACTTTATGATCTAATGATAAAGACAACATGAAGCTAATATGCAGTAATAGAAGGCTAATTCAATACCAAAATGACTGGAATAACCAACAGGAGCTAAGAAAGAGGAAATATCCACATCAGGTAAAGCAGTTGAGCACACAGGCCTATCGGCAACCAATTGAGTACTCCATCAGGACTTCAGCCATCTCAACCCAGATCCCAGTGTAACCTTGAAACTAAGATTTCAACTGCACTTTATTTTAACGAGAAAGCAAAATTGAGCAAACTCTCCAAAATGTTCTTTTACCTCCATGATTCTGGTGTACAGATCATTAAGTCTAGACAGACTATGCCAGCCATAACACTCCCTCAAAACAATTAGAAAAGGGCCGGCGCTGCGGCTCAATAGGCTAATCCTCCACCTTGCGGCGCCGGCACACCGGGTTCTAGTCCCGGTCGGGGCGCCGGATTCTGTCCCGGTTGCCCCTCTTCCAGGCCAGCTCTCTGCTATGGCCAGGGAGTGCAGTGGAGGATGGCCCAGGTGCTAGGGCCCTGCACCCCATGGGAGACCAGGAAAAGCACCTGGATCCTGGCTCCTGCCATCGGATCAGCGCGGTGCGCCAGCTGCAGCGGCGGCCATTGGAGGGTGAACCAACGGCAAAAGGAAGACCTTTCTCTCTCTGTCTCTCTCTCACTGTCCACTCTGCCTGTCAAAAATAAAAAAAATAAATAAATAAAAATAAAAAAAAACAATTAGAAAAGATAAGGGAGATGGGGACTTTTCTGCAGAAAGCTGCAACACTTCCAATCTTTCCTCTTCTACCTTTTCTCTAACTAGCATCTCCTCCAAGAGACAATACAGAAATTTTAGGGACTGGGGAACACATTACACAAAACCTAAATGAAAATACAATCTCCCTGTTTGGAATTTTAGCGTCAGACAGGATGGCAGCAACATCCACCTCCACCCAAGTTTCTTCCTTTTTGGCAGCACAAGAAGAGCTATTTACAATCTAGGTTTTCCTCCCTATCGCAGCTGTCCTAATAGGATTTTCTAAAACAGTAAGTATCAAAGGATTCTCACCAGCAAACAAAAGCTGAATACAATGCACCAAGAATACCAAGGGGGAAAAAAGTAAAACACAGTTCAGAAGATTCATGGACAAAGTTCAACTTGTATAGATTGTGCAGAAATGCAATAGCTACTCTTGGCCTGCAGCTCAAAGCCTCAGAATAATTTTTATGGGTCTTAGAGCAGTCACAGCAATCCTGTGTGATGAAACTACAGAACCTAGATCAACAGCGTGGCCTCTGCGGTTAGCAGACCCAACTCCAAAACTTGTCTCTGTCACTTGTCAGCTGTGTGACCTTGGACAGCCCACTTCATCCTCCAAACCAGTCTCTGCATCTGTAAAACCTGGATAGGCTCCCCAGGACTTAAACAGTTCATGGAAACTTGAGCCAGGTTACTAGCATTAGCACTGGGAGGCCTGTGATGTGTCAAACAGCTCAACCGCTTCAACATGATGCTGAAGCACAGCAAGCCTTGCCGAGAGCAAGAACAAACAAGACTGATGAGAACTTGTGACTAATTCTACCTCAAAGGCCATCCCTTTAAAAGCTGACTGCACCTTTACACACGGCAGGTACTGTGCTGGATTTGGAGGTATCAAGGAATAAGAAGTTCATACAAACATAGTCCACTCTGGTGAGGCAAGAGCTGAATGAGGTCGCTTGAGGGATCTTTAAAAAGTTCACTTAAGTTTATCCATGTGGTGGTAGATACTTATTCAAAGCCCTATTTGCAACAGCCCAATTCGGAGAAAAGGCTAGTAATGTGATAAAGGCAGTTAAGTCAGCCATGCTGGTCCTCAGTGTCCCCTGAACCATAAGACTGATAATGGGCCAGCGTATACATCACAGGAATTTAATTCCTTCCTGAGGTCCTGGAACATACAGTATGCCACAGGTATCCCATACAACCCACAAGGATAGGCAATCATTGAAAGAACTCACAGGACAATTAAAGATCTCTTACTAAGACAGAAAAACAATCATATGCCCCCAGACCCACAGCTTGCTTTGACTGAGGTCCTTTTCACTATCAATTTTCTTACTTTTGATTCCCAAGGGAATCAAAACACTGGGGACCCTTTCCATCCCAGACCCCAGCCCCTATGGTTAGGTGTAAAGATCCTCTGACAGGAGAATGAAAGGGACCACACCCTCTGCTAACCAAGGGCCGAGGATATGCTTGTGTCTTTTCAGAGAATGCGGGACAGCCTATTTGGGTACCAGCCAGAAACATCAAGCTTGCAACTGACAGTCAACCAGAACCAGCTGAACAAGACTGAGAGTCCACCTTGTTAGCGGACACACCTGCTACTGATTGTCACGCTGCTGCCCTATCATCCTGTCCTGATGAACTGCCCATAGCCACATCCGCTACTGTTTTATACCCCACTAGCTCTGGTTAGCCACTCAAATGGTCCACAGCCTGTGTGCGGTCACGCCACTCCTGATTACCATTGTTCCTCATTCCTACCCAAATCTGAGCAAGCACTCCTGTGGTCTCCTGTTTTGACGCTGGTTAGTCAACGAAGGGTAAGATCCCCTGGGGGACAACCTAAAACAGGCACAGCCGCATAGAGACCACATGGAAATGGGGTCAACAATGGTATGGCCAAGAGTCATGCCTCCCATTGCTCAAAAATAAGCAAAAAGGGGGAAATGTGGAATGAGAAGGCCATGCCAAGATGGCCACTGGCAATGGAGCCTGCCTGGCAACAGGCTGTGATTGCATGCCTTCGGAAACTGCCTGGTAACAGGCTGTGATTGGTTAGGGCATAGACTGCCCCTTGACCAGACTGGCTGCCTTGGCTAGTTAAGCTGCTATACCAACTGAAACAAATGAATCTGCAGGCTGCACACCTTGGGTCTGTGTGGTGACTCCACACCTCTTGCCCCCACCACACTCCTCCTCTCAGAACAAATCCACCTCAACAGGACAGGACTGGGCATTTCCATATTCCACAGTCCCTGGAATCTGTAGAATTCTGCAATTATCACCCTCTAACCAAACATGACTTGCTGGCACCTGTGGATACCATGAAAATGTCAACTAAGATTTTCTACAAAGACAATATCTAATTTTTGAATTGTAGACTCCATTAATGGTTCAGAATACATAACAACACAGCCAATTTATTCAAAAGCACAATGAGCTATACAATCATCTGGAACAGTACAGCCAACAAGTCAAAAGTTTTCCCAGAACACCCCAAAGCATAATTCTATGTAGACTCTACTCCACTGGCCATAAGTCTGTTCTAAAATACATTCAATTTTTAGGGTAGTAGAACATCTTTCCAGAAAAGTAAAATCTAAAGCATGTCTCAAAGAAAATGAAATTGATGCCTGGTTTTAGGATTTCTTTGGCCACAGTCAACCCTGGAACACCGTCATCTAGGACTCAGGTGGGCCTTTCTCTCAAAATGAACTTTTTAATTTCATTTTCCACAAACTTTTTGAAGTCCTCTCATATTCATCAGGCATGTGAAGTGTCTGCTCTATGTGTCAAGCACTATTCAAGGGGCTAGAGACACAGAATGGAAAAAAACCAAGTTCTTGCCCTCATAGAGCATGAATTTAAGAGGGAGGGGGACGGCACATGTAAATAAACAGAGAGCACGATTCTAGATAGTCGTAAGGACCAAAGAGCAGCAAAGGATGGACAATGGTGGTGGTGTCTTAGATAAGGTAACCAGGGATGACCTCAGAAGATGACCTTTGAGAAGAGATCTGAGATAAAGTGAAGGAATGAGCAAGGTAGCGTTGAGGGAGACAGCATTGAAAGCAGAACCCCTGAAAAGGAAAATGTTTGACATGTGGCGAGAAAGCCAGGGAGGAGCAGGGATCACAAAGGACAGTGAGGCAGGGTCCACTCAATAAGCACCCACCTGACATTTTTTATTTATTTATTTATTTATTTTTGACAGGCAGAGTGGACAGTGAGAGAGAGAGAAACAGAGAGAAAGGTCTTCCTTTGCCGTTGGTTCACCCTCCAATGGCCGCCGCGGCCAGCGCGCTGCGGCCGGCGCACTGCACTGATCCGATGGCAGGAGCCAGGCACTCATCCTGGTCTCCCATGGGGTGCAGGGCCCAAGGACTTGGGCCATCCTCCACTGCACTCCCTGGCCACAGCAGAGAGCTGGCCTGGAAGAGCGGCAACCGGGACAGAATCCGGTGCCCTGACCGGGACTAGAACCCGGTGTGCCGGCACCGCAAGGACATTTATTATTGCTAAATGCCAGAGGCTGAGCACAGAGGAAGACACAAGCTAAAGGAAAAGAGGGAAGTCTACGGCCATACCACCCGAAACGTGACCTCATCTGAGGGAAAAGGGGAAGACTCACTTTCTTTTTTTTTTTTTTTTTTTTTTGACAGGCAGAGTGGACAGTGAGAGAGAGAGACAGAGAGAAAGGTCTTCCTTTTGCCGTTGGTTCACCCTCCAATGGCCGCCGCGGCCGGCGCACCGCGCTGATCCGATGGCAGGAGCCAGGAGCCAGGTGCTTTTCCTGGTCTCCCATGGGGTGCAGGGCCCAAGCACCTGGGCCATCCTCCACTGCACTCCCTGGCCACAGCAGAGGGCTGGCCTGGAAGAGGGGCAACCGGGACAGAATCCGGCGCCCCGACCGGGACTAGAACCCGGTGTGCCGGCGCCGCTAGGCGGAGGATTAGCCTAGTGAGCCGCGGCGCCGGCCTGGGAAGACTCACTTTCAAAAGGGGGTACAGATGCTAAAGTCTAAACCATGATAAGGCAGTAAGTCTCCATGTGCATGATCCAGTTTGAGTTCCAGGCTCCTGGCCATCAGCCTGGTTTATATCTGGCTGTTGGAATGTATTTGGGGAGTGAGCCAGATGGTAAAAGATATATCTAGCTAGCTAGCTATATCTTTCTCTCTGCCTTGAAAATAACAACACAACAAAACCATTGACAATCTCTTGCTGGGACATATGCGAAAGTTGTGAGACATGTGCACACAGAACAGAGACAGAAGAACCTTAAGTAGGAACCAAAGTGCCCAGCCCATTTCCATGTGACCACTCTGTGGGATCACATTTGTGGACTGAATGATACCCTAGAGTGGCTCTTAGCTGGCAGTAAACATGCTTCACGTGGTTGTCCAGCTGCTTCACAGCTTACTTTGCACAGACAAGTAACAGCATCTCAACTGGCCAATTCAGTTCAACACATGTTTATGCCAGGGAGCTGGGTCATCCCTGCCTTCGAGTAGAGTAGGGAAGGCAGACCAAGTAAACAAATGACAGTACTGCCCAGTGTGCAACATTCTGAAGAGGAAGTGCACAAAGTGGCTTACAGGGAAGTGGGAATAGTGAGGCTCCACAAAAGAGGAGATCCTCCAACTTAGTCTTCAAAGCTTTGGAGGAATCATCCAGGCAGAAGAAACAAAGCAACACCTGGGTTCCAGGTCCTCCACGTGGTCTTGGCAGAGCAGAACAACCGCAGGTCACTGTGAGCAGCTTGCACGTCAAGTGAGAGAACGGTGACTCCAAGGTAAAGAGGCGCACGGGCAGACCAGGAGGGGTCCAGCACGCCACTGAAGTTTCAAGCAAGGAATGACCAAATGTGTGTTTAGAAAAATCCTCCTGTTGAGGACAGTGGTATGGCACAGTAGAGTAAGCCACCACCTATGATGCTGGCATCCTCTCTCAAAGTGCCTGTTTGTGTCTCAGCTGCCCTGTTTCCCATATAGTTTTTTACTGTGCCTGGGAAAGCAGTGGATGATGGTCCAAGCCCTCGCCACCCATGTGAGAGACCTGGAGTGAAGTTCCAGGCTCCCGGCTTCAGCCTAGCCCAGCCCCGGCCATAGCAGTCATTCAGGAAGTGAATGAGCAGATGGAAGACGCCTATGTGTCTGTCACCCTCTATCTCATCTTCCATCTCTCTCTCCTTCCTTCCCTCTCTCCCTCCCTCTCTCTGTCACTCTGCTTTTCAAATAAATATATTTAAAAAAGAAATACTCATTTTTTAAAAAAGAAAAATTTTTCTATTGACAGCTGGGGGTGGCCACACTCAGATGGTCAATTTGTTATTCACCTAACTGTTCCAACAGGCTGATATCTTTCAGAATTAAAAAAAAAAAAAATCACAGGGCTAGGGTTTGGCTTAGCGGTTAAGGTACCAGTTAGGAGGTCTGTGCCCACACTGGAGTGCTGGGTTCAATGTCCAGCTCTAGCTCCTGATGCTAGCTCCCTGATATTGTGGACCCCGAGAAGCAGCACTGATGTCTCCAGTAGTTGGGTTCCTGCAACCCAGACGGCAGATCTGGTTGAGCTCCTGGCTTCCTACACTTAGGGAATAAACTAATGGTTGGGAGCTGTTTCTCTTTCTCTATCTCTGCTTCTCCACCTCTCAAATATTTTTAAAAAATAATTATGTTAAGCAGTTGTGTAAATGATGGACTAGAAAAAGTATGTGATTAGACTCAGGGAGCCAAGTTGGAAGTTACCAATTCAGGCACCAAATGAGGGCCCAAATGAATGCAGTGGTTAAGGGAAACAGAGAAAAACAAGGATGGAATCAGTAGAAAAGATAGGACTCAGGATGGAGGGCACTGGAGTGCATGAACTGTGCAATTCAGAGGACAACGGAAGTAAATTCAGGAGGGAAACCAGGATCATCTTGTTTTGTGATTGTGAGTAGCATGAGGCAGGGAGAGTTTTGTTTTATATTTGTTAAGGCTGAAAAGAATTTTGGCTCCCACATGTAGATGTCTGGTGGATACAAGGGTCTAGATCAGAAATAGTTTAAAATGACAATGTTCAAATGTTCACATATTCATGTTATCTATAATTGACCCTAAAAACAATATTATGGAGTAGGAAAATAGATACTGTTTTTTCCATTTTACAGATAAGGACATTGAAGTTCAAGTGAGTTGCTGATTATCAGCCAGTTAATTAAATGAAACATGAAGCAGAACCCCATGTTTGACCACTAGCGCATGTTTCTTTCAGTCTGCCCAGGTCCTTGACCCTGAATGTTGAGAGAAAACAACTTGTAGCTCTGTGGTATCTCCCGGCACTAGTTCTCAGGAGGTCAAAGGCTCTCAGAGCATTAGATCAGGAAAAGGCCTTCTGGATCACAGACCCTATACAGAGGAAGCAAAGGCAATGAACTTGAAGGTATGTGATCTTGGCAATTCAGAGGATAGCGAGAGTAAATTCAGTAGGAAAACCAGGGTTGGCTGGTTTGATCACTGTACAGGTTGAGGTAGGGGGAGTACAGGGATGATGGAGAGGGAGTTTTGTTTCAGATTATTAAAGCAAATTTTAACTCCCACATATTGATCTCTCATCAATTCTTCATTAATTCGTGAAGTCTAAATAGGAGTTTGTCTAATCAATCTTTTTCTGCCTAAGGCCCTTGCTGTCTTCCTCTCAAAGACAGATTTTTCTCTGAACCTCAGGTAGGGCTGGAAGTTCTTTCAATACAATGAAACACTGTCCCAAATCAGTATAATTTAGAAAAGACTCCATCTTACTAAAATGAATTTGACACATCCTTACTTAAATGATTTCTACATACTTAATGGTTGAGAGTAAAAGGAGAACTACAAGCAGCTTAGGAAACCACCCCCACCCGCAAAGCTCATTATCTTTGGAGAAAGACAACACCTACAGGTACAAAACAATCACAAAATCCCCACACAACAGGGCCAAAGGAGCCCAGTTACCTTGGAAGCATTGAACTTGTACTTTCATCTCTGCTCCCTCTTAAAACACATTAAAATCAGGGTAAAGACAAACAAAAAGCACAAAAGGAACAGAAGGGAAGGTAACAATGGACATAAAATATCAATCTTTTTAAAAGATGGAGACAGGTAAATTAGCAGAGTTGGATTCCTATACCCAGGGAAGGGGATGCTAACTCACACACCAGCCCTGCGGAGGCGCAGGGATTGGAGGCCCTGGGTGGCAGTGGAGGCCAGTGATGAGGAGGAGTGGAAAGTCAAGGCTTGATACAAATCCTGGGTAAGACATGTTGGGTCACCAGCTCTACTGTCACCTCCAGAGCAACCAGGAGACTATTCCTCCCCTACCCAGGCAAAAGAATGTGGCTCTAGACCTGTGGACTGGAGCAGCAGAAGGCAGAGCAAGGCACTGTACTGAAAAGACAGGCTCTGAAAGTCTGTATCTTGAAGGACATGATCCCAACCCGAGTCCACCTCACTTCTAGTATGCTGGTAGCTCCACCTCCACCACCAAAGAGGACAAATAAAGACTCTTTCAGGGCCAGTGCTGTGGTGCAGTAGGTTAAGCCACCACCTGCAAAGCCAGCATCCCATATCGGCACTGATTCAAGTCCAGAAAATGGCCCAACTCCTTGGGACCCTGCCCCTATGTGGGAGACCCAGAAGAAGTTCCTGGCTGTGGCCTGACCCAGGCCTGACTGTTGTGGCCATTTGGAGAGTGAACCAGTGGATGGAATTGTCTAACTCTGCCTTATAAATGAATGACTGGATGGAAGGAAGGAAGAATCAATCTTTGCTGGAGAAGGACTTAACAGAGAAGAACAAGGGGGCTGACTTCTGGGGACCTCCCAACCAAATGGGATTCTTGCCTAATCACACTACTTTCTACCAGGTCCATTCTTGGGGCCAGCATTGTGGCGCAGTGGTGAAGCCACTGCCTGCAGTCCCATATGGGTGGCAGTTGAGTCGTGGCTGTTCCACTTCCAATCCAGCTCTCTGCTGTGGCCTAGGAAAGTAGTGGAAGATGGTCCAAGTCCTTGGGCTCCTGCACCCATTTGGGGGACCTGGAGGAAGCTCCTGGCTCCCAGTCAGCCCAGCTCCAGGCCACTGCAGCCATCTGCTGAGTGAACTAGTGGATGGAGGGCTTCTCTTTCTCTCTCTCTCTCTCTCTCTCTCTCTCTCTCTCTGTAACTCTTTCAAGTGAATAAACCTTTAAAATAAAAAATAAAGTCCATCCTTAACAAGTTCTTTCCACCTCTGTATCCAATCATCTTTTTGGTGTCCAAGAACTCAGAGACATTTGAGAAAAGCCTTAAACATGAAAAAATGATTCGAAGAAACAAAGAGAAACAAACCTCAAAAATAAAAACTTATCACCACACAGAAACAGGATAAAAAAAACCAAACTGGTGAAAAGCTTTTGTAAATTAAAATAATAGTGAAAATAAAAATACAAATAACCAAAAGATAAAGCTGAATAAATTATTCATGAAACAGAGTCAAGACAGAGATGGGAAACAGGAACGATAAGAAGAAAATTGGAGGACTAACAGTTACAGAAAAGAGACAGGAAAAAAGGAGAAAATTATCAGAGAAATAAATTTTCCTTGAATGTCCAGTTGAAAGAATAAACTGGGACTCAGTATAAGACCTATATACTTTGAAATTTCAGAATATATAGGATAAGCAGAACACAGTTCCATAGAGGAAAAAGTTCACAAAGAACTAAATGGTATTGGGATTTTAATAGCATCTCCAGATATCATAAGACAAAGGAGAAATGCTTTCAAAATTCTGAGGTGAAATGATTTCTAACAGAGAATTCTATAGCAGACAAATTATCAGTCAAGTTTTAAAAGAGAATAGAGATATTTTTAGACACATAGGGTCTCAAATTTTACCTCCCACACCCGTATTATTAGGAAGTGAATGGAGAATGTATTCTGCCAAATAAATGAGCAAACCAAGAAGGAGGAAGATAGGCACTCGGGAAATGGGGCAAAGGGACTGAGTCATACAGCGTGTCTCAAGAATCGCAGTCCCGGCCGTAGCTGCAGAATTCAGGGAACCACAGACAGACTGCAGGAGAAAAGGAAACCGACAAGAGCCAACGATGGACCTGCCTAGCTTTTGGGAAAGAGGTTTTAGGGATTTAAGGATCATGGTTGTGATTTAGGAAGTAAGAGTGAGCAGGACAGAAAAAATTCAGAACATACACAAGAGGGGTGGGCTTTTGGCCCAGCAGTTAAGTTGTTACTTGGGATACCCACATCTCTTATAAAAGTGTCTGGATCCAAGTCCTAGCTCCACTTCTGACTCCAGCTTCCTACCAGTGCACACACTGGGAAGTAGCAGGTGATGGCTCAAGTATCTGGGTCCCTGCCACCCACGTGGGAGACCTGGATTGAGTTCCTGGCTTCAGTCTAACCTAGCCCTAGCTGTTTCAGGAATCTGGGGAGTGAACCAGCGGATGGAAGATACCCACCCCTTCTCTCTGCCCTTCAAAATAAAAATAAATTTATGTATTTTTAAAAAGTGAAAAAGAAAACCAACAGAAGCAACTGATGAATCATAAAAAAAAAAATCACAATCTAGTGATCTGTGGCTCACAGGTGAGTAATACCAGCAATCATAATAACACAAAAGTAAGCATGAAATCCTGACGTAAATAAAAATTGTGATACATCTGAAGGACAAACTGGAAGGCAGTGGACCGAGAGAGTGTAAGAAAGCCAAACCCTCCACTTCTACAACGGAGATAACAGAGGAGGTCTAAGAAAGAAAGAACAGCCTAAGTACAATAATCAGAAGTACAGAGGAAACACAAGCAGCAGCACATGAGCTGCAAGTAGCTGCTTTTCAAATGATGGGTTAGGCGTGCAAAAACGGCCTTCTGGCCACAATGGTACAGAAAGGATTCTGTTGCTACACGGCAAGTAGGAGAAGCCCTTATCAACCAAGAAATGTTCAGTATAATTCTAGTAACCTTGGGTTGTTATGGCCATATGTTTTGTGTTTCAAGCATATGATAAAAAGCCATGACATTTTAAAAACTGTTTTCCACTTTACTTGAAACGCAGAGGGATATAGAGACAGAGGGAGAGAGATCTCCTACCTGCTGATTCACTTCCTAAATACCCACAACAGCCAAGGCTCGGTCAGCTGAAGCCAGAAGCCTGGACTTCAATTTGGGTCTCCTCATGGGGGTGGCAGGGACTCAACTACTTGAGCCATCCTCAAAAGCAGTGGCTTTGAAGGGCTTATTCCCTCATGAGAGACAGATACATGCAGTAAAGGCAATGCCCCATTTTAACTGCATACGGGACACAGTTCCCACAACAAGCCTGGAAGGTGATAGCTTCCTTGTTCCACAAAGCCAGCAAGGAGTTCTTCCCTCTCTCATCCTGCCAGAAACAATTCTCTCCAGGCTAGACACACAGGCTATAAGCAATGTTGCCCTTCTATTCTGTTCTGGGCTCTTCCAGCCAGAAATCTGCGTGGACACATACAACCCCCACCTGAACCCTCACATCTGCAGGTCCCAGAAACAGAGACTCTTCCAAACCTCCTCATGTGAGCGCTCTCAGGACTGCTATTTTAAGCCACTGCTATCGCAGGCAAGTTAGGCAGTCCTGCCTCTCCAGGCCTGGAATAGGAAGGCAGACTGTGGGCATCTCATGAGGTGGGCAGAGTAAGGCTGTCCTTTCATTACGCACATGGACATGACAACCTGAGGAGTATACCACACGAAGTGAAAGCCACTACAGTTCTCTGCAGGCATTAAGGTGTATTCTTGAGGGCTGCAAAATGAATTGGATCTTTTTTTAAAAAAATTTATTGGGCCGGCGCCGCGGCTCACTAGGCTAATCCTCCGCTTAGCGGCGCCGGCACACGGGGTTCTAGTCCCGGTCGGGGCATCGGATTCTGTCCCGGTTGTCCCTCTTCCAAGCCAGCTCTCTGCTGTGGCCAGGGAGTGCAGTGGAGGATGGCCCAGGTGCTTGGGCCCTGCACCCCATGGGAGACCAGGAAAAGCACCTGGATCCTGGCTCCTGCCATCGGATCAGCGCGGTGCGCCGGCCGCAGCGCGCTGGCCGCGGCGGCCATTGGAGGGTGAACCAACGGCAAAGGAAGACCTTTCTCTCTGTCTCTCTCTCTCACTGTCCACTCTGCCTGTCAAAAAAAAAAAAAAAAAAAAAATTTATTGGAAAGGCAGAGTTACAGAGAGGTAGAGACAGAGAGATTTTCCATCTGCTGGTTCACTCCCCAGATGGCCACAACAGCTGGAGTTGCACCAATCCGAAGCCAGGAGCTTCTTCTGGGTCTCCCACGTGGGTGCAGGAGTCCAAGGACTTGGGCCATCTTTTACTGCTTTCCCATCCCATAGCAGAGAGCTGGATCAGAAGAGGAGCAGCCAGGAATAGAAATGGCACCCA
The DNA here is from genome assembly GCF_964237555.1 of Oryctolagus cuniculus. Lineage (NCBI taxonomy): Eukaryota > Metazoa > Chordata > Mammalia > Lagomorpha > Leporidae > Oryctolagus > Oryctolagus cuniculus. Next base: position 134,475,955 of record NC_091436.1, read on the forward strand.
CATGGGATGCTGGTGTTTCAGGCCAGGGCTTTTAACACGCTGCTCCACAGCGCTGGCCCCATGAATTGGGATCTTAAAAGCCATATTTCTCGAAAGGTCTATGCTATTGGGGGGGGGGGGGGGGAGGCATTATCTATTATTTGATTCAATTTGCCTTGATAATGGTTTTTGAGAGAGAGAGAGAGAGATTGATTGATTTGAAAGGCAGAGTCACAGAGAGAGAAAAGGACAGAGATTTTCCACCTGCTGGTTCACTTCCCAAATGGCTGCATCAACCGGGGCTGGGCCAGGCCAAAGCCAGGAGACAGAAACTTCTTACAGGTCTCGCAAGTGGGTAGCAGTGGCTCAGATTTTTGGGCCACCTTCCACTGCTTTCCTAGATGGAACAGCAAGGAGCTGGATTGGAAGTGGATCAGCACCAATATGGGATGCTGGCACTGCAGGCCACAGCTTAACCTGTTGTGCCACAGCGCTGGCCAACAATGTTTTTTGGGTTTTCTTGTTTGTTTATTTTTAAGATTTTGTTTATTTGAGAGGTAGAGTTACAGGCAGTGTGAGGGAGAGACAGAGAGAAGGGTCTTCCATCCACTGACTGACTCCTCAAATAACCTCAAGGGCTGGAGCTGAGCCAATCGGAAGCCAGGAGCTTCTTCCAGGTCTCCCATGTGGGTGCAGGGGCCCAAGTGCTTGAGCTATCTTCTATTGCTTTCCCAGGCCATAGTAGAGAGCTGGATTGGAAGAGGAGCAGCCGGACTAAAACCAGTACCCAAACAGGAAGTCACTGCCACAGGCAGAGGATTAACCTACTGTGCCACAGCACTGGCACCAACAATGGCTTCCTAACACTGGAACATTCACTGTTTCTGTTTCACAACTGCAAAGAAGGCAGAGAACTGCCAAACCACATGAAAATGGTCTCTCGAATTCAAAATTCTAAGCGTGAATCATTCAATATATTCACTTGCTGAGAAGGACATCAGCACATTGCACACTTCATGACTAGACACTGCACCTGTCTTGTACCACCTTCCCAAGGAGCAAGCACAAAGTACCTAAAATTGTGGAGAAAGGGAAAAGGGTGGGGGGTGTCACTGTATTATTCTAGGTGTCTTATGATGATTAAGACTGAGTCCTGGCCAGCGCCGTGGCTCACTTGGCTAATCCTCCGCCTGCGGCACCAGCACACCGGGTTCTAGTCCTGGTTGGGGCGCCGGATTCTGTCCCAATTGCTCCTCTTCCTGTCCAGCTCTCTGCTGTGGCCCGGGAGGGCAGTGGAGGATGGCCCAAGTGCTTGGGCCCTGCACCCGCATGGGAGACCAGGAGGAAGCACCTGGTTCCTGGTTTTGGATCGGCGCAGTGCGCCAGCCGTAGCGGCCATTTGGGGGGTGAACCAATGGAAAGGAAGACCTTTCTGTCTCTCTCTCTCTCTCTCTGTCTCTCTAATTCTGCCTGCCTGTCCAAAAAAAAAAAAAAAAAACCAAGAGTCCTACCTGAAAGGAAGTCAGAGACACAGAAGCAGAAACACTATGCAGCAATGAGAAGTGTACAAACGCTAAGGGAACACAGGATGGCTTGGACAGGGGATTCCATTAGGAAAAAAAGGGGGGGGAGGGAGTGCAAGGGAAATGAAAACAGGAGAAAAAGTGTGATTACCCTGAAGCCACTTTGATTTTTTTTTTTTTTTTTAAGAAAGTCATGGGTTGTTTTTTTTTTTTTAATTTATTTATTTTGACAGGCTGAGTGGACAGTGAGAGAGAGAGACAGAGAGAAAGGTCTTCCTGCCCCGCGCTGATCCGAAGCCAGGAGCCAGGTGCTTCTCCCGGTCTCCCAAGCCGGTGCAGGACCAAGCACTTGGGCCATCCTCCGCTGTACTCCCGGGCCACAGCAGAGAGCTGGACTGGAAGAGGAGCAATCGGGACAGAATCCAGCGCCCCGACTGGGACTAGAACCCGGGGTGCCGGCGCCGCAGGCGGAGGATTAGCCTATTGAGCTGTGGCGCCAGCCTGAAAGTCATGGTTTTCTATATTCCTCACACAGACCTTTCTTTCCTAGAAGACTATGCTCCCGGAGCTGGCACTGTGGCATAGCGGGTAAAGCTGCCTGCAGTGCCAGAATCCTACATGGGTGCCGGTTCTAGTCCCAGCTGCTCCACTTCCAACCCGGCTCTCTGCTATGACTTGGGAAAGCAGTAGAAGATGGCCCAAGTCCTTGGGCCCCTGCACCTACTGGGAGACCCAGAAGCTGCTCCTGGCTCCTGGCTTCAGATCAGCACAGCTCTGGCCATTGCGGCCATCCGGGGAATGAACCAGTGGATCAAAGACTTTCTCTCTCTCTCTCTCTCTCTCTCTTCCTCTCCCCTGCCCCACCTCTCCTTCCCTATGTAACTCTGACTTTAAAATAAATAAATAAATCTTAAAAAAAAAAAAAAAAAAGAAAAAAAAGACTATGCTCCCTCCCAACTCTTCCCCAGACCCCAGCTCATCTTGCCTCCTCAACTCCTGTTCAGTGCTGAGTGCTGAGCAGAGCTCTCCTACTCCATGAACTTCCTTCACCTTCCCAGGCCAGCCAGAGATCTTCATGAGCTATCCATAGAGTGGCCATGTACGCTGCCTTCCTCACAACAATCTCAGTTTAGAGTTCCATATTTGCCATTATTTGACTGTCTTTTTCATCAGACCACAAGCTACTCTGGGTCAAATTTCAAATTCAGGGGCTAGTGCTGTGGCTCAGTAGGTTAATCCTCCGCCTGCAGCACCAGCATCCCATATGGGCGCCAGTTCTAGTCCCGGCTGCTCCTCTTCCAATCCAGCTCTCTGCTATGGCCTGGGAAAGCAGTAGAAAATGGCTCAAGTCCTTGGGTCCCTGCACCCGTGTGGGAGACTGGAAGAAGCTCCTGGCTCCTGGCTTCGGAATGGCACAGCTCCAGCCGTTGCGGCCATTTGGGGAGTGAACTAGTGGATGGAAGACCATTCTCTCTGTCTCTTCCTCTCACTGTCTGTAACTCTACCTCTCAAATAAATAAACAAAAATCTTTAAAAAATTTTCAAATTCATTCTACTAATCATTATACTCTCACAACATCTGGCACACTCTGAGAGATCAACAGGTAAGAAAAATCTACACCTAAAGGAAAGAGGGGAGTTTGGTTAAAGAGAGGTATGGTAAAATTAATTTTTATATGATATAAACTACTTCTAAGAATGCAAATACCCTTTTCTATGTTATTTCTTGGGTAAATAATACTGCACAAATTGTACTAAATATTCGAGTAGACTCCTATCACTCTAAGACATGTTAGCTAGAAAGAAAAGGCAAAGTTTCGTCGGTGACTTGGAGTGTGTGTGAGTGTCTGTTGGCTGCAGGTTTTAAACAATGATTTGTTCCCTGGCTCACCAAAGTCCAAAGTCTTAAGTGGACTGAAGGAAGAAGGAAAGATGCTTAATCAGCCACATGCATGGGGCACAGATGCCTCCACTTCCAGGAAATTATAAATTGTGGCTCATTATCTGTTGTCCCAGCACAATTATTAACAGTCTTGTAGGCACAGTATATGGTCACTTTATTCCATCCAGACTTTGAGATCCTCTTCTTGAAGTTTTGTATTAAATGGCCTAGAAATAACAGCATCACTACTTACTATGAACCAAGTATACTTCAAATGGATTAAATAATCCACTATTTATTTCTTCTTAGAATCCTATAAGGAAAGCCTAGGAAACTGACAAGTATGTAGGCAAATAATGAATAACTTACAGGGTCACAGAGCTAGGAAAGGTAACACACAGCTGAACTCCACACTTTTTTAATTTGAAAGGAAGAGAGACAGAAATAGAAAAAGATTTCCATCCTCTGGTTTACTCAAAATGTGTGCAGCAGCCAGAGTTAGGCCAGATAAAAGCCAAATCCATAGGTGGCAGACGCCCAGGTACTTGAGCCATCCCTACTACCTCCCATGGTATGCATTAGCAGGGAGCTGGAATCAGGAACAGTTAGGACTTGAACTGACGTGGAATGTGGGTGTCTTAACTGCTGTGCCAAATATCCACCACCAACTCTAAAATTGTAACCTCTGTGCTATAAAGTTTCTTGAGAAATAGCTTTCTTCATTCCTGAGTAAGATGAACTCCCTCCCACTCAGTACCATTTCACTTCCACCTTGCCTCTCACTGCCCACTCCTCATTCATTCTGCCTTGCTCCTTTGCTCAGGGTCACAGAAATCCAATAAAGAGTACTGAGAAACAGAGGTAAGGTGTTCTAGATACAAAGAGTATCCCAGAGGGAAATGAGTACAGGTAGTTAATTCAAAGACTTCCACTGGGGCCGGCGCTGTGGCACAGTGGGTTAACGCTCTGGCCTGAAACGCGGGCATCCCACATGGGTGCCTGTTTGAGACCCGGGTGCTCCACTTCTGATCCAGCTATCTGCTGATGGCCTTGGAAAACAGTCGAAGATGGCCCAAGTCCCTGGGCCCCTGCACCCGCGGGGGAGACCTGGAGGATGCTCCTGGCTCCTGGCTTCAGATCGGCCCAGCTCCATCCAGCCGTTGCGGCCAATTGGGTAGTAAGCCATCAGATGGAAGACCCCTCCCCTCTCTCTCTCTCACTCACTCTCTGCCTCTCCTCTCTCTGTGTAACTCTGACTTTCACATAAATGAATAGATCTTTAAAAAAAAAGTTTAAGATATAAGGACTTTAAAAAAAAAAAAAAGACTTCCACTAACATTTCCAGAAATCCAGTTAGATGACAAATTTTGTTACCTAACAATTGAAAGCATCAACATTACAATGAAGGATATGAGCTGATTGAATTCATTTAAACTTAAATATTTAAAATGATCCTTTTGTTACTGTGAGAAAATTAAATGACAAGAATTTTCAATGGAGAAATGAATAATACACAAAAAAGGAACAAACACTTCACATGAATTTATTATCAGATTCTAGATCCTCCATACTCCACACATTTCCCATGTGTACCTCCAAGCATCACAGGTAAAAATGGTACTCTGTAATTATGTAAGCTGAATGTTAAAGATCTAAATTTTTCACACATGAAACTGAGCCATGTATGAACTGTAGACCTGACACGTAATAGATGCAAAATTCCTAGTAAACAGTCTAAACTGTATGTAACATAGGGCTATTACCTGCCCTATCTCCACCCTCAGAGAGTTGTTTCATGAAATAAATGGAATAATGTATGTGAAAAAAATATAAATTGGAGATAACTTGAAATGTAAAAGCTGAAGCAAGCATATAGCCCAGTGCTTAAAACACCTATGTCCCAGGAGTATCTGGGTTCGATACCCAGCTCCAGCTCCTTACCACAGCCTGCTGCTAATGTAGACCCTGGAAGGCAGCAGTGATAGGTCAAGTAATTGGGCTCCTCCCACCTGGGTTGAGTTCCTGGCTCCTGGCTTTGACCAGATAGAAGCACTCTATTTATCTCTCAAATAAGTAAATAATTTTAAAAATTAAAAAGAGTTTAAATTGTACAGTTTATGTGTGTGTGTGTGTGTGTGTGTGTAAAGAATATCTAAAGTGAGGCAAGGCATGCTAAAGAATGAGACCAAGGTATGTTTGCTGACATAAAGAAAAAAAAAAACTTAAGATAAATGAAGTGGAAAATGCACCTGCATAACAGTATGTAGAGAATGATCTCATTTCTGTAAGAGCAGTGTTTTTCTACACACACTTGATCTTAGCCAAAAGGCCGAGAAGCAATGTGTTTTTCTAAGCTTATACTAACATATGGAAGGCTGCATACCAAAAAGCATATATTATTTTTGTAATAAAACACATTCTGACAAAGACTCTCAACAAAGTTTAGTCAGGCTCCTCTGAGTCTTCTTTTTTCAACTGAGCCTTGACCTTGGCCCCACACTGACCACCTGTCTTTGGCCAACCCGGTCCAGCTTTACCAAGAATCATGCTAAGTTAAAGAGCTCCCCCACCCTTGGTATCTGAGCAAGATGTTCAACCCTTACCTTTGATGTTCAAGTCTTTGGCCTGCCATCAGCAAGAATCCTGTTAGATCAGTTGAGCAAGAACCCCCTATTCTTGATGCTTTTTTTAAAGAGTTATTTATTTATTTATTTGAAAGGAAAAGTTATAGAGAGGCAGAGATGGGAGAGAGAGGAGAGAGGGGAGAGAGGGAGGAAAGAGAGGAGAGAGGAGAGAGAGGGAGAGAGAGAGAGAGAGACTGACTGACTCTTTCACCTTCTGGTTCAATCCCCAAATGATTGCCGGAGCCGCGCTGATCTGAGACAGAGAGCCAAGAGCTTCTTCCGGGTCTCCCATGCAGGTCTCCCTTCCCAGGCCACAACAGAAAGTCTGATTGGAAGTGGAGCAGTCTCAAACCGGCACCCACATGGGATGCCAGCACCCAGAGGCGGCATCCTCACCTACTACGCCACAACACTGGCCCCAATTGATGCTTCTTTTAAGTAATTTTCCACCGATCAATCCCTTCACCTGGCTCCTTGGTTATAAAAGGAGTCTTCAAAAAGTTCACGGAAAATGTGTAATATGAAAAAGCTATGTATGGATTTCAATTTTTTTGCTGCCTAAATAAACTCATCTTTTAACTTCATTTTTCCATGATCTCTTTGAAGTCTCCTCATAAATCCCCACTTGCCCTTGCTGCATATGGAGTTAAGCTGGTTGCTTTCCCCTGCTGCAATAGCCCTACTGCAATAATTTAGAATAAAGTCTTCCTTGCTGTTTTAAGAAGTATCAGAATTAATTTCACTTTTACAACATAAACACTTTCTAAAAGTGAAGCCAGAGCTATTCCAGAGAGAGACAGGCTTCCAGTTATGAAAATCTTAAGAGTTTTTATAAGGGGTTCTAGGGAAAATTTATTCCGGGGTTTGGCTTCCTTTTTAAAAAGCCTCCCTGGTCTTTGATTTTTTTCTATCCTCTGGAGGATGAACATCAATTACTCCCTCTTGCTTATGAATGGAGTCCTTCAATTACAGAGGCTGAGAACAACCTTGCCTGAATGACTTCAGTACCCACCCCCAGGGGAGCGGACCAAATAGGTCAGTGATTTCAAAAGTGAGTGGATTTTAGAAGACATTGCAGGAACTGTACAGAATAGTTATTTACTAGTTTAAATGATGATTGAGAATAGGGAAGGTAATATGTCAGCTGAGGTTATCAAATTTAGGATATTTTATATCCTAAACAGCTCAGAAATTTGGTCCCTTCCTATTTCCAAAGTCACTGTCTTAGTCTTAACTTCCAAGGCAATCTTGACTGCCAAGTGTCTTTCTCCATCAACAAAAAATAAAATATTCTAGGTCTGTATATACAATATTCTCCCTGATTTACCCCATCTTAATCTTTGTGCATTCCCTAAAGCCCTACTGAAATGTCACCCATTTTCAGGCTGAATTAAATATACCCACAGCTCTTTCTGGATTTCTTCTGGAAACACTTAACAATACTTCGTTTTCTTCAGTTATTTGCAACAAGCCTATTTCCTTCATCAGACAATGAACACAGGCAGGGGCCTCGTCTTTTCCATCTCTGTCTCCAGTGCCTAAACCGTCATTTCCAAAACCTTTGCTCTCTAAGCAAAGCAAAGCAGAAGGGGAAACTGAGCCACAGCAGGGAGAAGGGAAGCTGGTACACTGATGGAACGGAGGCCTCCTGCCTTCCAGTGACGTGTTCTCCCCACCACTCCTCACACAGGGATCAGCCTCTTTACTTCTTCAGACAACGCCCATCCTTGGCGACCCTCTGCTCATTTTCCCTGCCTTCTCCTCTCTCTCCTCAAGAAAGGATCTAACAAGAGTCTTGAATATCCAGGCCAGAAGGCAGATAAAGAGTCTACTTATTAATGTCAGAACCATTTTCCTATTAGGTAAGCCCATAAATCTAGGTGTGAGAAATGATTTTTGCACTGTGAGGTCAGAGGGAAGGAATGGGGTTAGGTTAATTCTCCAGGATTTGCAAAGGAAGCTAGAGCACACTGCAGGGATCAACAGGTGGCAAGTAACCCCACAACTCAGGTCTACTTGGTACCTAGACCATGACAAAAACTATTTTTATTCTACATCAGGAGAGCCAGGATACAAAGAACTACGCCACTCCCAGAATCCTTTTACTAGTAATGCCTCCTCTGCTTTAGTTCTATGTAGCCCAGGGAGGCATCCCCAAGCACATTATTTCCTTTATAAAAGTTAAATTCAGAACCACCCATTTCATGCAGCAGTTGAGATGCCGCTTGGGACACCTGCATTCCATATTGGAGTACACGGGTTTGAGTCCCAGCTCTGCTGCAGACTCCAGCTTCCTGCTAATGTGCACCCTGGGAGGCAGCAGATGATGGTTTATGTAGTTGGATCCTTGCCACCTGTGTGGTGGACCAGGACTGAATTCCAGCTCCCATCTTTGACCTACCACTGTGGTTATGCAGTGAACCAGCAGATGGGAGATTCCCTATCTCCCTCTCCTCTCTCCCCACTCCATGTCTATCTCACTGCTTTTCAAGTAATAAAATAAAATTTTTTAAAGGGTGTCCTAACAAAACTGATTTATGAAAATAAATGTTAGCCGGCTCCGCGGCTCACTAGGCTAATCCTCCGCCTTGCGGCGCCGGCACACCGGGTTCTAATCCCGGTTGGGGCGCCGGATTTTGTCCCGGTTGCCCCTCTTCCAGGCCAGCTCTCTGCTGTGGCCCGGGAGTGCAGTGGAGGATGGCCCAAGTGCTTGGGCCCTGCACCCCATGGGAGACCAGGAAAAGCACCTGGCTCCTGCCTTCAGATCAGCGTGGTGCGCCGGCCGCAGTGCGCTGGCCACGGCGGTCATTGGAGGGTGAACCAACGGGAAAAGGAAGACCTTTCTCTCTGTCTCTCTCTCTCACTGTCCACTCTGCCTGTCAAAAAAAAAAAAGTTATATTTCGGTTGAGGAAAACAGTATTCTTTTTTGAAAGATTACATATTTACAGGTTAACAGATCAAATACTGGGATCTTATAAGCTTTTCTGTTTGAACTATTTTTAAAGCCATTTCTCCATAAGACAGGAAACATTGTAGCCACTTAGTGCAACTTCCATTAAGTAAAACTCGCTGAAAAGGGCAAATTACTTTGGAACATTAAAAAACATAAACTGTTGGCCTTAACTAGGTCCAGCAGGCTTTTCTCACTTTCTCTGTCTCTGCAAGTAACATGCTTAAATTTAATTTAACCCCAGAGCCTGTGTCAGGAACTCCTGAGATCTGTATTTAATCAACCTCCCAAATCTGCTCTATATGCCAAATTCTTCCAGCTTTCTCAAAAGGCACCCGTACCCTATCCTTGGAGTCTTTCCAGAAATAAGCACTCACGGATGACTAAGAGCCTTGGCAAACACCTGGCTAGAAAACAACGCCATGCTGTCATCTCCCAACTGAGGAGTAAGAGATTTGGCCGGGAAACTCATAAAAGTTAGTTTTCCAAACCAGAAGATGGTTTTCCCTCAAATAGCTTCTTACTTCCCACACATTAAATGTGCAAATCAAGATGTAGCCATTTATAATAATCAAAACTCTATATGGGAAGAAATACAGCTTCATGTATCAAAGAACAAGAGGAAAGTCCTATCACATGCTTCTGGCTTTACAGCATGAAAAAAATCCAGAATTTCTTTAATGAGTCTAACAGATACCGCATTTTAGAAACACAAGCACCACAATAGAGCCTACTATATACTAGGTATCACGCTAGACACCTAATATATATTCATTAACTCTTTTTATACCAAATAGCAAAATAAGAATTTGCATCGTACACATTTTAATATGCTCAGAGAGGTGAAGTCACTTACCCGAGGTTACACACTGAGCATGGTGAGCCAGCATGTAAAAATCCACCTGCCTCCCACAGCTATACTACCCCTTCCACTCCCTACTACCTCAGTGGTCTGGTAGCTTTAACTAACTGACAGTTCATGTCTAAGGACTCTAAGTTCTAATGTCATTATCTGTTAGCTCCTAACACTCATGTCTTTGCAGCAATTTCAGGTTAAAATGTAGCGACAGGGGTGGGCATTTGTTGCAGTAGTCAAGATGCCACTTGGGATGCCTGCTTCACATTTCAGAATGCTTGTCCTGGCTCCATTCCCAATTCCAGCTTCCTGTTAATGCAATCCTGGAAGGTAGCAGGGAATGATGGCTCAAATAGTTTGGTCCTTACCACCTATACAGGAAACTTAAACTAAGCTACCAGATCCAGGAATTTGAAGGGTGAATCAGTACATGGGAGAGATGTATATGTGTGTCTGTGTGTCTGTGTGTGTGCCTACTTTTCATCATTCCTACTCATTATCATCTGGAAAGTTCTAGCTAATTCAATAAGAAAAGGAAATTCAAAAGTATACAGATTTAGGGGTCAGCACTGTGGTGCAGTTGGGTTAAAGCCACAGCCTGCAGCGCTGCCATCACATAGAGGTGCTGTTTAGAGTCCCAGCTGCTCCACTTCCGATCCAGCTCCCCACTAATGCTCCTGGGAAGGCAATGGAAGATGGCCCAAATCCTCGGGCCCCTGCACCCACGAGGGAGACCCAAAGGAAGCTCCTGGCTCCTGACTTCAGGCTGGCCCAGCTCCAGCCTTTGGGGCCATTTTGGGAGTGAACCAGTGGATGGAAGATCTCTCTCTCTCTCTCTCTCTCTCTCTCTGCTTCTCCTCTGTAACTCTGTAACTCTTTCAAATAAATAAATAAATCTTAAAAAAAAAAAAAGAAAGAAAGAAAAAGAAAAACTCTGCTTTGTGAAAAGGAGTTAAGAGAATGAAAAGACAAGTCACAGACTGGGAGCAAATCTTTGGCAAATAGATATATCCAAAATATACAAAGAACACTTGAAAGCCAACAATAGGAAAACAATCAAATTTAAAAATGGGTAAAAGATCTGAACACCTCACCAACGAAGATGTATATGTAGCAAATAAGCATATGAAAAGATACTTAACATCATGTGTCATCAGAAAATTACTAATTAAAACAACAATAAGTTGACACTCCATACCTATTAAAAAGCAAGGATGCCAAGTAACAGGCCAGCGCTGTGGTGTAGTGGGTAAAGCCTGCAGTGCCAGCATCCCATATGGGCACTATTTCATGTCCTGGCTGCTCCACTTCCGATCCAACTCTCTGCTATGGCCCGGGAAAGCAGTAGAAGATGACCCAAGTCCTTGGGCCCCTGCACTCACGTGGGAGACCAGAAGAAGCTCCTGGCTCCTGGCTTCGGAACGGCGCAGCTCCAGCTGTTGTGGCCAATTGCAGAGTGAACCAGTGGATGGAAGACCTCTCTCTCTCTCTCTCTCTCTGCATAACTCTTTCAAATAAATAAATAAATAAATAAAACAGGAACTCTCATTCACTGCTGGTAGAAAACACAAAATTATACCTCTAATTTGACAGTTTGGCAGTTTCTAAAAAGCTAAACATAGATTAACTATATGACTCTATCTATATTAGTGTTCTTCGGTATTTACTCAAATGAGCTGAAAACTTACATCCACATAAAAACCTTACCCAAATGAACTGAAAACAAAACTAACACACAAATGTTTACAGCAGCTTTATTCAGAATTGCCAAAACTTGGAAGCCATCAGGATGCCCTTCAATAGGTGAATGGATAAACAAGCTGCAGCTTACAATGGAAATATTTCATGCTAAAAATGGCATAGCAAGGCCAAATACTTGGGAGGAATTGTAAATGCACACAGCTAAGTGACAGGAGTCAGTCTGCAAAGGCTACATACTGCATAATTCCAACTACATGACACATCAATAAATGCGAAACGATGAAGACAGTAAAAAGATCAGTGCTTGCTAGGGGTTCGGAGAGTGGGGAGGAGGGATGAATAGACATAGGACATTACTAAGGCAGTGAAACTATTTTGTATGATATAATGGTAGATGCAACATCGTGTATTTGTCAAAATCCACAGAACTATACCACACAAGTGAGCCCTAAAGGACTTCAGTTCATACTAATAATCAAAACTATCATTCATCAGTTATAACAAATGTAAAAATTATAATATAGTATTTTGAATGTATAGTACACTTAAAGGAGAAACTGTAAGAGTAAGAGAGAGAAGAGGTGAGGTATATGGAAACTCAGCACTTTGAGAAATTTTTCCATAATCTCAAATTTCTCTAAAAAGTCAAATTTATAAAAAATTCTCATACTTCCTAAATGTATATACCAATAACATAAACGACAATGTATAATACACAGTCTAAAACATAGGAAGAAAAGAGGCATGAAGGCCAGTTTTGTGACATAGCAGATTAAGTCCCCACTTGCGATCCTATATTAGAGCAGGCTAAAGTCCTGGCTACTCCATTTCTGATCCAGTTCCCTGCTTAATGCACCTAGGAAAGCAGGGGATGGCCCAAGTACTTGGGCCCGTGCCACCCACATGGGCAACCAAGATGGAGTTCCTGACTCTTGACTTTGGCCTGGCCCAGCCCAGTCCCAGCCATTTGGGAACTAAACCAGCAGATGGAATACATTTCTCTTTCTCTCTGTCTCTCCCCTCTTCCTTCTTTCCCTCACTCTGTCTCTCCCTCCCTCCCTTCTTCCCTCTCTCTTTGTAACTCTGCCTTTCAAATACATAAATACATCTTTAAAATTAAAAAAAAAGAACCAAGAATAGCACAATTTACACATAATCAATACCTTTGCATCCCCCTATCTATAACATTCAGTACTCAACTGAGGGATCTAAGAGAAGTGAGAGCATTTACACAAAACCAAAAGCTCATAGTTGGAACAAACTATAGATCAACCACCAATTCACTGCACCACATATGCATTCCATATTGGAATGCTGGTTCGAGTCCCAATCCAGATCCCTGCTAATGTGCCTGGGAAAGCAGTGGATGATGGCCTGAATACTCAGGTCCCTGCCATCCATGTAGAAAACACAGATAAAGTTCCAGGCTCCTGGCTTTAGCTTGGTCCAGCTGTGGATATAGCGGTCATTTGGGGAGTGAACTAGTGAATGAAAAATCTCTCCGTCACTCTGCCTTTCAAATAAGTAAATAAATAAATCTAAAAGAAAAAAATGTTAACAGCTAGGACAATATAAATCACAATCTAAAACTGTAGGCAAATTATATTAACCCCTAATAATATCACCTCTAATAACCTTACACTAAGAAGAGCTCCTGATAGTGCTTGTTCCCTCCATTTAACTTCCTCTGACTCCAGTTTAAATGGTCAGTCACATTCTCAGCGCAGGTTAAACCAGGTCCCTCTCAGGTTTCCCAGCCCAGGTCACACATGCTGAGCTTTGTGACATCCCTGAAATGTCATTAAAGCAGCTATCAACTTGAGTGTCAGGAGTGCTGAGCATCAGGATCTGATGTACCCATTAACAGAATGGAGGAGGAAAGCTGTATGTTCTTTAGATAAGAAATACTTGATGAGGGGCAGGCACTGAGGCACAGAGAGTTAAGTTGCAGCTTGCGCCACCTATATCCCATATCGGGGTATCTAAAACTGAACCTCACCTCTGCTTCTGATCCAGTTTCCTGCTAAAGCACCCAAGAGACAGAGGATGATGGCTCAAGTACTTGGGTCCCTACCATCCACGTAGGAGACTCAGATGGATTTCCTGGCTCTTGGCTTTGGCCCAGACCAACCCTGGCTGTGTAGAAGTTTGGGAAGTGTACTAGCAGATGGAAGATCTTTCTTTGTATTTCTCTGTCACTCTGCCTCTCAAATAAATAAATAAATAAATATAACTTTTTGAAAAGCATTATCATTTAAAAATAAACATGATTCAAAATTCATTTATGATTAAAAAACCTTCTCAATTAATGTCAATATTACATTAAGTGAAATAGCCAAGTTGCAGATTTTGTATCATTAAAACAAAAATGGGGACAGGTGCTATGGCACAGCAGGTTAAGCTGCCACTTGGGACACCAGCAACCATATGTAAGGAGCCAGGAGCCAAGAACTCTATTTGGGTCTGCCATGTGGATACCAGGAACCCAAGGACTTGTGCCATTATCTACTACCTCCCAGGCACATTAGCAGAAAGCTGGATAGAAGCGGAGGTAGGACTTTATCTCAAGCACTCTGATATGGGATGCCAGTGTCCCAAGTGACGGCTGAACATGCTGTACCACAATGCCTGTCCCTTAACATTTTCTAAATGATATTTTTATCTTATAAAGGTTAGACTCAAGGCACTCCTAAACTTGGTTCACTTAATTTCATATCAAGGACAAAGAAAAGACTCTAAGAACCATCAGGAAAAGAAGTCTCAATTATATGGACTGATGCCAATTAGAACAGCTCTCATTTCTATTTTTTGCTTCAAATTCTCATCCTTATCTTGTCACATGCAAACTCCCACAGATACCTCAAGGATAAAGGTCATACCAAGGATTCTGCCCTGAATATTCTGCACAGACTAAAAACAATTTATGGGAGAAACCATGTGAAACAACACATTCCAGGCTTCCTGGATCTGTCTTCAGGTCAGTGAACTGCATTGGTCAGCACAGAGTGGTCAGCAAGATGAGGAACGTATAATTAATCTTTTCATTATCTTCTGAATTGAAGGGCAGTTGTTTTCCAGAGTTCACTATGTAGAATCTCAACTTTAGAGAAACAAAGTACTCATCAGACAGTGCAAAATACCCTCTGTTCTTAAGTCTACAAAGCTGCCTATCTTGCAACTATTCTTGGCCTGAAAGACAAGTGAGCAGTCCCTGAGAAGCCAGTTCTGGGACTGGGAGCCTCAGTAGCCATCTAACCAGACCCAAGACAACTGATACCCATTGTGCTTGCACCACAGCACTTCCTCCAAAGTCTGGTCGAATGGCTTCAGACACTGCCTGTGAGTGCTAGCAGCAGCAATCGTATTCCTTAGATAAGCAAGATGTGAAAATGAAAAGGCCTCAGAAATAGAAAATGCTCCTGACTCTTCAAGCCTGCTGTGGCTGATTTTTGCACCATCATCTACTTTGCTGATATTTCTTCTAAGCAGAATGTGGAAACCATTAACATACCACGTGAATAAATGAAAAGCATTAACTGTCCTTAGCATATTTCCAAATACATTTTATATCCAGTTGCTTGAAAGGAAATCACAGAAGGCAACTAAATACTTCACCATAGTGCATATCCTAACCCTGCTAAAACTGCATTAATTCACAACAAAAATATTTACCAAATGAATATTGTAACTTAGATGTCCAATGAATCAACAAGATCTGTAAGCAAATTCCACAAATCTGATTAAATGTACAGGATCAAATGAAGTATGTTTGTTAAGCATACTTGTGAAATCGCTGCTGTGACGCTTCCGGAGGGACTCCACCACCCTGTCTGCAGGAGGCATACATTCTGCCTAGCTCCAGCCTGCAAGGGCTCCCTATACAGTTATGCCAGTGACTGGTCTGTAAGTCTGTCTACTCCAGACAGCAGATGTTAGAGAGCTTTTCTGGCAACAGATCAAAGTTACAACAGTCAATTTTATTGGCAATAAAAGTGGTATTTCAGAGGTGGTACTCTGGTCTAGCAGGTCAGTGCCACCCACACCTTCTATCAGAGTGCCTGAGTTGGAGTTCTAGCTTTGCTCCTGATTCCAGATTCTTGCTAAATCACACCCTGGAAGGCAGTAAGTGATGGGTCAAGTAGTTGGGGCCCTCCAATCCACATGACAGACCTGGACTGAATTCCAAGCCAGTGTCTTTGCTTTGACCCAGTCCTGCTTATTGCAGGCATTGGAGAAATAAATTAGTTGCTCTCTTTCTCTGTCTCTCAAATAAATAAAATAAAACTTGATACTTTTCATCCATCTGAATCTGTATTTCACTCTTTGTTCAATTATTTCAGAAACAATAGGGGTATTGTTTAACTCTCTTAAACCCTATAAAAGCTGCCTCCAAAGAGCCTAAAATTATTGTTCTAAGCTCTTATATAATACAAAACCAAATGTTTTCAGAGCAAAAGGTCACAATTCTTAAGACAACCAGTGAATACTCTAATGCTGTAACTATTTATGATACACTTGTTTTTTTTTATGACTCTTCCAAACTTAGAATAAAACAAAAAACAAACAAAAATATTGTAGGAATCACTGGAGTATCCCACAAATAAAATAAATAAATAAATGTAAAAGACAAAAATTCAAATGTGACTGAAACAGATTTCTGAAGGGCAGACTGAAAAAATGACTGTAAGGTTATGTGATCAGCACAGGGCCATGGCCATAACTGGCACATGACAAACAAATTTATCCACTGAGTAGCAGGACCATTTGGGTCAGGGCAGGGCCAACGACACAGGAGCAATTTTGCCCCTCTCCTTTAAGGAAAGGACAGCTCTCTTTGGAAGACGATACTAGAGACTCCCCCACCTCTTATTTCAAAAGGGCCTAAATAAGATTAATTTTTAGGGTCATTTGAATAGGCCTAAAAAGGACTGTTTGCAATCTGCTTGATGCCTGAAATTTTTCTAAGGAAAAGGAAAGCCTTTTAAACTGCAATTAGAAATAAATGGCTTAAAAAAAAAAAAAGAAAGAAATGGCTTAACATGTGATTTAAAACGCATGAGAAGTAATGCATTTGCTTTGAATGCATTTTATTTAATTATGAATAAATGACATGTCAGACCCTTCCCAGCTTTGATGGAGGGAAGAAAAAAACAGGTCACTAGGCACCCTAAGTGGAAAAGAGGTTTCTACAGAGGGAGGTGTGGGGTGGGAGAAAAAAATGCAGAAACCATCACTTAAAATGATGATGTGTTAGGAAACTGAATGACCAGAAACAGGGTCCATGATATGCAAGGGACCATGTCATACAACAGATGCTCATGACCTTGTCCTAACAAGTTTCTCCATCATAGACACTATTACCAGAGTCTGGTCATTACTAACCCACCCCAAACCTTTGGCCTTTAAGAATGAGGTCAAAATGACACAGTAAAGGATGTGACACCTTATGTTAGCCAGACAAAGCTTTTTTCCATACCTTAGTATCTTGGTTACTCTTTTATACCCCATTTAAAAAAAAAAAAAGATTTATTTGTTTATTTGAAAGACAGAGTTACAGAGATAGAGGGAGAAAGAGAGAGATCAATCTTCCATCCCCTGGTTTACTCCCTAGATGGCCAGGGCAGGGCCAGGCCAAAGCCAGCACCCAGGGGTGGTTTCCAGGCACTTGGGTTGTCCTCTGCTGCTTTCCCAGGAGCATTAGCAGGAGCCAGGGCTCATATTGCACCCACATGGGATACTGGTGTTGCAGGCAGTGGCTTAATCTGCTACAACACAAGCACTGACCCTCAGCACCCATTAAATCGCTGAAATTTAGCTTTTCTCCAAACATGGACAGCTCATTCTGCCTTTCTCTCTACTCTTCTCCTGTTTCATGCTTCATTCTCCTCTTTCTTCACAAGCTACAGCTCCACGCTACTTCTCTGACCTCCCATTCACAGTAACCAGGCCTACAATGTGTTGGGCACTCTGCCAAGGGCTTTTTCCTGTACTAAAGGAGTCCCCACCTTGTCCATGAGGAATATGTTCCAAGACCCCCAGTGGATGCCTGAAATCATGGATAGTACTGAACTCCATGTATCTTATGCTTTCTCCTATACATACATACCTATGAGAAAGTTTAACTTATAAGTTAGGCATAGTAAGAGATTAACAATAATAAAACAAGCTATAATAATATACTGTAACAAAAGTTACTTAAAACTTAGGGATTGTTGATTTACGGAATTTTTCATTTAAATTTTTTTTTGTTTTTTTTTTGGACAGGCAGAGTGGACAGTGAGAGAGAGAGACAGAGAGAAAGGTCTTCCTTTTCCGTTGGTTCACCCTCCAATGACCGCCGTGGCCAGCGCGCTGCGACCGGCGCACCGCACTGATCCGATGGCAGGAGCCAGGTGCTTCTCCTGGTCTCCCATGGGGTGCAGGGCCCAAGCACTTGGGCCATCCTCCACTGCACTCCCTGGCCACAGCAGAGAGCTGGCCTGGAAGACAGGCAACTAGGACAGAATCCAGAGCCCCGACCGGGACTAGAACCCGGTGTGCTGGCACCGCAAGGCGGAGGATTAGCCTAGCGAGACGCGGTGCCGGCCCCATTTAATATTTTTAGGCTGAGGTTAATACAGGTAACTGAAACCACTGAAAGTAAAACTGAAGGGGGGACTCCTGTATATTATTTAATACTCACCCTGGTTGCCCCTCTTCCAGACCAGCTCTCTGCTGTGGCCAGGGAGTGCAGTGGAGGATGGCCCAAGTGCTTGGGCCCCTGCACCCCATGGGAGACCAGGAGAAGTACCTGGCTCCTGCCATCAGATCAGCGCAGTGCGCCGGCCGCGGCAGCCATTAGAGGGTAAACCAACGGCAAAGGAAGACCTTTCTCTCTCTCTCTCTCACTGTCCACTCTGCCTGTCAAAAAAAAAAAAAAAAATACTCACAACTACCTTGTGAAATAGGTATTTATTATCCCCATTTACAAGAAGAAACAGTCTTAGAAAAATAACTCATCCAAAAGTCTTGCAATAAAAAGTACAGTCATACATTGCTTAACAATGGGGATACATTCTGAGAAACACATTGTTAGGTCTGAGTTTGTCACTGTGCAAACCTCACACAGTATTACACAAACCCAGATGGTACAGACCAACCACTGGACTTGGCCTCTTGAGGTAATCAAGAGATGTAAACAAGATACGCTGCAACTCAGCATAACATTTACAGTTAAAACTTTCCTTTTGCTTTTCAAAAAATGTATTTATTTAAGAGGTATAGACACAGATTCAGAGAGGGATAGGGAAAGTAGGGAGGTGGGGGAGGCGTGTGCTACGTGCTCCACCCACTGGTTCACTTATCAAATCCCTGCGTCAGCTAGAGCTGAGCCACACCGACCAGGAGCTGAGAACTGAACCCAGTTCTCCCACATGGGTGGCAGGATCTCAGCTATTTCAGCCACCGCCTGCTTCCTCCCAGGATCTATTTTTGCAAGAAGCTGGAGTCAGGAGCCAGAGCCAGGACTCGAAGTCAGGTACTCCAATATGGAATGATTAGTGTCAAGCCCTAAACCAAACACTTGCTTCCTCCTTTTTCAAAAGTAGGAATATACTCTAAAATAATGGTAAAAAAATATAGTAAATACAACAACTAGGAACACATTATTTATTATCATTATCTAGCACTGTGTACTGTTTACAACTGTCTGTGTTATACTTTTATATGAATACTAGTGCCGTAGGTATGTTTACACCAACACCACAACACAGGTAATGTGCTGTGCAACAACCTTACAATGGCTACAATGCCATTAGGAGATGGAATTGTTTCAGCTCCATTATTGTCTGTGACCACTGTTGACTATGCAGTCTGTCAATGACACAAGCAGCACATGACTGTACTAAAACGGGATCTGAATCCAGGTCCAAAGCCATAACCATCACTGTGCCTTTCAGTACTATATATCCAAACAAACTATCTTCTTTCTCCTGAACTTCCACTACACTTTACCTCATTGATAATGGAGTAAAAAGTGATATGGATATGATATGTATGAAGGTACTTCAAAAAAATTCATGGAAAATGGGATTAGAAAATAAGCTTATTTTGGTTAAAAACATTGGAAAATCATGCATAGTTTTTTCAAAATTTGCCTTTTCTGTAAGCTTTCTGAAGACCTCTCATACATATACATACATGTGTATGTGATGTGTCCTTTCTAAACTTTCTATACTCAAAACTCTGTAGATCAAGGTCCAGGTATGTGAGATTCATCTTTGTATCCACTTGGCACCCAGCACATAGTAGGATCTGGACAAAATGTCTGAAGAGCAGATGAACCTACATGTCAGCCTTAGCTTTTTCAAACAAGAGTAGTTTCTTACAAAAATCTGGCTCTGAGGAATTTTTTTATTTAGGTGTCATGAGGGTCATATTTCTTAAGAACTGGTAACAAAGGGGCCATTAATCCTGTACATGTTGGGAATGGAGTGAGTCAAGTGAGGGAACTGAATATCCTTAGGAGCTATCACCCTTAGAGAATCTCTGAAGGAATTAGAGACCCAGGATTGGTTGGAAATTATGGTAGCACTTTAAGGAAGAAAACAATCTAGGCACTGGGGCAGTTTGACAAAAAGCCTGGCAATGAAAGAAAATGAATAGTTCAATGGAGAAAATGATTTTTGTCTCCTTAGCCCACAAGACATGCAGAAAATGTGAAAATACATGCTAATGTTGTGGTGCAGCAGGTTAAGCCTCTGTCTGTGACGTGGCTTTCCAGTTAGAGACCCAGCTGCTCCACTTCTGATCCACCTCCCTAACTGTCTGGGAAAGCAGTGGAAGATGTCCGAAGTGTTTATGCCTCCGCCACGCGCATGGGAGACCTAGATGAAGCTCCTGTCCCAGCCCTGCCATTACAGCCGTTTGGAAAGTGAACCAGCAGATGGCAGATCTCTCTGTCTCTCCTTCTCTCTCTATGCCTATGCAGAATACCGGAATTGAGTTTAGGGCTCCTGGCTAGGGCCTGGCCTGGCCTGGCCCAGCCTCAGCTGTTGCAGGCATCTGGAGATTAAACCAGCAGATGGGCAATCCCCATGTCTGTCTCTCTCCCTCTCCTTCAAATAAAAATTTATTTAAAACAGTAAACCAGGGGCCAGTGCTGTGGCTGGTGCTGCAGTGCCAGCATCCCATATGGGCGCTGGTTCAAATCTTAACTGTTCCACTTCTGACCCAGCTCTCTGCGATGGTCTGGGAAAGCAGTGGAGGATGGCCCAAGTCCTTGGGTCCTTGCACCTGCATGGGAGACCTGGAGGGGGCTCCTGGCTCTGGATCAGCCAGCTCTGGCCGTTGTGGCCATCTGGGGAGTGAACCAGTGGATGGAAGACCTCTCTTTCTTTCTCTCTCTCTCTCTCTCTCTCTCTCTGCCTCTGCCTCTCTGTAACTCTGCCTTTCCAATAAAATAAATAAATCTTAAAAAAAAAAAAAAACCAGTACTCCAGACCATCCCTGGCCAAACAAGCATAAAAAATGGAACCAAATCTCCTAAGCGTGCTCAATGAACAACACTCAAAAGATTTTCTTAAATTGGAGTGAATGTGAATGATCTCACATGGCTGGTGCTCTATAATAATCACAGATGAAAGAAGAGCCCAGTGTTTCAGACAAGTAGAAAAAGTGATCCACAGCAGTCTTATAAAATAAAACAGGAAGGAAGAGGAGAAAAGTAATGTTGGGGTTTGGGGGGTGAAAATAGAGGACACTAAGACAAGACTGTTTTAGCTGGGAGGTAGACAGTTTTTTCTTTAAATGCCTGAGCCAAAAGAAACAGGTTTCACATGTGTAAGAGCAAGGGAAGCTTGGTTCAGAGCCAACTTGTCATGAAGCCCAGTTTCCAACACTTATTATGAGGCACAGTTGTAAGGGTTTCTTCTGTTGGCTTTTTTTTTTTTTTTTTTTTTTTTTTAATGAGAATGAGACATAGGCAAAACCCCAGCGTTACATGCAACTGCAAATGAGAAAATGGGCAATAACTAGACAGGGTCCTTGAATGCCAAAATAATTTTTTTAATGTTTATGTTCATCTATATGAAAAGCTAAGAGGGAGGGAGAGACTCTTCCACCTCCTGATTCACTCCCTAAACACCCACAACAACCAGGGCTGGGACAGGCCAAAGACAAGAGCCCAACTCCAGGTCTCCAACACGAGTGACAGGGCCCCAAGTACTTGAGCCATCATCTTCTGCCTGCCCAAGTGCATTAGCAGGAAACTGGATCAGAACTGGAGTAGCTGGACTTAAACTGGCTTTGTTCCAATATGGAATGCAGGTATCCAAGTGGTGGCTTAACCTGCTGTGCCACAATGACTACCCCCAAAATATAATTTAAAGCTAAGTCCGGCCGGCGCCGCAGCTCACTAGGCTAATCCTCCACCTAGCGGCGCCGGCACACCGGGTTCTAGCCCCGGTTGGGGCGCCGGATTCTGTCCCGGTTGCCCCTCTTCCAGGCCAGCTCTCTGCTGTGGCCAGGGAGTGCAGTGGAGGATGGCCCAAGTGCTTGGGCCCTGCACCCCATGGGAGACCAGGAGAAGCACCTGGCTCCTGGCTCCTGCCATCGGATCAGCGCAGTGCGCCGGCCACAGGGCGCTGGCCGCGGCGGCCATTGGAGGGTGAACCAACGGCAAAAGGAAGACCTTTCTCTCTGTCTCTCTCTCTCACTGTCCACTCTGCCTGTCAAAAAAATAAAATAAAATAAAAATAAAAAAGTAATTAATTAATTTGTTAAAAAAAAAAAAAGCTAAGTCCAAGGTAAGTTCCACAGACTTCAATGACTACAATAGTTTCACCTAGTGTTGTAAGTATCCTGGGAACTAAAATGAGGTCTCATCAGTTTACTGGAAAATGCTTCAATTTGTAAGGAGTATTAAAAAACAAAAACAAAAACTTTGAATTCTTCAGCATACACAGTTATCTGGCTGTTCTTTTTCCAAGTCAATCCTCCTATTGGTATCCTGGTCTAATGCCACAATTTCTGGAATAACAGCCCTAAAATACCAGCTGTTAACTGGTCTTGGTCTATCCAAAGAAAACCACAACATTCTCAAATAAAAATGTTTAATTACATTAATTCACTTAATTTGTTAGATTTAAAAAAAAATAGCTCTGACAACTCTTTTGGAAGATAAGATGTCAAAGCCACAAAACGATTGGAACAAAGCAGAGATATGATATCCAAGGAGGTGAAGTGTTTGAAGGAAGGGAAGTTGATTCCAGAAGACTGATAGAGTTTTCCTATGTATAAATCCAGAACAATCTTCTTCCCATTGCTGTATCCATGACTCCTACACCACTTTGTATTTAAAATATTTTTATTCATCCATTACTAATAACTCATTTCAAGAAAATCTGTATGGTCAATAACATTTAGTCTATAAAAGTACTGACAGGATGATCTTTACCATACAGTTAAATTCCAAACTGCTAAAAAAATTTTTCAGAAAGGAATTTACTCTTACAACTCAATAATAAAAAGATGAATAATCTAATTCAAATGTGGCCAAAGGATCTGAAGACATCCTTCCAAAAATATACAAGTGGCTAAAAAGCACATGAAAAGGTGTTTAATATCATTAGCCATGAGGAAATGCATATTAAAAATCATTTTATACTCATTCAGATAGCTAAAATAAAATAGACCAACAATAGGTGTTAGTGAGAATGCAGGGAAACTAGACCCTTCCTATGTTGCTGGTGGATTGTAGTATTATGCATCCACTTTGGAAAACAATTTGGCTGGTTCTCAACTCAGCAATTCAGTCCACAAGAAATGAAACCATACATTCACATAAAAACTTGTATATATGTGTTAAAGAAGTAATGATTCATAATAATTGAAACACGGAAACAACTGAAATTTTCATTAAGTGACAGATGAACAGGGTACATGCACAACAAATATTAACTGGCAAAAAGAAGTACTAAACATGAATAAACTTTGAAAATATTATGCTAAGTACAATACAGTCACAAAAGGCCACATATTGTATGATTCCATTTACATGAAATGTCTAAAATACATAAATCTTTATGGACAGAAGGTAGTTAAGTAGTTGCCCAGGGTTGGGGAGATTGAAGGAAAATGGGAAATGGATTCTAATGTGTATAGGGTTTCTTTTAGGTGTGAATCAGATGTTCTAAATTAGACTGTGGTTATACAATTCTGCAGATCCAATATAAACTATTGAAACATGCACTAACAAAAAGGAATACACAATTTAAGTGACAGGGATGACCAGATCAAAGACGAAAACAACACATATATACACAGAGTATGGTTATATGAACCAGTGACTATTACAGGCAGATGCTAGTAATCAGCAGCTGTGGCTAGAAGGGATCTGAAAAACCATGCAGATCAATTCCCACAGCTTATATATGAAGAAATTATGGTCAAATTGGGGGACTTACTCTGAACAAGGCAGAGTTGAGACGAGAACTAAAGTCAAGGCCTAATCCTATGTGGGTCTTTCCATCTCCACACTTTATCAGAACCACCCAAGATTATCCCACTAGCCACTGGAGGCTTCGTCTCCAACAGCTTTCTTCACGCCTTCTCTAGAGGCTATTGTTTTAAGGGAAGTCTCTCTTGCATCTGCAATATATGCTCATTACCTTTTGAGCATCAAAGAGATTAGTCATATTTATTAATCTTCTGCTGTTTCTGTGCTTTTTTTTTTTTTTTTTTTTTTTTTTTTTTTTTTTTTGGCAGGCAGAGTGGACAGTGAGAGAGAGAGACAGAGAGAAAAGTCTTCCTTTTGCCATTGGTTCACCCTCCAATGGCCGCCACGGCCGGCGAGCTGCGGCCGGCGCATGCGCTGATCCGAAGCCAGGAGCCAGGTGCTTCTCCTGGTCTCCCATGGGGTGCAGGGCCCAAGCACTTGGGCCATCCTCCACTGCACTCCCGGGCCACAGCAGAGAGCTGGCCTGGAAGAGGGGCAACCGGGACAGAATCCGGAGCCCCGACCGGGACTAGAACCAGGTGTGCCAGCGCCGCAAGGCGGAGGATTAGCCTAGTGAGCCGCGGCACAGGCCACTCGTTTATTTTGATGCCCTTTAGCTCTTTGGAAATGTCGATAACAGAAATGAGTGTTATTTACTGAACCAAGTAATATGGTCATCTAAGCATACATCTTCTCAGACTTGCAAATAGATACCCAGGGGTTTCCTGTATGAAAGATGGGTACTAAGCAAGTTGACTTAATCCCTTACCTGGACTCTCTGGAAGAAAAGATTTAACAAGTTCCCTCCTATAACCATTTTGAGTCTCTAAAGTTTTTAAAGATTTAAATACTGCTTAAAAGACTATGAAAATAATGTGATTTGTAAGAAGTGAAAAAGAAGAAGGGAGAGGGTGGAGGTTCTCTATACAAAAATGAAACTCGCTTCTAAGAACTTTCAAAGCTAAGGTGTGAATGCCCAAGACTGAAATGCCTTTTTTTTTTTTAATTTACTTATTTATTCAGGAGGCAGAGAGACAGAGACAGACAGCAAGTTCCCATCAACTGCTTCACTCACCCAAATGCCCACAATGGCTGGGGCTGGACCAGATCAAAGCTAAGAGCCAGGAACTCAATTTAGGCTCCCCACATGGTTGGTAGGAATCCATCTACTTGAACCATCAACCACTGCCTCCCAGGGTGTGCATTAGTGGGAAGCTGGAATCAAAATAAAGCCAAGACTTGAATCCAGGCACTCTGATTTGGGACAAAGGTCTCCCAAATAGCATCTTAACAGCTGAACCAAACATCTTCCCCAAAATGTCTCTATTTAAGCATAAAACTCTTCCCTCAACCAAAGCAATACAGAAGAGTCATTTCTGATAGACAATTAAGAAAGAACCAAGCAGGGCCATAGCTGTGGCGCAGCAGGTAAAGCTGCCACCTGCCATGAAGACATCCAATATGGACGCCGGTTTCAATCCCAGCTGCTCCTCTTCCAATCCAGCTCTCAACTATGGCCTGGGAAAGCAGTAGAAGATGGCCCAAGTCCTTGGGTTCCCTGCACCTGCGTGGGAGACCCAGAAGAAGCTCCTGGCTCCTGGCTTCATATTGGTGCAGCTCTGGCCATTGTGGCCAATTGGGGAGTGAACCAGCGGATGGAAGACCTCTCTCTCTCTGCCTCTCCGTCTCTCTATATATAACTCTGTCTTTAAAAAAATAAAATAAATCTTAAAAAAAAGAAACATAACATTGTCGCTCCCCCACCCGCGGAGGAATGACACCGGACTGGACGCTGTTTTCTTTCACGGGCCCTTCCCAGGTTTGCTGCCACTCCCCCCGCCTCTGCGGAGGGGCAGCACCCCCGCCCTTCCCCTGCTTCCGCGGAGGAGCAGCACACCACCAGCCGGCTCTCTCAGGGATTCCTCAGATGTTCCTCCTGCATGTTGTCTCTCTCCTCCTTTATAGTCCTCTTCCACCAATCCCAACTCTGCTGGCGTTCTCTCCCCAAGCACTGAGCACCCTGCTCTCCTCCAATCAGGGGCAGGATCAGCTCCTGCAGCTTGTTAGTCGAACTGGTGAGGCAGCTGTGTGGAAGTCATTTACTCCCTCTCAGCGCCATATGGTGGGAGATCAGATGCATAGAGTTAGTCTTAGCAGTTCCAGTAGTTTAGTCTAGTCTCGGTAATCTCAGTATTTGTCCTCA
Source organism: Oryctolagus cuniculus (assembly GCF_964237555.1). Classification (NCBI taxonomy): domain Eukaryota; kingdom Metazoa; phylum Chordata; class Mammalia; order Lagomorpha; family Leporidae; genus Oryctolagus; species Oryctolagus cuniculus. The sequence goes on from NC_091436.1 coordinate 134,502,149, forward strand.
GTATTTATTTGTCCACAGTCTTAGTACTTACTTGTCTCCCAGGTGACGGGCCCTGCCATGTTACGGGAGACGGGCCCTGCTCCCTACATAACATTTCAAAATTTGCCAAAGTATGTTAATTTCCATAAGAAGAACTGTACAAAAGCAGAAAAACTGACTTCATCAGAAATAAGCAGAACAAGATGAAATGATGAGCAGGAGACAAATTAGAGCTCACTACAGGACATTTCACTCAGTCCTGATACAACTCTACACAGTAAACATTAGAATCCCTTTTTTACACAAAAGCAATCAGGGACTTGGAACACTTAGCTAGCCCAGTTACACAGAGCGGAGCAGAGCTGGAGCATGAACCTTATTCCACTGGGTTCCTCAGCCCGTGCTACAAACACTACACAGATTATCCATTCCCCTACCTTCCTGTAAAGCTTCTCTCTCATTCCATCCCTCTGCTTGATTTATGTATGTTGTCAACCATCAACCATCCAATACAAGACAGATGTACCTACCACATCCCCCCATAATGAGAAAAGAATAAAGATCAATATTAAAAATGTTATGAATATTCCAACAGACTTGGAGAGAATTTTGAATCATTGGGAAATCATCATACTAGATATGGAAACCAACTTCCTGTGCTGGAAACTACTCACTGGCACAACAGAAAGAAGACCAAACCCTTTTATTTATTAAAATAGGTCTCTGGGAATCCAAGGTGGGGGTGGGAGAGGGGAGATAGTTATCAATGAATGATAAATGAAAAGAAAAATCCCATTCACAAATTTCAGAAGTCAAAGAGCAGGATCAAAGAGAATAAGCCAGAAATTATAGGGAAAATAAACAGGATTAAAAAGTAAGGCCCAACAGAGAAGGCACTTTTTAGAAGTCTGGGTCTCATAACTTAAAAGTCATGATTAATCAGTATGATTTTTACAACAAAGTATCTGTATTTCAAAAGGATAAAGAAACAAGAACAAAAAAGTAAGCAAAGAAGCAGGTGGCCAAAAACTCCAAATGACAAGGATAAAGAACAAAATTTCCTTCCTAGAATAGGTATCTGGATGGCAAATTACACACGAGGAATGGAAAATGAGCCAAGTCACTCAACTAGCATATCTGCAGATAATGCTCAAGAAAAATGGGAGCTTTCCAAGCAGGTATTTGCTAAATAGGGAAATCAAACATGGGTGGAACACACATACTCATTCATCTATCATAATCTTATCAAGCCCCTGCAATGCAAGGCACCTTTACTTAAGAGTCACAAGTACATGAAATCTAACCAGAGGACTCAATGTAACCGCTCCCACCACAATGCACTGTAGGAAGAGCCTGCTAGCAGTAACAATACTGAATAGTCACTACATTCTAGATATGTTCCCAAGGGCTTTACAGGAAAGCCTGTGTGGAGGTAGCCATTAGTATCTTCATGTTATACAGAGTAAATAACCTGCCCCAAACCCCACAGCACCAAATTCTAGGCACTTTACATAAGCATCTGTTCCCTCTTACATCACCAGCAACATTCCTAAAACAACTTCTTCAGAACTGAAAGCAAGTAACAGAAAATGCCACCAGCTAACCGAAGGAAGCCTGTGAAACACAGTTAGAGCAAGGATCCTGAAGTGGCTGCCAGGATTCAAACCCCAGCTGCTCCATTACTAGAATGCAACTGTGAGCAAGCTGCTTAACCACATCATGCCTCAGTTTCTTCATCTGCAAACGGGATAACAATCACACCTCCCTCGGAGTGGTTGTGAAAATTAAATAAGCCAGTATATGGAAAGTACTAGAATTGTGTTTGACACAAAGCAGTAAGCAAAAGAGAACAATATTATCAAAAAAGCTGTTCTAGAAAGAATAACTGAGAAAGTAGGCAAATACGGATAAGGGCCTTGCCCCACTCTACCCCGCTGTGATAATGCTTTTATTTGGAGTTTGGGTGACAGTCTTGGCCTTGGGGGAAATGGGCTCTCCTTTATCAAAAAATTACAGCTTCCCCATGACAGAGTGCTTCTGACAGAGTGACTCCAAGCATGAATATCTGAGTCCTTTCAGATGATCCTGAGAGGCCTGCGGCTCTAAAAGGCTAATCGCTTCTTCCACTGCACTTCTTCCTCTGCAATTTCAAAAGAAACCACCACCAGTGCCCCACCAGGGCAAGCCAGGAGGGCTGTAATGAGATGTGAAACAGCACAAGTATGTGGTTGGCGAACACAGGGATGGCAAGACAATGTTCCCAATCCCTATCAGGGTTCAACTGTTTGTTTCCTTATGGATAGAAAACAGGGTGAAGCCCAAATCCCAGCAGACTCTCTGAAAAGCATGTGGCTCAAGAGGATCTGAGGAAGAGGACGTGAGACTGGGCAGAAACCACTAAGAAGCAGGTGCCACATGTGGATTCTCATGAAGCAGGCCATGTGGATCTGGACACCCTGTGAATGACCACGGAAAAGCTGGCTTTGCCCACTGCGCCTGGTCTCAAATTGCAGCCCAAAAGCCATCTCAGTTTGGGGAAGGAGCCTGGGGCAGTTTTCAGGGCTCCTCTTGGTTATAAGGGGTAGGTAGGCAATTGCTCTCTTGTCACTCTACCTTCCCCTACCTTGTTCTTCCTCCCTATGACCAATAACTTTTGCCCAGCCATGCAAGCTGAATTGGAGGTTCAGGTCACCTTATATCTATCTCCCTAATGCTGCCATCTGCCATCAAATCCTGTGTGTTACAGTCCTGTTTCAAAATACCACCTACACTTGCCCTTTCCCCTTTCTTCTCACAGCCATCACTTAGGCCAACCCAAATGTGGTAAACCAGCAGAACAGCTTCCTGGCTAGTCTCCAACTCCTGTCCCTACCCCTCACATCAACTCACCCTGTAAATCTACAATTGACTCATCTGCTTGAACTTCCAGTTTCTTTTTCTTCACAAGAACTGGTGGTAGCCCAAATGGTCCCCTGGCAACCCTCCACAAAAACTAATTTTTAGTGCCCTTTTTATCAATTTGCCCCATCTCCTAGCCCCCAAATCACATACCCAATTTAATTTCCCATTATCCTAGTTTCTTTACAGTTTCTAGGACATTCAACCCCCTTCTTCCTTCTGCAAGCTTTTTTTTTTTTTTTTTTTTTTATTTTTGACAGGCAGAGTGGACAGTGAGAGAGAGAGACAAAGAGAAAGGTCTTCCTTTGCCGTTGGTTCACCCTCCAATGGCCGCCGCTGCAGCCGGCGCACTGCGCTGATCCGATGGCAGGATCCAGGATCCAGGATCCAGGTGCTTTTCCTGGTCTCTCATGGGGTGCAGGGCCCAAGCACCTGGGCCATCCTCCACTGCACTCCCTGGCCATAGCAGAGAGCTGGCCTGGAAGAGGGGCAACCGGGACAGAATCCGGCGCCCCGACCGGGACTAGAACCCGGTGTGCCGGCGCCGCAAGGTGGAGGATTAGCCTATTGAGCCACGGCGCCGGCCCCTTCTGCAAGCTTAAGCACAGTGCTCCTCTTGCTTGGAACATCATTTCCAACTGTTCCCTTACACTGATTCAAACCTTCAGTCCATTTCAAACCTCACCAATGACACCCCTCCCTGACCAAATCACCTCCTCCGCTTCTGAGTTCCTCCAGCACTTAACCCCACACCACACCATCTTACAGAATCATTTTGTTGAGTAGTTAGTACATAACAGGCACCATTCTTAATGTTTTATGACTACTTATTTACTCTTTACAATGATTCCAATGATGGAATAGGTCTCATTTTATCAATGGGCAAAATTACGCAGACAGGCTAACTTGGCCCAAGGTAACATAGCAGGAAATTCTGGAGCCAGGATTCAATTTGGTGCCAGAGCCCATATTCCTAACCACAACACAGTAATTACAAATCACCCATACTGCACTGCAATTATGTTACTCGACAGCAGGATCCATACCTATATTCCCCACAGCCAAGTCCCAAAGCTACATACCATCTAATACTCTATAATTAAAGAAGCCAGGTCAAGCCGCCTGATTGGTGATTGGTTCTGGTGCACAGAAGTGCTAAAAGAGGTTTTTTTCTGGCCGGTGCCGTGGCTCACTAGGCCACCACACCGGGTTCTAGTCTCAGTTGGGGAGCCGGATTCTGTCCCGGTTGCTCCTCTTCCAGTCCAGCTCTCTGCTGTGGCCAGGGAAGGCAGTGGAGGATGGCCCAGGTCCTTGGGCCCTGCACCCGCATGGGAGACCAGGAGGAAGCACCTGGCTCCTGGCTTTGGATCAGCGCAGTGCGCCGGTCGCAACGTGCTGGCCGTAGCGGCCACTTGGGGGGGTGAACCAATGGAAAAAGGAAGACCGTTCTCTCTGTCTCTGTCTCTCACTGTCTAACTCCACCTATAAAAAAAAAAAAAAAAAAGAGGTTTCCTCTGGGGATGTTGGGGTACACCAGAGTGACTGTGAATGAATGGAAGGACCCTCTAAACAACATCTAACTCATGACTGCTCCAATATAAAATCCACCTCAAGTACAGACAGAATACACTTTGTACCTCAAAGTCCACAGGAAATCTAGCCAAGGAATCTAGAATTTTATGATGAGAAATACTTGCTCAGAAATAGTGTTCAGGTTGGCTGCAAGACAAATCATAAGAGTCACAAAAGGACTCAAAAAGTTTCATTTGGGAAACTACGAGTAAGAGAGGTGGGAACACTACACTTCAGAGGGCTCTAAAGAAGCTTCTGAGGGATTCTCTTTCTCCCGTGGCAGGCATGGATGATCAAGGGAGGCTGCAGGTAGCCCACAAAGAGCTTCCCAGTTCCCACAGGTAAGTTCCTCCTGCTGCTGCTGTTGCTGCTGCCCAAAGGGGATTTCAGGTCTGCCCCTGAAAGTCCAAGACCCCAGAACGCCCTGCCCTACTCACAGGTGAGCATCCTTCACCTGTGTCCTGCACTGGGTAGCACACCAGTGGCCTAGAATGTGAAAGCTTCTTTACTATAATTTGTATCCATCAGAATAGACATCATACCAGAGAAAGAACATAATCTAGTTATAATTTTTCTTCACATTAGCTTAAGACAAGTTAATACTAACAATGAGACCTGAGCCTTTCACAGCCTCCTCTAGCTTTACTTCCCGATTCTAATTCATTCCTGAAGAAAGCTCAAGACTCGCTCTAAAGCAAGGTTTCTTAGTCTCAGCACTTTCAGGCAGATAATTACTGGTTGTGAGAGGCTGTCCTGTGCATGAAATTTACAGCATTCCTGGTCTCTACCCTCTAGATGCCAGGACCACTGCTCCCAATCAAAAACATCTCCAAACATGGCCAGTGTCCTGGGGTGCTAAAGTTGCCCCTGGTTAGAATCACTGCTCTAAAGAAATGAAAGCTAGCTCTTTTTGGTCTGAACCCCAAAAAGTACCTCTGTCCCTCCAATATTAGGCTGAAACTACTTTTCTCCCATTTTCCATTCTCTAGGAATCTACTGATGAACTTATCATGAACTAGATTCTCCAATTTCTGGCAAGAAGACCCTTCCTCTGTCTTGTCTTGTCATAGGCTCTTTCATGCTTACTCTACTTCTCTAGAAACATTCTAAGTCTTCTACACAGTGACCCCTGGGCTCAACGGCTTACCCTTCCATCTCAGGCAAAGTGTATGAAAGCCTCTGCCTTAAGACCCAATGACATGCTAGTAAACACCCCTCCTGACACCTGTGATGCTATTTATCAGACAGGACTTTAGGAAAGCCATTTTACTAGCAAAAACTTGGGGTAAAAGTGACCCTATCTTGGAGAGAAAAATGGATTAACAGAACATTTATGAAAGGCTACAAACAAATAGAGGGGTTTTTACTATTTTTTAAATTTTTTTGACAGGCAGAGTGGACAGTGAGAGAGAGAAAGACAGAGAGAAAGGTCTTCCTTTGCCGTTGGTTCACCCTCCAGTGGCCGCCGTGGCCAGTGTGCTGCGGCCGGCGCACCACATTGATCCGAAGGCAGGTGCTTCTCCTGGTCTCCCATGCGGGTGCAGGGCCCAAGGATTTGGGCCATCCTCCACTGCCCTCCCGGGCCACAGCAGAAAGCTGACCTGGAAGAGGGGCAACTGGGACAGAATCCGGCACCCCGACAGGGACTAGAACCCGGTGTGCCGGCGCCGCAGGCAGAAGATTAGCCTATTGGGCCTCAGCGCCGGCCACAAATAGTTTTAAGACTTATTTTATTTATTTTGAAAGGCAAAGTTACAAAAAGAGAGGGAGAGACAGAGAGACACAAAGGGAAAGAGAGACAGAGACAGAGAGATAGAGACAGAGACAGAGATCTTCCATCTATTGTTTCACTCCCCCCAAATGGCCACAAATGCGGGGGCTGGGTCAGGCCGAAGCCAGGAGCTAGGAGCTTCTTCCAGGTATCCCACATGTGTGCAGGAGCCCAAGGACTTGGGCCACTCTCTGCTGCCTTCCTAGGCACTTCAGCAGGGAGCTGGATTGGAAGTAGAACAGTTAGGACTCGAACAGCCACCCATATGGGATGCCATCACTGCAGGTGGCAGCTTAATCTGTTATGCCACAATGCCAGTCCTGAAATTATAATTAATACAGACCAGGAAGGTACGAAAAATTGCCTCCTTGTAAATTAATTTAAGGAAGAAATATGAAAACACTTTAAAATTCAATAGAAATAAATATGAGTACCTGCTGAGTTGACTATTTTAAAATTAGTCTTCAGCAATAACAAGGTAATTAAGTAGGAAAAATAAAAGTGATGTTAGAGGCAATTAAGACTATTCTAAAATCAAGTGATATGAATAAGTGTACTAACAGATTGCTCTGCTTTTGTCTTTCTAGTCATTTTGTCTCTTCCTCTACCTCCTTTATCATTTCAGATGGATTTTCTTGGACAGGCTGGAGCTACCTATTTAAAAATCCAAAATCCCTGTGCTGATGGTTGCCAAACCATACAGAGAAATAGCAGTGCTGCAGGGAAATGTGAAACTTATATAAATTACCCCAAAGAATGGTTCCTTATAGGGTTAAAAGTTGAAGGAAAAAAAAAATGAAAATGCATTTGCAGGTTTTTGGAAGGCAGCTATGCTCATAGAAGCTTTTGGGAGTACAGAATGTGTACAAATCTTCAACTATTTTATGAGGACTAACATGAGTACTGAAGCTGTAAGATGTGGGTCTTCGGAACCTACAAATGCCTAACAACAACAAACTTCAAGATAGTTGAAAGAAAAGCTAAAGAAAAAATTGCAAAACCAGACCCTAACTAACTTTTTTTTTTTTTTTTTTTTTTTGACAGGCAGAGTGGACAGTGAGAGAGAGAGACAGAGAGAAAGGTCTTCCTTTGCCGTTGGTTCACCCTCCAATGGCCGCCGCGCTGCGGCCAGCGCACCGCGCTGATCCGATGGCAGGAGCCAGGAGCCAGGTGCTTTTTCCTGGTCTCCCATGGCGTGCAAGGCCCAAGCACCTGGGCCATCCTCCACTGCACTCCCTGGCCACAGCAGAGAGCTGGCCTGGAAGAGGGGCAACCAGGACAGAATCCGGCGCCCCAACAGGGACTAGAACCCGGTGTGCCGGCGCTGCTAGGCGGAGGATTAGCCTAGTGAGCCGCGGCGCCGGCCACCCTAACTAACTTCTATCAGACTTCACAGACCTATAGATCTGGCTGGATGATTCATATTAACACCCCTAAATACAGGGAAACACACACACACACACACACACACACACACACACATTTATTCTATGTCAAATACAAATGGATCCAGGGAGGCCATGGAGCCAAGCCAACACCCCAGTGCATTCACTGTCTAAAACTGGCTTTTTATTTTATTTTTTTGACAGGCAGAGTGGACAGTGAGAGAGAGAGAGACAGAGAGAAAGGTCTTCCCTTTTTGCTGTTGGTTTACCCTCCAATGGCCGCCACGGCCGGCGTGCTGCCGGCGCATCACGCTGATCTGAAGTCAGGAGCCAGTTGCTTCTCCTGGTCTCCCATGGGGTGCAGGGCCCAAGTACTTGGGCCATCCTCCACTGCACTTCCAGGCCACAGCAGAGAGCTGGCCTGGAAGAGGGGCAACCGGGACAGAATCCGGCACCCCGACAGGGACTAGAACCTGGGGTGCTAGCGCTGCAGGCAGAGGATTAGCCTATTGAGCCATGGCGCCAGCCCTAAAACTGGCTTTTAAAAAAACCTCCACTAGACATCTGAAGCCCCTACCTTTACAAGAGGACCTAGGCTACCAGAAAGAAAATAAACAAACAAATAAATAAAAACAGAGGCATCCTTCAAACAGCTTGCAAGTTCTTTAAGTATGTAGCAGTATGGGTGGTGGGGAGCAGACCTGAGCAGTGAGAAGCAGTATAAGCCTGACATTAGGCATAACACAGGCACTAAAATAAATGTCAGAATTAATTCAGCTTCCTCTCTTCATCTGAACTGAGGCATCCTTTCCCCTGGTCTCCAAAGAAAGGCACCTCTCTTCTCAGACTGTATCTCCCCTATAATTTGCTTCTTTCAATTATATCTTGATGTAGCTTGACAGACCTCAGTTTAAAACCATACAGCTTAGTAACCACGTGAGCTTAGGCAAGTTGCTTAAACTCTAAATCTCTGTCTCCTCATTTATAAAGGGGACTTTGACTATCTGCTTCCCAGGGCTGAGGTGCAGATAAGTAACATGGTATAGGAAATGTGCTTCCCCCAGCACCTGGCCCTCAGTAAGCACTCAATGTATGTTAACGATATCCCAGCATTTTCCATTTCTATCTTTCCTTCTAGTTCTTATCAGATAAGGTCAGAAGGGACCTCCCAACAGAGGAAAAAAGATTTTAGCAGCTCCCAGGCCCCACAAATCCCCATCCTATTTCCATTCTTCCTGTCCCTGCCTATACCTGATGGCTGGGCAGTGAACTCCCTACCCATCCACTGCACACCCTGAGGCAATGGTCGGCACACCCCCCCACCCCCCCCCACCCCCCCCACCCCGTCTTACTGAAACACACTCTCAGAGGTCACCAAAACCAGCCTCTGGTTTCCTCCTCCCTGTATTTGAAGCAGTGGACACAGTTAGCCAACCTTCCTTTGGACCCCTGGATCATACTCTCCCAAGACTCCTCTTTAGTTCTTGTTGGTTCCTCCTCTGTCAGCTTCCCTGGCTCTTCCCTTTGCCCCTGGAGTAAGGAAGTGTTTGTGATTCAGAATCTTGTGGCCCTTTTCTCTGCTCAAGTGTGTCCCTGGGCTCCCTGGAATCCATCTCATCTTCCATTAGAAGGAGTCACAGAACTGCAGACACTGACTGTAACTTCACCTGAGCTGGGTCTTTACCATTATATGCAAGAATATCTTCACCCCACAAGGACAGATTTGACCTCTGCAAACTGATGAAACACAAAGTCAGGTGTGTTAATCCAAGTGGAAAGGAGATATCTATGAACAAAACAATGTGTGAAAACAACAGCTTGAGGGGTCAAGGTTGTGGTACAATGGGCCACTGTTTGCTCACTGCATCTCACACTGGAGCACTGGTTCAAGTTCCAACTGCTCCCTGCTAATGTGCCTGGGAAAGCAGCAGCAGATGGTCCGAGTGCTTGGGCCCATGAACCCACGCGGGAGACCCAGAAGAAGCTCCTGCCTTCAGCCTGGCCCAGACGCGGATGTTGCAGCATCTGTCAAGTGAAACCAGCAGTTGAAGGATCTTTTTCTCTCTGTGTCTGTCTCTCTCTTTCTGCCTTCCAAATATATTAAATCTTAAAAAAAAAAAAAATAGCTTGAACTGACTGGCAGGTTTACAGAATGTCTAAATTTCTCATAACATCTCCAGCCCCAATAAGGATCATGCAGTGTTTAAGGAATGTGGACCCTGGGGCCAGACAGAACCCTAACTCATTCACTTGCTAGCTCTGTGACTGCAGACATGTTACTTAGTTTCTCTTGCCTCAGCTTCCTCCTCTTTAAAGGAAGTGTCAGTACCAGTAGACATGGCTTTGTGAGGATTCAGTGATGAACATGCAAAGCAGCAGCACAATGCTTACAATGTGGCAAATGTGCAAGAAATTTTAGTTGCTATTGCTCTCCATTTACTCTTATAATCAGAAAAGCATGTCAGTTAAGATGTCCCACCACAAACAAGAAGGAATAATACAAACTGAAAACCAATAACCAGTGCTTTGAATTACCGACATCTAACACCCTGGAAAGGGTATCAATTTACTCAGGCCAGTTAGATATGTTCTTCTGAGTCCCCTCACAAACCTCTAATGCCCGTAACATGTTCTCTACCCAAGAAAGTTTTTTTTTGTTTTTTTTGTTTGTTTGTTTTTTTTTACTAAACAGTTGCTATCAACACAAAATCTTCAAGTTTGAACAGACCGACCAACTTCCAAAAAGAGCCTCAATGTTTTGTGGCTTATGCTTCTGTGAATTCCAAATGCCAGTGGCTCTGACAAGTAAGTCTTTATGATCCTTCTGATCAGAAAGCGTCAAGTTGTACTAAGACTTTTTATGCTTGTAAGTTCCCATATGCCTGTATTAAATTTTTTTTTACAGATTTATTTATTTATTTGAAAGTCAGAGTTATATATAGAGAGAAGGAGAGGCAGAGAGAGGCAGGGAGAGGCAGGGAGAGGGGGGTCTTCCATCCACTGGTTCACTCCCCATATGGCTGCAACGGCCAGAGCTGGGCTGATCCACAGCCAGTAGCCAGGAGCTTCCTCTGGGTCTTCCACGTGGGTGCAGGGTACCCAAGGACTTGGGTAATCTTCTACTGCTTTCCCAGGACATAGCAGAGAGCTAGATCAGAAGTGGAGCAGCTGGGACTAGAACTGGTGCCCATTTGGGATGCTGGCACTGCAGGCAGTGGCTTTACCAGCTACACCACAGCACCAGCCCCCAAATTTTTTTTAATGATAAACTTTTTGATGTATGTTAATGGAGGGTGGTGGTGTGGTACAGCAGGTTAATCTGATGCTTGGGAAACGCACATCTAACATCTGAGTGCTGGTTCCAGTCCCAGATATTCTACTTCATATTCAGTTTCCTGCTAATATATCCTGGGAGACAGCAGGCAGTGGTCCAAGTGCTTGGCCCATGCTACCATCATGGGTGACTAGATGCAGTTCCTAGCTCCTGGCTATTACAGTGAGCATTCTGGAAGTGAACCAGCAAATGGAAAATCTCCCTGTCTCTGTCACTTTGCCTTTAAAACAGATGCAAATTAAAAAAAAATATTAAAAAAGGTAGGGGCTGGCGCCATGGCTCACTTGGTTGATCCTCCACCTGTGGCACCAGCATCCCATATGGGTGCTGGGTTCTATTCCCAGTTGCTCCTCTTCCAGTCCAGCTCTCTGCTGTGGCCCAAGAAGGCAATGGAGGATGGCCCAAGTGCTTGGGCCCCTGCACCCACATGGGAGACCAGGAGGAAGCACCTGGCTCCTGGCTTCAGATCGGCACAGCGCACCAGCCGTAGCGGCCATTTGGGGAGTGAACCAACAGAAGGAAGACCTTTCTGTCTCTCTCTCTCTGTCTATAACTCTACCTGTCAAATAAATTTTTAAAAAAAGAAAAAGAAAAAGGTATCAGTGCTGTATAACTTCCTTAAATAAAAAAATAAAGATGTTAGTGTTGTTGAAGCACATAAAATCAACCACAAAGAGTCCCTCTCTCCTCCTTTCTCCTGTATTTTCAGAGTCCTTACAGAATTTCACAGCTAGAAGAAGCTTGAGATATTTCTGAAGCCCAGGTCTTCCTCAGCTGCTACACTTAGAGGTTCCTGTGATTGGTCCTTGTGCCCCTCAGCTTGGGTGAGAGATGACAGACAACACGCCGCAAAGATTCCCTAGGTGCTGTGCAGACTTACCAGGCCTTGTGTACCACAGCTCAGCAAGCAGGTGCTAATCATCAGAAACACACTGCTCCCTGTCTTTTTAAACATGCACAGAAAACTCAAATGTAATGATGTTATAGGCCGGCACCGCGGCTGAATAGGCTAATCCTCTGCCTAGTGGCACCATCACACTGGGTTCTAGTCCCGGTCGGGGCGCTGGATTCTGTCCCGGTTGCCCCTCTTCCAGGCCAGCTCTCTGCTGTGGCCCGGGAGTGCAGTGGAGGATGGCCCAAGTGCTTGGGCCCTGCACCCCATGGGAGACCAGGAGAAGCACCTGGCTCCTGCCATCGGATCAGCACGGTGCGCCGGCCGTGGCAGCCATTGGAGGGTGAACCAACGGCAAAGGAAGACCTTTCTCTCTGTCTCTCTCTCACTGTCCACTCTGCCTGTCCCAAAAAAAAAAAAAAAAAAAAAAAGTAATGATGTTATAAAAGGCTGGTTCCCTACCGACTGTTAGCGTAAAGACAAGACATGTTATTATTTTGATTCATTAGTTTATCACTACTACTTTGAAGGCCTGCTACAGTTAGAACAAACCCGTGTTTCCAAGCTAATTTGCATGGTTCTTTAAAAATCAAATTCAGAAAAGAATATGGTTTGATAAATGGCATGTTTTGAAACAAAGTCTTGGGGCCTATGCTGTGGCACAGCGGGTTAACACCCTGGCCTGAGGCACCAACATCCTATGTGGGCGCCAGTTCAAGACCCGGCTGCTCCACTTCTGATCCAGCTCTCTGCTATGGCCTGGGAAAGCAGAAGATGGCCTAAGTTCTTGGACCCCTGCACCTACATGGGAGACCCTGAATAAGCCCCTGGCTCCTGGCTTCAGATCGGCGCAGCCCTGGCCATTGCGGTCATTTGGGGAGTGAACCAGCGATGGAAGACCTCTCTGTGTGTGTGTGTGTGTGTGTGTGTGTGTGTTAACTCCTTCAAATAAATAAATAAATAAGGAAGGAAGGAAGTCAGTCAGTCTTGACATGGACTACCCTTCAGAGACACTGTCTAAGTTTTCTATGTACCCTATGGTATGTGATTAATTCCAACTTCTGGACAAACTACAAAATGAAGCTGTAGTAATTGATGTTTATAGGCTCTCTTCTCCCCAAAGTTCCCATGCTTGCTGTGTTTGCCCATAGTCCTTATTTGCCTCCATGGCAGTTGTCTTGTTTATTAAATTATTCTAATAACACATATAAGAACATAGTCAACTTAGCATCTTTCTTACAGACTCAATCTCTGTAACAACCATTTCGAAGTCTTACTGTACAGCTATGTAGGCAGGGAACCAGTTATAGATGGTGGATCCACTATAGACAGGGAACCAGTCAGGCTACCAAGTCCTCAGGAAGTCAGTAAGCACAGGAGAGAAACAGCATGTGCCATGAAGTCAAACAGATCCAGGTTTAGAGCTCATCTGTGGCATTTACTACGCTGAATGACTTTGAGTATTTTACATAATTTTTTTTAAACTTTTATTTAATGCATATAAATTTCCAAAGTACGACTTATGGATTACAATGGCTTCCCCCCCATACCGTCCCTCCCACCCACAACCCTCCCCTTTCCCACTCCCTCTCCCCTTCCATTCACATCAAGATTCATTTTTGATTATCTTAATATACAGAAGATCAGCTTAGTATACATCAAGTATGGATTTCAACAGTTTGCTCCCACACAGAAACATAAAGTGAAAAATAATAGATGATTTTTTTTAAATGATGATGAAATCAGAGCAGACCTATTGTCATGTTTAATCCCAGTGAGAGTCAAGTTGGGAATTGATAATTTCTTTTTTTTTTTTAAACAGAGGATCAGTTTAGTATGCATTAAGTAAGGATTTCAACAGTTTGCACCCCCATAGAAACACAAAGTGAAATATATTGTTTGAGTACTCGTTATAGCATTAAATCTCAATGTACAGCACATTAAGGATAGAGATCCTACATGAGGAGTAAGTGCACAGTGACTCCTGTTGTTGACTTTACCAATTGACACTCCTGTCTATGGCATCAGTAATCTCCCTATGCTCCAGTCATGAGTTTCCAAGGCTATGGAAGTCCTCTGAGTTCTCCGACTCTTATCTTGTTTAGACAAGGTCATAGTCAAAGTGGAGGTTCTCTCCTCCCTTCAGAGAAAGGTACCTCCTTCTTTGATGACCTGTTCTTTCCACTGGGATCTCACTCGCAGAGATCTTTTGCCAGAGTGTCTTGGCTTTCCATGCCTGAAGTACTCTCATGAGCTTTTCAGCCAGCTCCGAATGCCTTTAGGGCTGATTCTGAGGCCAGAGTGCTATTTAGGACATCTGCCATTCTATGAGTCTGCTGAGTATCTCACTTCCCATGTTGGATCACTCTCCCCTTTATTTACTCCATCGGTTAGCGTTAGCAGGTACTAGACTTGTCTATGTGCTCCCTTTGACTCCCAGTCCCTCCACCATGACCAACTGTGAACTGAAACTGATCACCTGGAACAGTGAGATGGCATTGGTACATGCCACCTCGATGGGATTGAATTGGAATCCCCTGGTATGCTTCCAACTCCACCACTTGGGGCAAGTCAGCCTGAGCATGTCCCAAATTATACATCTATAATTATTTTTTTAAGATTTATTTATTTCAAAGAGTTGCAGAAAGAGGGAGGGGGGAGAGGGTCAGATAAGGGAGAAAGAGAGAGAGAATATTCTTTTTTTTTTTTTTTTTTTTGACAGGCAGAGTGGACAGTGAGAGAGAGAGAAAGGTCTTCCTTTTGCCATTGGTTCACCCTCCAATGGCCGCCGCAGCCGGCGCTGTGGCCGGCGCAGCACACTGATCCAATGGCAGGAGCCAGGTGCTTCTCCTGGTCTCCCATGGGGTGCAGGGCCCAAGCACTTGGGCCATCCTCCACTGCACTCCCTGGCCACAGCAGAGAGCTGGCCTGGAAGAGGGGCAACCAGGACAGAATCCAGCGCCCCAACTGGGACTAGAACCCGGTGTGCCAGCGCCGCTAGGTGGAGGATTAGCCTATTGAGCCGTGGCACCAGCCTAGAAAGAGAATATTCTATCTACTGGGTCATGCCCAGATGGCCACAACAGCTGGAGCTGGGCCAGGCCAAAGCCAGGAGCCAGGAGCTTTTTCAAGGTTTTTCACATGGGTAGCAGGGGTCCAAGCACTTGGGCAATCTTCTGCTTTCCTAGGCCATTAGCAGGGAGCTGGATCAGAAGTACAGCAGCTGGAACACGAACTGGTGCCCATATGAGATGCTGGCGTTGCAGGTGACAGCTTTACCTGATAGGCTACAAGGCCAGCCCCACATGATTCTTAAAATGGGAACATTAGCACCTTAGAGGAATTGAGGAGAAATTCAATATGAATGTTATCTTTTTAAAAGATGTTTTATTTTGTGATGCATCAGGTTAGATCACCACTTGCAAAGTTAGCATTGCATATTGGAGTACTTCCATCTTTCTGCTCCTGCACCTGGAAGGCAGAAGGTGATGGTCCAAGTACTTGAGGCCCTGAGACCCATGTGAGAAATACAGATGGGAGTTCCTGGCTCCTGGCTTCAGCCTGGTCCAGCCCTGGCTGCTGCACCCATTTGAGGAGTGAACCAGCATAAGAAAGAGCTCTCTCCCACCCCATGCTCCAACTTTCAAATAAATAATTTTAATTTTTAATTAAAAATTATTTATTTATTTGAGACAGGAGAGACAGTGACAGACAGCATTCCCAATCACTGCTTCACTCCCCAAATACCAGCAAAAGACTAAGTAGGAACCAGGAATTCAATCTGAGTCTCCCACGTGGGTGACAGGGATCCAATGCCTTGAGCCATCACCTGCTGCCTCCCAGGGTACGTATTAGTAGGCATCTGGAATCAGGAATGGGGCTGGAATCCAAACCCAGGCACTCTGATACGGGATGCAGTTGTCTCAGTGTCTTAACTGCTAGGTCAAGCACGTAGCCTAATTCCCCAATAAAAATTACAATGATTCTTAAGAGCATACAGCAATGCCTTCCACAAAGTAGGCTTAATGTATGTTGTATTTCCAATCCAAATATTCTAGTGTATCTTTACAAATTGCCCTAATGAGACAGGAAATACACAGTTTTGAATCTCTTGGCTTGTGACAAAACAGGCAAGCAGATCCACTTATCAATAAATCACCAGCAATTAGAGATTCTTAAAAAACAAACTAGATAAATCACCTACCCTAACATTTTCAACCTGGTAGAGAAAGGAAATAATGTTTACTAAGCAACGGGTGTATAACTGTGGCCAAGAAACAGACTACCTACTTTTAAGAAGCTTGCAGCCAAGAAGTAGACAGAGACAAACAGGAAATTACAACACAGCATAGAAAATACAGTGATAGGAGCTACAGAGCTGGATCCAGGAGTGCACAGGAAGGGCCCTAACAAGCAGAATCAGGAAGACTTCCTGCAGGAAATGACTTTTAAAATTGAAAATTAACAGCTGACAGTTATTAAAAAGCTACTACTGTGTGCTAAGCATGAGCCATAGGAATCTCATTTAATTCTCAAAACAGCACCTTAAGACAGTTATTTTTTGCTGCTGCCATTTTAAAGATGAAACAAAGAGGTTAAGAAAGTTCTCCAAGGTCACACTGCTAGCAACCGGCAGAGCTGGAATTTGAACCCACACACCTTGACTCAGAGTCTAAGTACTTAATTATCACCTACTGCCTCTTCTAACAGGCTCTGTCAAAGATCAGAGCATGGGAAGTTTTTGCCAGCAGAGAGGCATGAGTACAGGTCCAGAAGCAGTCAGCGCAGGACCTGGGTTCAAGGGAACTATAAACAGCACATCTAGGGGCACAAAGTAGGCAGGACCTAAAGTGTGTTGACTTAAGTAATCCTGAAATCCAGTTCAAAGCTAACAGTGAGGAGCAATGGGGAAAGAGAAGTGAGCCCGATTCAAAAATTCTCAGACTTAGTAAGGAGTCTGGACTCAAAGTAGGCCATGATGCTGAAAAGTGCTAAGTTAACAGTTAATTTTCCCAGGGCTGATGCTGTGGCATAGTAAGTAAAGTCACCACGTGCAGTGCCAGCATCCCATCTGGATGCCGGTTCCAGACTTGGCTCCTCCACTTGCGATCCAGCTCTCAGCTATGGCCTGGGAAAGCAGTGGAGGATGGCCCAAGTCCTTGGGCCCCTGTACCCATGTGGGAGACCTGGAAGAAGCTCCTGGTTCCTGGCTTCAGATATGTCCAACTCCAGCTGTTGTAGCCATTTGGGGAGTGAACCAGCAGGTGGAAGACTTCTCTCTCTGCCTCTGCCTTTCAAATAAATAAATAATAAATTTTAAAAAAGAAAACAAACAAGCGTCCCAGAGGAACCTTCACAAAGAACTAATTCCAACTGTTTGCATAAAAAACTAGAAAAATTAATAATTAATACTTAGGAATAACTTTTAAAAACTATATGTAAAGTTCAAAATGTAATAGCAACCAAATTAATATTTAATAGGCTACCATTACACAGCATTTTGTTAAAAAAAAAAAAGCTTGCCATCTACTTGAACTTCAACAAATCATATGGTCACAATTATTTTTATTGGTAGCCACCTTCAAGGAGACCTTAAGAGAATGTGCTAAAATTATGTTTTTTGTAAAATGATCCCAAGATTCTTTTTGCACCTTTTCCCCTGCAACACAGTTTTCCATACAGAAAGCACAAGTGCTTGGCAGATATTTTATCAGCCTCCTGGCTTCTCCTTATACAATCATTATAGAGCTAACATTTAACAAGCGCATACTATGTGCCAAGCACTGTTTGAGATGCCTTCATGTATATTATATCCTTTGATCTTCACAATGACACCCTCATTCTGGAAGACAGAAATTTAAGCAGACAATTGTCATCTGAAACCCAGGTGAACTGGCTCTCAAACTCATACTGTTACCCACTTACACACACTGGCTTCAAAATGGAATGACCTCAAATGGATCATCCTCATCTGCATGGAATTCCATACCCTTTGACTTTCAACCTGAAGGTGCTCCATACTCACAAAAGTCTCAAGGCTGTGATTTCATGATGATGGCTAAACCACTATGAAGGAAGAATTGGGGGCTGGTCCCAAGGATATGGCAGAGAATAGAAAGGAAACAGGGAAAATACATTTGCAGAGTGAGCCTGAGGCTGAAAGAGTGAGGGGGAAAAGCAAGGCTCCTTAGGAGAGGCTGTGTCTGAGCTAACAGGCAGGGGGGAGGGCTGTTGACAACAAGAGACAGCCTCTTCCTGTCTCCAGGGACTGTACAATCCAACCGCCACTCACAACCACTAGCCTCCTGAGCTGCTGGCTGGAAAGAAATATCCCTAATTCCCTAAGCAAGGCAGCTACAGTGGAGCAGTAGAGTTTGGCTGGGTGGGAGATCCCAGCACCAGGTGCAGGGAAGAGGCAGGTGAGTGTGAAGGAGAGTGGACTACCAGGCACCAACTTGTAGGGACAGGGCGTCCCGTCCCTCTACTCAGTTAAAAGATAGCAAAGAACTCACAAAAACCTCTTCCTATAAAGTGCCAGATTTCTGGTTTAACAGACAGAGTAAGGCAGGGCAGAGTGCCATTTCATTTGCACTTGAACATGAGTTCTCTTTACAAAAACTGCTTTTCTGTCAAATTGAATATAGTTACTGAGTTGTTGGGAATTGTGATGGTGACATGGCACTCCCAGGGGAGTTTGGGTAGATCTGAAGAGGTCATCATGATAAAGTGTCAGAAGAACACACCACTGACGTTTAATTGTGCCTCAAGTCAAATCTGCCCCTGTACTCAGCCAAGGGCCCTGCTCCGATTTCTCCACAGGTAGCTCTGTATTTCCAGGAGGGTGGCCTGTAGGTTGCTGGGGTTAGCTCCTGAAAATCTCTTCCTTCTTCTCCCCTTGCCAGAGTACAAAGACCCCTGGACAGGATGCTGGGAGAGTACTGATGGCTCTCCAAATAAAAGAACAGCAAAGGTGTTTTACGTTGTTCCCAAAATGGATCTTCCACTAGATCTGTCCATTAGAAGGCCCTGTGTCTCTAACAGTGAAGGGGAGAGGCCTGCTCTTAAAGAATAAGGATTCTTCTTTTAAAAAAAAGATTTACTTGTTTATTTGAAAGTCAGAGTTACACAGAGAGAGGAGACCAAAGAAACAGAGAGAGAGAGAGAGAGAGAGAGAGAGAGATCTTCCATCCACAGAGAGCCACAACAGCGGGAGCTGTGCCAATCCGAAGCCAGGAGTTTCTTCCTGGTCTCCCTCAGGGGTGCAGGGGCCCAAGGACTTGGGGCATCTTTCACTGCTTTCCCAGGCCATGGCAGAGAGCTGGATCACAAGTGGAGCAGCCGGGACTTGAACTGGCTCCCATATGGGATACCAGCACTAAAGGCAGCAGCTTCTCCTGCTATGCCACAGCACCGGCCTCAAAGACTAAGGATTCTTCCCCATTACAACACATAAGGTAGGATGACCACAGGATGAACCTTTAATGGGGACAAATATGATAACACACAGAAGTGAAGCTGTTCTCTGCTTTAGAGAATGAGGATTTCTGTTCACAGCGGGTGCTCAATAAGTGCTGAAAGACCAAGACAAATACACTCAGCAACTTAAGGAAATTTCCCAACACTCTGCAGTCCAACAATGGCATTTTTTGCCTTTATTTTTATGCAATATAATTCCCAGTTGAACTCCTCAGAATTACAAATCCTACACAGACAGAGCCCTGAACATTCCAAGACCTTTTTTAACTTACATGGGGGCACAGCCTTTTTCAGAAGTAAAAGGAAAACTTTTACAACAGGCCAAATGAAGAAAAATATCTTTAAAATGAGACATGTGGCAAACCTGGCAATTCAGATTTCATTTGCTGATGAAAATGTCTTAGACCTGGGTTCCTCCCTGACTCATTCTTCTTAAAATAGAGGCTTTGTAGAGAGCATTTTGTCTAATTTTTCTTCCTTAGCAAGCTCCATTGAGAACACAGAAGCAGCTGCAGTTTCAATCCAAAGTAATTTCATTTTCCCACAAATGAGCATTTTAACTCCAGTTCAGCAGTAGTTGTTAGAAAGCACTACAGCTGAGGGACCGACACTGTGGCACAGTGGGGTAAAGCCACTGCCTGCAATGCTGGCATCCCATATGGGTGCTGGTTGGTGTCCCAGCTGCTCCAGTTCTGACCCAGTTCATTGGACCTGGCAAAAGCAGCAAAAGATGGCCCAAGTGTTCAGGCCCCTGCCACCTGTGTGGAAGACCCAGATGAAGCGCCTGGCTCCTGGCTGCAGCTATCTGCAGAGTGAACCAGAGGATGGAAGGTCTGTCCATTTGTCCCCCCACCTCAACTCTGACTTTCTAAATAAACAAACAAAAAATCTTCGCAGGGGAAAAATGTACGATGGTTGAGATTCTGGTTTTATTCTTTGACAAACCACTGTGTCCAGACTTTCCTCAGTGTGTTAACAAGTAAGATGTGGACATGATTCCTATTTACCCAAAATTCTCCCAAAGTTTCTAAGTGGCTTTGATCAGGAATCATACTTTCTCTGAGAAGAAGAAAAAGAAAAATCTAGCTCTGCCTTAAACTAGGAATGGACTCCAAACAAAACAGAGTGGCTTCAAACATGCTGGCCCACCTCAAAAAGAATACACAGTAAGCCATTTCTTTCATTTCATTATTATATTTTAATCAATCAAGCTAAAGTAGAAGAAAGCCTCTGGAACTCTTAGGAATAAAAAATCCAAACTGCACATTGTTAAAGTACTCATTATGGAGACTCTTTCACTTACAGATGTACAATAAAACAAGTACTTGAGTATCTATTAAGCTCTAGTCATTGCCATAAGGGCATCGACACTTGATAAGCAAAACAGACACAGCCTTAGTCCCTATGGAATTTACAGTTGGAACATTCCCATAAATAAAAATACATGAAGGTTTAGCTAATACTTCCCACTAGAAATATAAAGATCTTCTCCATATAGGATACCCCAAATTCCATTTTCAAATAAAATACAATCTCATTTCATAGATGGAAAAAAAAAAATCAGAGACCTTGGAGCCAGTATTATAGCACAGCAGGTTAAGCTACTGTATGCAGGGCCGACACTGTGGCACAGGGGGTTAAGCCACTGTATACAGTGCCAGCATCCTGTACAGGTGATTGTTCAAGTCCTGGCTGCTTTGCTTCAGATCCAGCTCCCTGCTGATGCACCTGGGAAAGCAGTGGAGGATGGCCCAAGTACTTGGGCCTCTGCACCCATGTAGGAGATTAGACTGTATAGCTAATAACCTCAGCTCACTAAAGAGCTCCTTATTCCTGGCTTCAGATTGGCCCAGCTCCAGCCATCGTGGCCATTTGGGGAGTGAACCAGAGGATGGAGGATCTCTCTGTCTTTCCCTCTGTTTGTAATTCTTTCAAATACATACATACATACATACATACATCTTAAAAAAAAAAAAAAAAGTCAGGGCTGGCGCTGTGGCATAGTAAGCTAAGCTTCTGCCTGAGACATCTTATTGTGCCCAGTTCAAGTCCCAACTACTCCTCTCTCGATCCAGCTCTCTGTTATGGCCTGGGAAAGCAGTAGAAAATAGTCCAAGTGCTTGGATCCCCACACCAATATGGGAGACCCAGAAGAAGCTCCTGGCTTTGGATTGGCCCAGCTCTAACCATTGTGGCCATCTAGGGAGTGAACTAGTAGATGGAAGGCCTTTCTCTCTGTCTCTCCCTATCCGTGTAACTCTACCTCTCAAATAAATAAATAAAATCTTTAAAAAAAAATCCACAGCTTACAACACTGGCATCCTGTATCAGAGCTACAGTTTGAGTCCTCACTGCTCTACTTTCCATCTAGCTCCCTGTTAACATGGCTGGGAAGGCAGTGGAAGATGGACCACATACTTGGGCCCTTACCAACGTGGGAGACCAGGATGGATTCTGGCCTCCAGATTTGTCTTGGACCAGCTGCAGCCATTGCCATTGCAGCTGTCTCCCCCCTCTCTGTTGCTCTACCTTACAAATAAATAAATCTTTTTAAAAATTAGCTTCATTGAACAATTTGCCCAGGGTTGTACACCTAATCACCTCAGCTCAGCAGTGCCTCCAACTGCACATCAAACCACACTAGACAAGCTCATCCTCTCACTACTGCTGCCCAAAACCCTCAGTAAGACCACCGGGAAGAGGCTGGCGCTGTGGCATAGAGAATAAAGCTGCCTCCTGCAGCGCCGGCATCCCATATGGGTGCTGGTTCGAGTCCCGGCTGCTCCACTTCTGATCCAGCTCTCTGCTATGGCCTGGGAAAGCAGTAGAAGATGGCCCAAGTCCTTGGGCCCCTGCACCTGCATGAAAGACCCAGAAGAAGCTCCTGCCTCCTCGCTTCCTATCGCCTAAGCTCCGGCCATTGCAGCCAACTGGGGAGTAAATCAACGGATGAAAGACCTCTCTCTCCCTCTCTCCCTCTCTCTCTCTCTCTCTCTCTCTCTCTGCCTCTCTGCCTCTCTCTTTCTGTGTAACTCCAACTTTCAAATAAATAAATAAATCTTTAAAAAAAGAAAGCAAGCCCTTGAGGCATGCTGCAATCAATAAGACAGTGCTGTTATCAATACCAGTAGCACAGTAATCCCCAAAAAACCTTCATTATCAAATAACTCTTAACTCCAGAAACAGAGAGCCCTCCTCCGGCTTTTTCCTGAAGTCCCTCCATGGAGAGCTAACTGGCATACCTTCATCCCTTCCTTCTCCTTCCATCAAGGTTCCTGTTTGAAAAGCACTTTATGCCTTCAGCTCATCGCCTCCACCCTTGGCTGAGCAGCCAGAGCCATGTGATTTTCCAGGAAGAAACAACTCTACAACTGAACCAGCTCCCAGACTCAGGGCCTTTGGACATACTTACGACCACTAAACGCCATTTTGGTGTCAATGGTACAATGTCAATGTTCTTTCCACTTCACTCATAGGGAAATTTGCCTTCTCACGTTCTTCAGAAACTGAAAGGAGTAACACAGGAAGCCCAGAGACTTTTTTTCATGGTACACATCCAAACAGGTTATTGGGCCCTTGGGAATTACTCAGTACCCAAGAGAAAAAGCTGACACATTAACTTAACTATTTCTCCCATCTTGGCCAACTCAATATTGGCTAGGAGAATTTTCAAAACTGTCTCCTTCTCCACCCTTAGAAAAATCTTCCTTCCCGGCCGGCGCCGCGGCTCACTAGGCTAATCCTCCACCTTGCGGCGCCAGCACACGGGGTTCTAGTCTGGTCAGAGCGCTGGATTCTGTCCCAGTTGCCCCTCATCCAGGTCAGCTCTCTGCTGTGGCCAGGGAGTGCAGTGGAGGATGGCCCAAGTGCTTGGGCCCTGCACCCCATGGGATACCAGGAAAAGCACCTGGCTCCTGCCATTGGATCAGCGCGGTGCGCCGGCCGCAGCGTGCCAGCCGTGGCGGCCATTGGAGGGTGAACCAACGGCAAAGGAAGACCTTTCTCTCTGTCTCTCTCTCTCACTGTCCACTCTGCCTGTCAAAAAAAAAGAAAAAAAATCTTCCTTCCCTACCAACTAGAAAATGCACTGGTCTCTCTCAGGTCCTTGCTTCCAAGAAGACAAAGAAGGAACAAATGGGGCCAGCCACTTGTGCCACCAGCATGCCATATTGTAGTGTTAGTTCGAGTCTCGGCTATTCTGCTTTGATTCCAGCTCCCTGTTAATGTACCAGGGAATGTAGTGGGAGATGGCCCAAGTACTTGGGCCCCTGCCACCCATGTGGGAGATCAGGAAGGGTGTTCCTAGCTCCTGGCTTCTGCTTGGCCCAGCCCAAGCTGTTACAGCCATTTGGGGAGTGAACCAACAATGAAAGATTTCTCTTTCTCTCTGCCTTGCAAATACAGAAATAAACAAATCTTAAAAAAAAAAAAAAAAAAAAAAAAAAGTCACACTAAAAAGGACTGCAGCTTCATGTAGTCTATTTGCCACAAAACCCATGCTCAATGGGTGCCCAAGGACAAGACTATTAAGAAGCTCATCATCCGAAACACAGTGGAGGCCACAGACATCAGAGACGCTTATGAAGTGAGTGTCTTTGATGCCCAGTTGCTTCTCAAGCTCCATGTGAAGCGACATTACTGAGTTGTGCGATTCACAGCAAGGCAGTCAGAAATCAACCTGAGCAAGTCCAGAGGACCAAACACTGCCACTGCAATTTAGACCTGCCTGTGCTGCCCACAACCTGCATCCAAGCCCAGTATAAGGGGCTGAGTCCTGAAGGAGTGAGAAAAAACTATTTTCTGGAAAAATAAAGTAGAAATTATACTTTAAAAATAAAAATAAATTGAATAATATCTTCCTGAAAACACTATAAACCAAATGGTAATGACTAAATCAATCTAGATTCATTAGAGTGACTTACTAACTGATGAGTGTTTTTATAGGGCAAACTTTAAATCCTTAGTAACTGTTTAAGTTCTCATGTTTGTAGTTATTTCTCATAAAGTAGGCCAGTCTACAAATCATTTGAATATATTTTTTTACGTGCCTGCATAAACTTCTTTGGCTAGAGGCTATCCTTCCTGATTAGCTAGTTTTAGACTCAAAAACTATTTATTTAGCTCCTGTGCTGCCCAGGGCCCTCCTGTCACTTTTCAGACACCCTCACCACACGTGAGCCCCACTAGTGGGGGCCCAGTCCTCAGTGTGGTCTTCTCTGCCTGAGCCTGGGATGCCTGTGGGGCCAGGTGCTGCCCACTGAGAATGTAGCATCATCCAAGGCACCATGAGCCCGGATCACATCGGATCAACAAGCTGCAAGGGGGCCTTGGGACCCGGGCCTGGTCATGCTCAGCTTCAGAGCAACTAGTCTGAGCATCAGGAGGACACCAAGAGGGAAGAGATCCTGAATTCCCTCAAGTATGTCCAAATCCATAGCAGGCTGCAGCCCAGCTTCATGCTTCTTCCCGAGGCACGAGGTGAAGAGAGCCAAGGTGCACTCATGATTGATTCCAAGGCCATGCCCTGGTGTTCAACGTGCCATATAATGCCACCCAGCAGGCCCTAACCATATGCCCACACACAGGTACTGCGGCCAGTTTCTGACCACCCACACCAAGCCAGTGTCACAGGCGGGCTGCTCTCTGTGTGTGGAGGAAGCATGGTGTCTGGGAAAATCCCCCCATGGACCTTTCCATCCCAGACTCCTCCGCCAGACTAAAACAAGTTTCCCCACCAATAAAGTTCTGGATGTCAACAGAAAAACCAAAAACAGAAAGAGAAAAACTAAAAACATGGGACTATAACAAACTGAGAAGCTTTTGCACAGCAAATGAAACTATCAATAGAGTGAAGACACAGCCAACAGAGTGGGAAAAAATACCGCAAACCACCTATCTGACAAAGGATTTATATCCCAAAAATATCAGCAACTTAAAAAACTCAACAAACAAAATTAACCCATCTGAAAAATGGGCAAAGGACTTTAAAGACAGTTCTCAAAAGAGGAAATACAAATGGCCAACAAATATATGAAAAACACTCAACATCACTAGCTATCAGGGAAATGTAAATCAAAAGCACAATGAAATATCACCTCAACCCTGTTAGAATGACTAAAATTCAAAACAGAGAGAGTAACAAATGCTGGCAAGAATGTGGAGAAAGGGGAACACTTATACACTGCTGGTAGGAATGTAAATTAGGGGCTGGCGCTGTGGCGTAGCAGGTAAAGCTGCAGCCTGCAGTGCTGGCATCCCATATGGGCGCTAATTCGTGTCCCGGCTGTTCCACTTCCGATCCAGCTCTCTGCTATGGCCTGGGAAAGCAGTAGAAGATGACCCAAGTCCTTGGGCCCTTGCATCCACATGGGAGACCCAGAAGAAGCTCCTGGCTCCTGGCTTCAGATTGGCGCAGCTCTGGACGTTGCAGCCAGTTGGAGAGTGAACCAGTGGATGGAAGATCTCTCTCTCTGCCTCTCCTTCTCCCTCTGTATAACACTGATTTTCAAATAAATAAATATTTCCTAAAAAAGGAGTGTAAATTAGTGTAGCCTGTGGAAAACAGTGTGGCGATTTCTTAAAAAACTAGAAATAGACTTCCCATGTGGTCCAGAAATCCTGCTACTGTGTATATATCCAAAAGATTTGACACACTATATCAAAAAGATACCTGTCCCACCATGTTTTATAACAACATTGATCACAATAGCCAAAATTTGGAACCAACCAAGGTATCCATCATCAGATGAATGGATAAATAAAATGTGGTATATATACACAATGGAATATTATTCACCTATAAAAAAGAATGAAATTCTACCATTTGCAGCAAAATGGACACAACTGGAGGACACAATGTTAAGTGATGTAAGCCAATCACAGAAAGACAAATGACGCATGTTCCCCTTACATTTAAAACAAAAAACAAAAAAAAACAAAAGAGAGAAAAAGAAATGTCTGTGTATATCAGTACTGCTAAAAATATAGTTTTGTAAAACTTTTGTTTTATAACTTTATCAGACCAATGGTTAAGAACCTATGCTACTGGGGGCTGGCACTCAAAAATATCACTCAAAATCAGTTTTGTTTCTCAACAAGTCCAGAATATATCATTTTCTTTTCAATGATTCCCTAATCAAGATATCAAAGTATTCCTACCACTGTATCCATTTTTTTTTTTTTTTGGTGTGCCCATTTTGTAACCTAAAATTAATTTTATAAGATAGTTCTAAAAATAAATATCATTAAATCCTTAATCCTTACTATCTGATCCATGAAAAATTTTCAGTTATTTAACCCATGCTCTTCAATAAAATGTATTACAAACCTCTTACCAGAGGTGAAAGGGCTTTTCTCTCACCCAACAGTATACTATTCCACCTCTGGGCAGGCCACTCAGGTCTCAGGGTCCTGAGTGTGAAAATGTCACATTCCCAGAACACCAGGGGCCAGGGAAAAGCCACAAGAGCTGCTCTGATATTGAGGCTGTGCGGGGAGACAGAATGGAGCGTCTGACTACCCATTTTTCCAAGGGGCTGCTAGGGAACACAGTCGTAGCATTTTAACATAGAGCAGCCAGATGACGCAAGACATGAGGGGCGCCAGCGCCGTGGCTCAGTTGGTTAATTCTTTTTCTTTTTCTTTTTTTTCTTTTCTTTTTGGACAGGCAAAGTTAGAGAGAGAGACAGAAAGAAAGGTCTTTCCCTTTCTGTTGGTTCACCCCCCAAATGGCTGCCATGGTGCGCGCCGATCCGAAGCCAGGAGCCAGGTGCTTCCTCCTGGTCTCCCATGCGGGTGCAGGGCCCAAGCACGTGGGCCATCCTCCACTGCCTTCCCGGGCCACAGCAGAGAGCTGGACTGGAAGAGGGGCAACCGGGACAGAATCCGGCACCCCGACCAGGACTAGAACCCGGGGTGTTGGTGTCGCAGGCGGAGGATTAGCCAAGTGAGCCGTGGCGCCAGCCTCACTTGGTTAATTCTCCTCCTGCGGTGCCAGCATCCCATATGGGCGCTGGTTCTAGTCCCAGTTGCTCCTCTTCCAGTCCAACTCTCTGCTGTGGCCCAGGAAGGCAGTCCAGGATGGCCCACGTGCTTGGGCTCCTGCACCCACATGGGAGACCAGGAAGAAGCACCTGGCTCCTGGCCTCGGATCGGCACAGTGCTGGCCATGGCGGCCATTTGAGGAATGAGCCAACAGAAAGAAGACTTTTCTCTCTGTCTCTCCCTGTCTATAACTGTCAATTAAAAAAAAAAAAAAAAAACACAAAGAGAGAGAGAGAGAGATGAGGATCAGTATTGAAATATATGCTGAGAATGATACTAATCAGAGATGCTGGAGAACCAATAAATGAATAAATAAAAAGGTGTAAAATTTGACTTGGCCATGTAAAAATGAATACTAATTATATTCTCTTGCGTGAACTGCTTGTCTAGTTATGCAG
Source organism: Oryctolagus cuniculus (assembly GCF_964237555.1). Classification (NCBI taxonomy): domain Eukaryota; kingdom Metazoa; phylum Chordata; class Mammalia; order Lagomorpha; family Leporidae; genus Oryctolagus; species Oryctolagus cuniculus. Next base: position 134,529,897 of record NC_091436.1, read on the forward strand.
CATGACAAAGATCATGCACAGCATTAACATGTCAGATTAGGAGTGGTGTTTTGTTTAAGTTTATTTGAGAGGTAGAGCAATGGAGAGAGCTTCCATTTACTAGTTCACCCTTCAAATGCCCACAATAGACAGTGCTAGGCCAGAGCCAAAGTTGGAGTTGGGAACTCAACCATAGTCTCCCATGTGGGTGGCAGGAACCCAACCACCTGAGCCATTACTGCTACCTCCCAGAGTGTACATCAGCAGGAAACGAGAATCCGAGCCAGAGCTGGAATACAAGCCCAGTTACTCTGATGTGTGTAGTAGGCGTCTCAACTGGTATTTTAATCACTGGGCTACAGGACCACCCCAGATTGTGAGTGATTTCATCAGAAAACCAAACTGAGGTCACATATGCTTGGCTTTCATAGACTGCAGCCCACACATGGCATGCTTGTTTACTTAGGACTTCAAGCTGAAATAAATATCTCTAGAGGAACAGGAACTTGTTTTGTTGCAGAACTTCCACAGTCTGTCAACACAACCTGAGAAATGGAATAGCAGGGACTCCTGGTAGCTCAGAGCACTACACAATCATGCTCTCCAGAGCCAAGAGATGTATCTTGCAATTTTATTATAAACACTGCCATGGTTCTTCCATTCGTTTTAGTAAGGATTCTATACTCTCTACACCACCATCCCTCGTTCTAAACAGTCAAGGATTCATAATCACAGGGCATCTGGAGTTGGGGTAGTCAGACATCTGATTTTGAGCTGACTGGAAAGAAAAGCTTCCTCTCGGCATGTGGTGTGGGTTTTTTAATGACCATTCAGGGCTTGGACTCCAGACACTGTCAATCACAAAGCCTTTTCCAGAAGTTTTCGGTCTTGTGTGCATGGTCCTTGAGCTTCAGGATTATAAGGATGAGTAAGGAAGCCCTGCTAGCTTATGGCCCTTCCTACACACATACAGTGCTACCCTGTGTACCCAGGAGGAGCTTATTTCAGCAGAGAACAAGTCAAAGCAAAGACTAAAACTCTTATAACACAAAGTCATACACCCTTTTGCCAAAAGTACACACTGGTCAGTAAATCAATCAATCAATCCTGGAAGGAGTAAGTAGTCTGCTTTCCATATCATCAGTCCAATTCAGTTCAAGGGTTCAAAGATCTTCCCTGTGGGAACATTCATGTGGAGATTTAGCTTGACCATGATAAAGGAAGATCAAAACAAACTGAAAGACTGATTTATCTGCCTGCTTTAAAAAAAAAAAAAAAAGTTATCACAGAACTCTAGGCCTCTCTCTCTCCAAATTCCTGATGTACGTCAAAATAAGTAATGAGCAGTTCTAAAGCAAATACTACCCTTCCACTAAAGATGGAAAAAAGTATTTCATTTCTGTTATAATATATAAGAACCCAGCCATTCACAAAATTGCACTCTCTGATTTTATACTGTAATATCCTTTTTGGATACAAAGTCATAGGAGAAATCAATCTCTCAACTGCAAATCTAACTACAAAGTCCTGTACATTCCACTTCCTGGAGGTCTTTCAAATTTGGCTTCCTCTTCACACCCAATGTTCCTGCCTTCCATCAGACCCTAATCATTCACCCTAGTTGATCTCAACCCTTCTGATGCGTTTCTTAAAAATCTGAAGTTGGGGCTGGAGCGTGGCATAGTGGGTAAAGCCACTGCCAGCAGCACCAGCACCCCATATGGGCACCTGTTTGAGACCAGCTGCTCCACTTCCAATCCAAGTCCCTGCTAACATGCCTGGGAAAGCAGAGGAAGATGGCTCAAGTACTTCAGCCCTGGCACCCACATGGGAGACCCAGAAGAAGCTCTTGGCTTCTGGCTTCAGCCGGCCAGTCCTAACCATTGCAGCCTTTTTGGGAGTGAACCAGCAGAGGGAATCTCTCTTTCTCTCTGTGCCTTTCAATAATAAATAAATCTTCCAAAAAAATCTGAAGTGATTCTCCTGAATTGCAAATCTATCATTACCTTCAGTGTATGAGCAAAATCCCACTCCTTAACATGAGTATGATGGTCTCACCTCTGCCTACTACCCTGTTAGTACCTCCCCACCCACAGCACCTGCCTGCCTCCTACACACCTAAAGTCTGCCTAAAGTCTTCTAAACGTGCCATGCTTTGCAGACACCCATTCTTTGTACACTCTGTATGTTCTCCCCTTTACAACGTTCACTCCTGCCCTTCTCTGCCCGAGCTCTAACACTTCACTCAGACCTCACCTCCTCTAGGAGCATCTCCCTGACCCTCTTATTTCTCCAGGACCCTTCAGCACCCCTCTGTTTCATCGCATTCATCACACTCAAAACGCTGCGATTCATACTGTTTTCTCTCTTTAGGTCTACTGGCCAGCAATGCTCTGGCACAAACAAGAGCCTCATTAAATGAAAAAAAGTGCCATTATCTTCTAATTCAAAATCCATGCAATGGCCCATACTACTCCAGAGTGACTGAAAAAGTTTGTGACCAGGGCCAGTGCTGTGGCTTAGCGGGTTACAGCCCTGGCCTGCAGCACTGGCATACTATATGGGCACTGATTCGAGAACTGGCTGCTTAACTTCCAATCCAGCTCCCTGCTAACGTGCCTGGGAAAGCAGCAAGTGATGGCCCAAATGCTTGGGGCCCTGCACCCACATAGGAGACAGGAAGTAGCTCCTTGGCCGGCGCCGCGGCTCACTAGGCTAATCCTCCGCCTAGCGGCGCCGGCACACCGGGTTCTAGTCCTGGTCGGGGCGCCGGATTCTGTCCCGGTTGCCCCTCTTCCAGGCCAGCCCTCTGCTGTGGCCAGGGAGTGCAGTGGAGGATGGCCCAAGTGCTTGGGCCCTGCACCCGCATGGGAGACCAGGAAAAGCACCTGGCTCCTGGCTCCTGCCATCGGATCAGCGCGGTGCGCCGGCCGCAGCGCGCCGGCCGTGGCGGCCATTGGAGGGTGAACCAACGGCAAAGGAAGACCTTTCTCTCTGTCTCTCTCTCTCACTGTCCACTCTGCCTGTCAAAAAAAAAAAAAAAAAAAAAAAAAAGGAAGTAGCTCCTAACTCCTGCCTTCAGAGTGGCCCAGCTCCAACCACTGCAGCCAATTGAAGAGTGAACCAGCAGATGGAAGGTCCCTCTCTCACTCTTTCTCTAACTCTGAATTTCAAGTAAATAAATTAATCTTTTTAAAAAATATTAGCCTGCTATAGATTTATTGAATTTTGAGTCTTGCCTGCAGTTGCTTTGGCAGGGCCAAATGACATTCTCCATCCCTGACTTTAAATGCACTCAGAAAGGAGGACTGGGTGTTAACAACCACTTTCTGACCACCACGTAAACTACTGAAGAGTCTAGATGACTTTTCATTAATGATAATTATTACAACACATGTAGTTGAAGATACAAAGCAAAGTGCAATGGAGAAAACAGCAACTCTGAAGTCAATGAGATGGAATTGAGTTTAGACAAGTTATATAAGCCTGGGTCTGTGGTTTTATGGGAGAATTTATTTAAGTCTGGGAATGTGTCTAGTGCAGTAGTTGGCACAGACTCTCCTCTGCTCCCACCCCACAGTACTGCTTCAGCCTAGGGGTATGCAGTATGCTACCAGGCAAAAGTCTACAGTAAGAGAGGTCAGGATAGTGGTTACCTCAAGGAGGGGCTTTTTTGGCTGAGAGGTGATGCAAGAGAGCCTTCTGGGCACTGGAAATGTTACTGTGGTGATGATCACACAAATGTAAACCCAGGCAAAAATACACTGATCTGTACATGCACTCAAATATATGTATTTACTTTCCAATTTTTTTCATTAAACACACTTCCTCTGTAACAAAGACAGTCCAAAAGATGAGGCTCCAAGGTCAAAGCATACCTGCACCCCGAAAGCAGTGGCTCGGCTCTGGAGCTTCATTGTCACTGCAAAGGGGCAGCAGATGCGTTTGTGTTCCACACAGTCGGAATAGACGAAATAAATGTCTCACAAGGTCCCAAGGGTACTGATTGAACACTTAATGAAACCCAAATTCACTTCAGCAAGTTACTAAGTTCACAATCACTCTATCATAACATATCTTCTCAGTCATCAAGTACTCCAAGGATAACCACAGCATTGTAAGACCTGAACAGTTTTTAGAACTGTATGAATTCTCATATCCCCTCTCTTTCTCTGGTCTAGAGATAAAGTAGCCTAGAGATAACTCTCAATCAAGTCAAGGTCCAAGCTCATGACAAGCTGGGACCCACCAGCCAACCTCACCTCCACTGACTCCCCAAGACGCCTTTGTCCACTCTTGCTGGAAAGCTCGATTTACTCACTGCTGGGCAAACAGGTCTTTCCCATTTTAGCTTCTCCCCCTTTGCCCATGTCTGTTCCCCTCCCTGTACCACACCAGCTCCCTGAATCTCTGTCCTAAAGCATAGAGCCCGAGCTCCACTTCCTAAGAGTACTTGTGGTAGGGGGAGGAGTCTCCAAACCACCCTAGCCCATTACCACTTCCTTCTCCTCAAACTATTTATGTCCATGGTTAAACAGCTGAGTACCTACAAGGAGGCTGAACCTCCTCTGCATAAATATTAACAGCTGACAATATTATGTTCCAGCCACTGTTCTAAGTATTTATAATTTACCTCATTTAATATTCATACAACATTATAGGAGAAATTCTGATATTGTAGGCCAGGGAATTACAGCAGCAAAATTAAAAAAGTTGTCTATCTCCCAACTGGCAGGTGGCTGTGAGTCCAGGGAGACTGACTACAGAGCCACTATCTGGAAGTGGCCTTACTGGGTTATTTACTATTTTGAAAATATTTAGGCTTACAGAAGAGCCACAGAGATGGCACAAAGAGTTCTCTTATCCCTGTCACCCAGTGTGATTTATCAGAATGACAATCAAACTCCACAAGAAGTCAACTGGAAAGCACTAAAACACACAGGTTATAGACAAAAATCAGTTTTGTAGATTACAATGGGACTTCACCTCAGCCAAAGAAAACCTTAGGTTTGGCATCTGCTATGTAATTTCATTAGTACTAGCAGTATTCCATTAGACTTACATATGATCCTCTCAGCAAACAGGTATGTTTATAAGGACTTGTATATGTAGGGGCCTGTGCTGTGGCACAGTGGGTTAAAGCCCCAGCTTGCAGTGCCGGCATCCCATACGGGCGCCAGCTTAAGTCCTGGCTGCTCCTTTCCCAATCCAGCTCTCCGCTATGGCCTGGGAAGGTGGTGGAGGATGGCCAAGTCCTTGGGCCCCTGTACCCACGTGGGAGACCTGGAGGAAGCTCCTGGCTCCTGGCTTCAGATCAGCTCAGCTTTGGCCATTGCAGTCATTTGGGGAGTAAACCAGAGCAGAATGGAAGACCTGTCCCTCTCAGGCTCTACCTCTCTCTGTAACTTTAGTCTTTCAAAGAAATAAAGTAATTCTTTAAAAAAAAAAAAAAAAAAGATTTATTTATGTATTTGAAAGGCAGTGCTAGAGAGAGGCAGAGGCAGAGAAAGAGGTCTTCCATCCACTGGTTCACTCCCCAAATGGCCACAATGGCCAGAGCTGTGGGCTGATCCACAGTCAGGAGCCAGGAGCTTCCTCCAGGTCTCCCATGAGGGTGCAGGAGCCCAAGGACTTGGGCCATCTTCTACTGCTTTCCCAGGCCATAGCAGAGAGCTGGATCAGAAGTGGAGCAGCTGAGATTCAAACTGGCACCCAAATGGGATGCCAGCACTATAGGCAGTGGCTTCATGCACTAGGCCACAGAGCCAGCCTCTGCAGTATGTTTAAATGATTGTGACATTTCACCCAAAAGAATTAGATCTTCACAGATATCTTCCCTTTGAATAAGAAGCTACACTAGGAGGACTGCCATTTTCAGTTTCATCGGTTCTCACTGTAAATGAACTATAAAGGTGGCAAAAAGAGCAAATATTAAGGAGAGAACTAGAAATGCTGGTAACAAAAGACAACAATGAGTCTAACAGATTACGATGAGTAAGAAAAACACTTTTTTAAAAGTTGTATCAGTTTTAGCAACAAAACATAATTAATAAAAATACCAGGTCCTAATTTCTTATACACTTGCTCTTAAAAAAAAAAAAAAAAAAAAAAAAAACAAAACCTGTTTGAGTGAAGCACTAAGTGCTGGATCATCTGCTTTAACCACCTTTTGGAATGTCGGCTCTGGGGCTGCTAAAGACGGTGAAAGGGACTTCTCATGAGTGCCCAGAAAGAAGGTTATGCTCCTACTGGGTCTCAAACATACAATTACGGTGATAGCAACAGATTAAAACGTAATACATATGGACTCTCTGCTAATTTTAACAGCTGAGGTATTTTCATTTGTAGGGGAAAGTAATAGTTCTATTCTATTACTGCTAAGCATATAGGACTCATAGGTATTTTCAGAGCTACTTAGTTAGAATACCATCTTTTCCCTTTATTTCCACCACCAGGGACTCAGACATCTTTCTGGTAACCATGATTTCCATAAGATAGAGGCCCCTGCAAATGGAAAAGCTAGGTCCTGGGCAAGTCACCTGACCTCTCTGAGTCTCATCTCTAAAACGGGCACTGCTATCTGTACCGAGGGACTGTGAAGACTGAGGCACCAAAGCCTACAGAGTAACACTTCCAAGGCCGGCAGTGTGGTGCAGGTCTAGCCACTGCCTGCGATGCTGGCACCCTATATGAATGCCAGTTGGAGTCCTAGCTGTTCCACTTTCAATACAGCTCTCTGCTAACGCACCAGGGAAGTCAGCAGAACACAACTTGGGTGTCTGGGACCCTGCACGCACATGGATGGAGTTCTTGGCTTTGGGTTGGCCCAACCCCAGCCACTGCAGCCATCCAGGGAGTGAACCAGAGGATGGTTCACTCTCTCTTTCTCCCTCCCTTAACGCTCCCTTGTCAAATAAATAAGTAAATATCAGGAAAGAAGGTAGGCAAGCAGGCCCCCCATCCCATTATCTCAGGCTTCAATCTAGCTCCAACAACCATCTGAGCCAGTCAGATAATACTCTCTGAAAAAAAAATTTTTTTTTAACTGAGAAGGTCCATCATCTTTCCAGCCTGAGTACATGCAAAGTACTGCCTTCTGGTTTTTTCTTTCAAAGATTTATTTTACTTTATTTGAAATGCACACACACACACACACACAGAGAGAGAGAGAGATACAGAGAGAGAGAGATCTTCTATAGCTGTTTTATTCCCCAGATGGCTGCAATGGCCCAAGATGATCCAACCTGAAGCCAGGAGCTTCTTCCAGGTCTCCCACATGAGTGCAGAGGCCCAACAACTTGGGCCACCTTCCATTGCTTTCCCAGGTGCATCAGCAGGGAGATGGATTGGAAATAGAGCAGCCAGGACTTTAACCGGCACCCATATGGGATGTCAGCATTCCAAGCAGCGGCTTAACCCACTACACCACAACACCAGTCCCCAAAAATATTTTATGGACAAATTATTTTAAGAATCCAAAACATGCGGCCGGTGCCACGGCTCACTAGGCTAATCCTCCGCCTTGCGGTGCCAGCACACCGGGTTCTAGTCCCAGTCGGGGCGCCAGATTCTGTCCTGGTTGCCCCTCTTCCAGGCCAGCTCTCTGCTGTGGCCAGGGAGTGCAGTGGAGGATGGCCCAAGTGCTTGGGCCCTGCACCCCATGGGAGACCAGGATAAGTACCTGGCTCCTGCATCGGATCGGCGCGCTGGCCGTGGCAGCCATTGGAGGGTGAACCAACAGCAAAGGAAGACCTTTCTCTCTGTCTCTCTCTCTCACTGTCCACTCTGCCTGTCAAATAAATAAATAAATAAATAATTAAAAAAAAAAAAAAAAAGAATCCAAAACATGGTTGTAAATCACTAGTGGGAGAGAACAGAGAATTAAAAAAAAAAAAAAAGGAAAGAAAGAAAGAAGTGTTTGTAGCAATAGTTGGAAACAACTTCAAACACAAAGGCCTCTGGTTTCTTGCCTACTGTTTAGATTCACTTCCCAGCACACATTCCCGAGTAGTGCATTTGGCATTTCATGCATCCAAAACAAATCATTATTTTGTACTGGGGGGCAGAAGGGAGGGAGAAACAAGAGTCTGAATTTTCTCACAGGTAAAAATCCATGACATGTGAACCTATCTGAGGAAGATGAGAATTTTCTATCAGAAACATCAGAAAAAAGCAATGGAGGAGGCTTTTTCCTCTTTATGATCTGCAAGGCATTTCCCTCTGTCCTACAAACTAATATATTATTTGGCATAAGTTTAAAGACATTCCCCTCATCTAACTTTCCTATATTCCAGGGAAACTGCCAATTAAAAAAATAATAACAAGCTTACCTCATTTCATGTGGTCAAAGTGTTCCAAAGGTATTCTGTGTTATATTCTTGGGTAAAAGAATTCCCAGTTGCATAATAACTAAGAGCAAAGACTCCAGAGCCAGCCTGCCTGGATTCAAAACCAAGTGCTACCACTTACCAGCTTACTACCTTGGGCAAGTTGCTTGATATTTTTTTTTCTATGCCTCAGCTTCCTAATCAGAAAAATGGGAACAGCCCTAGTACTTTCCCTGAAGAACTGTTATGCGGGCAAAATGAATTAATATTTATAAAGTGCTTAGACCGGTGTGTGGCACAAAGTGCCATAAAAGAAATCATTAAGTTAAAATAAATCCCTAACTAATTTTTTGGTGAAATTTTACCTAAGCATATACAAAGTAATGGCTGAATCTTGTCCAGAAACAAACTTCTCCAAGTGGTCAAATGTACTGCTTTAAAAAAAATTATTTTATTTATTTGAAAGAGTTACAGAGAGAGGTAGAGCCAGAGAGAGAGAGAGGTCTTCCTTCCACTGGCTCACTCCCCAAATGGCTGCAATGGCCAGAACTGAGTTGATCCAAAGCCAGGAGCCAGGAGCTTCTTCCTGGTCTCCCACATGGGTGCAGGGGCCAAGGACTTCCACTGCTTTCCCAGGCCATAGCAAAGAGCCGGATTGGAAGTGGAGCAGTCAAGACACGAACCAGCGCCCATATGGGATGCTGGCACTGCAGGCCAGGGTTTTAACCCGCTGGGCCACAGCGCCGGCCCCAAACGTACTGTTTTTTTATAAGCATCAGTTTTGCAGTCACAGAGACTCCTGGCACTGCAATCCTCTGTGTGCCCCTGGGCTGCTAACTTTAGCTTCTCTAAACCCTTGCCTCACCTGTAAAATGCAAATAATAATTGTCTAGCAGGCATGCTGCAAAGGTAAACAGAAAATGCAGATGTGTCTTATTATTTTTTAAAAAATTTTGTTTGTTTGAAAGGCAGAGTTAGCGGGACAGAGATCTTCCATCCACTAATTCACTCCCCAAATAAGCACAAAAGCCAGGGCTGAGTCAGGAGCTCCCTGTGGATCTCCCATGTGAGTACAGGGGCCCAAGGACTTGGAACAGACTCCACTGCTTGTCAGCATACACATGGCAAAGGATTAAGTGCCCAAGAAGTGAATCCGGGGCCAGTGTTGTGGCACAGCATCCTATATGAGCTCCGGTTCGAGTCCTGGCCACTCCACCTCCAGTCCAGCTCCCTGCTAATGCGCCTGGGAAAGCAGCAAAAGATATGGCCGAGCTGCTTGAGTCCCTGCACCCATGTGGAGACTTGGATGGAATTCCAGGTTCCTGGCTCAGCCTTGGTGATTGCAGCCATTTTTTCAAAAAAAGATTTACTTATTTATTTGAAAGGCAGAGTTATCACAAACAGTGACTGTTGATAGTGGTATCAGGGGAACATACATTTGGAACTGCTTTTCCCGGCCCAGTAAACAGCCTGACTGATCTCTACATGCAAGCTGCTTCTAGCCACCACTGTTAGGCATGAGCACAGAGTGTACCCATGACAAAGGACAGATCCCATCATGTGGAGGTAGAACCACACACAGCCTCAGGCTCACAAGAACTGTATGTCTGAAATTTCCAATAAGAAAAGTTAAAACAGAAAATTGCTTTTTATTAGTGGGCCTCTTCTAAACATTTTGCCTCTCAAGAGGAGTCTGTGAGGCCTTAAGTTGACCATTAAAAACCCTTAAAACTATTAAAATGGCAACATCAATAAAAGATATGTACTTAAACAGGTTTGTTATTTAGATTCACCAAAGATGGCAAGCATCTGGCTCCCATCAGATCAATCGAGCAGCCTTTTACCCATCCACCGGCATGAGCCAGGCCATTCGTGCCTTGCACACATCCTGTGGCTCATCTGATGCTGCTTTAGCAGGTAGGTATCCCAGCCCAATCCTGTACACAGACAGCCCCGGGCTAACGGCAGTTACCTGAAGTGCCTTAGTCACAGCAGAGCTGCGTCAGTCTGATCCTCAGCAGCCATGCTTTGCCCTCACTAGTTAGGGGAGCCAGGGAACAGGTTTGCTTCCTGGGTCAGCTGCATGGTTTTAACAGAGGTAGTAACATCACAAGAGGTTCAACTGATTTGTTTTAAAGCAGAGACAACTGACTTGTTTTTTAAACTCTTTTGATTTGTAAACTAAACAAACTTGATCTACAAATTACTGAGAAAGGATAAATATGAAGCCATACCATATAATTTCTAGTATTACTACCATTAACTCTAACCACACCAAAGTTATTTGAAGACATTCTATGAATGTAACATATTCTATGATATAATTTTCTATACCACAGAAAATCTCCCAGTAATCTTTAGTAAATCAGTGTGGGAAACATTTTCTGAGGGCTCTCCAAAAAACAGACCAAGTTCTATGCACAGGAGCGCCTGACTTTTCCAAGAACAAACTCTCCACTGTCTACTTCTGGGGTTTCCTTGGTCTCTCTGGGCTACAAAACCCAATAATTTACTTTCCCTACTAAAGACAAGGGCAGAAATAGCCTAAACTTCCCTTTTTGCAAACCAAAATTCACAGCTGTTTGAGGGGAACAAATCAAGGGAGGGAAGAAAAAAAAAAACCTTTTGAAGGGATTTTTCTGGTCAAGGATTCAACTTTCACTGGGACCACAACCTCCTGTGACAAGTGAACACGCTGAAACTGACTGGATACAAATTAAATTCTTCAGACCACAAGATCGCTTCATTGTTTCCCGTCTAATTTTTGTAACTAAGATAGTAAAAACTAAACTTCAGTTAGAGGATTCAGAAGGGAGACCTCTAACTAACTAAACTTCTATAAATTACCTTTTACAAGAAGTAGATGCCCTATTCAGTTTAAGATAAGGCACGCTCTTTAGATTTTAGTATAAAGTAGCCAACACAGGATTCATCTCCAGGCATTCTACCCATTTTGGGTTGGTAGGTAAGTAGATGGGTGGTGGTGGTGGTGGTGTGGGTGGTAGGGGGTGGGGGTGGGATGTGTGTGTGTGTGTGTGTGTGTGTTTTAAATAGGGGAATATTCTGCTTTAAAGAAAAACATTCAGCAATTTCAAAACAAGGGAACGGAGTTTGCCATCTCAACAAATTCATACTTAAAAGGAGTATTTTAAGAAGTTCTTAAGAAACGATTTTTACTCTAGGTAGTTTAAAGGAAGATTCAGAAAAGTGCTATCCTAGTGAAAGGCAGTGTTTTATTTTGTTTTTGTATTTGCATTCTTTTAGAAAAGCAGGAACTTAGATCAGACAAATTTACAAGATCCTGTTTCCAGGGCCTCCCATGCTACAGTCCTTACATGGTCAGTATTGCCTTCTTCCTTAGGATGTTAAAATCATTTTGCTCAAAATAGGAACATTTAGAAGAAATCTGGCACAACAGAAGGGCAAAAGTAAAAGGGTTAGCAAACACAAGGCTGACAGGCCATTCCAATCTCCACACTACAAATCCAGTCTGGAGGTGAAGACAAGACCATTTCAAATAGAATGATCATGCGAACCACTCTTTTTAAAGTTGCTCATCTCTTTAATCACTCGAAATGCCGAACAGCACACGGAGAGTAAGAGACGGGGAGAGAGATCTTCCATGCACTGGTCCACTCTCCAAGTGGCTACTAAAGCCAGGGCTGGAGCAGGCTGAAGCGAGAAGCCAGGAACTCCATCCTGGTCTCCCACTTGGTGGCAGGGGCCCAAGCACCTGAGCCATCCTGTCGCCTTCCCAGGAGCATGAGCATGGAGCTGGGTCAGAAGTAGAGCAGCTGGGACTGGAACCAGCGCAACAGTATATGATGCTGGCAACAAAAGCAGCAGCTTAATTCACTGTGCCACAATGCCAGCCCCCTGCTATTTTTTTAAGTCCAAATTCCCCAAATAAGCATTAGGAACCTTTCTTAAAAACAATGAATGCTTATGATACCTTCTGACATGCTGGAGAACCTGCTATGTCCTCAAAACAGGGTCCACTTTTGAAAACTTTCCATCCATCCATTCATTTTCTTCCTTTTTTTTTTTTTAATAACTACCTTCTTGGCCGGCGCCGCAGCTCACTTGGCTAATCCTCTGCCTGTGGCGCCAGCACCCCGAGTTCTAGTCCCGGTTGGGGTGCCAGATTCTGTCCCAGTTGCTCCTCTTCCAGTCCAGATCTCTGCTGCGGCCTGGGAAGGCAGTGGAGGATGGTCCAAGTGCTTGGGCCCTGCACCCGCATGGGAGACCAGGAGGAAGCACCTGGCTCCTGGCTTCGGATCGGCGCAGCGCGCCAGCCGCAGTGCACCAGCCATAGCGGCCATTTGGGGGGTGATTTGAAAGTCAAAGATACACAAAGAGAGAAAGAGAGGCAGAGAGAGAGAGAGAGGCCTTCCAGCTGCTGATTCACTCCCCAGTTGACCACAACGGCTGGAGCTGCACCAATCCGAAGCCAGGAGCCAGGAGTCTCCCACGCTGGTGCAGGGGCCCAAGGGCTTGGGCCATCCTCCACTGCTTTCCCAGGCCACAGCAGAGAGCTGGATCAGAAATGGAGCAGCTGGGACTCGAAGCAGCACCCATATGGGATGCTGGCACCGCAGGCTGGGGTTTTAACCCACTGTGCCACAGCATTGGCCCCTCCATTCATTTTCAAACCAATTTCTGGCCGGCGCCACGGCTCACTAGGCTAATCCTCCGCCTTGTGGCGCCGGCACACCGGGTTCTAGTCCAGGTCGGGGCACCGGATTCTGTCCCAGTTGCCCCTCTTCCAGGGCAGCTCTCTGCTGTGACCAGGGAGTGCAGTGGAGGATGGCCCAAGTGCTTGGGCCCTGCACCCCATGGGAGACCAGGATAAGTACCTGGTTCCTGGCTTCGGATCAGTGCGGTGCGCCGGCCGCAGCGCGCTGGCCGCAGCGGCCATTGGAGGGTGAACCAACGGCAAAGGAAGACCTTTCTCTCTGTCTCTCTCTCTCACTGTCCACTCTGCCTGTCAAAAAATAAAAAAATAAATAAAATAAATAAAAAAACAATTTCTTGAGAAATGTGTGTCTGGGGACAGTCCTCCCCTCTGCCCCCACCTCGCCCCCACAGAGTGAAAACTAGCTAACAGTAGCTTATCACTGCTGTCCATAAATTCTCAAATTTCTCTAGCAAGCCTCCATGGCTTCCTCTTCCCTCACTCTTCTCTCCTCATTCTTGAAAAATTTAAGTATAGAATTTGCCTAACCATGACACAATCCTCCATAACGACAACCTTTGGTTTAGTTTCTCTGTGTTTCTGAACTCTGAGGAATTCATTTCACTTACCTTTCCATCCACACACAAGAGTATTTAGCTCATAATTCAACTTAAAGTTTTAAGTTATTATATGAACAGTTTTAACATTTCCTTTTCTCAACTCTGTTGGCCTTTTAGTTGTTTAAAATTCACCTTCAATGGGGCAGGCATAGTGGCACAGTTAAGCTATTTATGAGCATGGGTTCAAGTCTTAGCTGCTCCACTTCTGACCCACCTCCCTGCTAATGTACTTGGGAAAGCAGCAGAACATGGTACAAGTGCTTGGGTCCCTGCACCCACACAGGAAACCTGAATGAAGCTCCTGGCTCTTGGCTTCAGCCTGGCCCAAACCCAGGCATTGTGGCCATTGGGGAGTGAACTAGCAGACAGAAAAGTGCTCTCTCTCTCTCTCTCTCTGTCTCTCTTTCAAATAAATAAATAAATAATTGATCTTCAAAGGGCTAATGCTGTGGCATAATAGGCTAAGCTCCTGCCTGTAGCACTGGTTAGTGTTCCAGCTGCTCCTCTTCCGATCCAGCTCTCTGCTATGGCCTGGGAAAGCAGTGGAAGATGGACCAAGTGTTTGGCCCCTGCACCCAAATGGGAGACCTGGAAGAAGCTCCTGGCTTTGGATCGGCCCAGCTCAAGCCAAGTTACAGCCATTTGCGGAGTGAACCAGTGGATGGAAGATCAATCTCCCTCTCTCTCTCTCTCTGCCTTTCTGTAACTCTGCCTTTCAAATAATAAATAAATAAATCTTTTTAAAAAATTCATTTTCAACCCAAAACTTACTGTATTCTGGTGCAGAAATTGTTTTCCTGGAAATCCATAGTTTCACTACTATCCTAAATATACCAACTCTCTCATGACAATTTGAGTGCCTGCTATGTACCCACTGCTAAAAATACTGTTACTTTAAAAGCTTAATACAGGGGCCAGCATTGTGGTGTGGCAGGTAAAGTGCTGCCTGCATCCCATATGGCACCTGTTTGAGTTGTGGCTGCTCCAGTTCCAATCCAGTTGTGGCTGCTCCCTGCTTACGTGTCTGGGAAATCAGTGGAAGACAGCCCAAGTGCTTGGACCTAAAAGAAATTCCTGACTCCTGGCTTCAGCCTGGCCCAGCCCTGGCCATTGAGACCATTTGGGGAATAAACAAGCAGATGGAAGATATCTCTCTCTCTCTCTCTCTCACTCTGCCTTTCAAAAAAATATATCACAACAAAAAGAAGTTTAATACAGAGCCTGTCCCAAGCTCCCAAGCAATAAACAAGGCACACACTAATTAAACAATGAGACAGTATTATAGAAAACACAATCCATGTGATCCAGAACCTCTGCAGAACCAGATATTTTGGATAACACACTTTAGATAATTTATTGCTTATCCTTTTAAGTGACACAAATATTTAAATCATGTTGGATACAAAACTAAAATATTCTTTCCACCTCATTAACAAGGTGTACATAATTTAACCTTTATTTCATGGCAAGAGTCATAATAACCATAAATTATAACAGAAAGATATAGTACAATGAAGCCTGGGACCTAACCAGGTGGGTGGACTACTCTAATATGCTCAATGACAGAGATAGGGTAACAGAAATTACACTAGATCTAAATAGCCTTTTTGGTGATTTTGGGGTTTTTTATTTGGGGGAGGGGTCAATCTGTCACACAGAAGTATGCTACCACAAACCCTGTAAGGGAACAGACCATATATGGGCTAAGGGGCTAATACTGATATAGTGCCTACAATGTGACAGACCAAGTAGACAATGGGTAAACATTTGGTAAAGGAATGGCATTTGCCTCCCAAAGCAGGTCCTCTCTCTTATTTACTGTTTCTAGTCTACCATAGCTTAGGAAACAGATCTCCAAGCAGGAAAGAACACCTTTTAAAATGTGTCTGGCATGGAACTTTACTCATGGCAGGCACTGCATGGTAAAAATTATATGTGTTGAATTGAAGATGGCTAACACTGACAACTTAGGGTATGCCACAAGTAGTGATAAGTAGTGATAAATTCTTTTTTTATTTTTTATTTTTGACAGGCAGAGTGGACAGTGAGAGAGACAGAGAGAGAGAAAGGTCTTCCTTTACCGGTGGTTCATCCTCCAATGGCTGCTGCGGCCGGCGTGCTGCAGCTGGCGCACCGCACTGATCCGAAGCCAGGAGCCAGGTGCTTCTCCTGGTCTCCCATGCGGGTGCAGGGCCCAAGCACTTGGGCCATCCTCCACTGCACTCCCGGGCCACAGCAGAGAGCTGGCCTGGAAGAGGGGCAACCGGGACAGAATCTGGCACCCTAACCGGGACTAGAACCCGGTGTGCCAGTGGGCGCAGGCAGAGGATTAGCCTAGTGAGCCACGGCGCCGGCCTGTGATAAATTCTTACACTCTTTAAATAAGGCTATTCTTACACAGCAGATAATATTATCCCCGTTTTACAGATGCCAAAATTGAGGCTCAAAATGGTTAACTTGTAGAAAATGAAGCAGCTAGACAATGGTAGCAGTGGACTGTGAATCCAGGCAGCCTGACTCCAGACCAAGCAGTCTTTTTTTTTTTTTTTTTTTTTTTTTTTGACAGGCAGAGTGGACAGTGAGAGAGAGAGACAGAGAGAAAGGTCTTCCTTTGCCGTTGGTTCACCCTCCAATGGCCGCCGCGGCCGGCGCGCTGCAGCCGGCGCACCGCGCTGATCCGATGGCAGGAGCCAGGAGCCAGGTGCTTTTCCTGGTCTCCCATGGGGTGCAGGGCCCAAGCACTTGGGCCATCCTCCACTGCACTCCCTGGCCACAGCAGAGGGCTGGCCTGGAAGAGGGGCAACCGGGACAGAATCCGGCGCCCCGACCGGGACTAGAACCCAGTGTGCCGGCGCCGCTAGGCGGAGGATTAGCCCAGTGAGCCGCCGCGCCGGCCCCAAGCAGTCTTAAGTATACCTCTCCACTACCTCCAAACAAGGGTATGGAAATAAATGATGGTTGGAAGAACATAAAGTTTATAACAACTTGTTTTCTAGTACAAGTTTTCTTTGCTACCTTTCTGCTTCTCAGTTACAATCTCAATAGGTGATGACATAAGTATTAACAGTATACTCGCCGGCCAAAGCTAGGCAAGCAAAGTATAAGTCAATGAACTACTTTATACCACAGAAGATGTGCTCCAGGAAGCCAAGTTTGAGAAATCTGTACACATTAGGGTAATCAGAGAAGGCTATAAGAAGTAAAAACCCAAACCCAAGCAGTATAAGAAACAAGGGACGGAGTGGGAGAAAGGGACACTTCGTAGTTTAAGAATAAGCACAGTGTCTGTGGATTATGCGGAAAGGAGGGTCATAAGTAGCTGAACAGACAACACCTGGGCAGTCTGGAACCTTGACACTCACTGCGGCTGAAGCTCCTACTCCTGCCAGCTTTACTGTATCACTCAAACAGCAGGACACACAGGTAGGCTGCAGCTGGCAGTACTCCAGGCGGTAGGATGCAAAGGCCAAGTCCATGATAAACAACACAGGTCCTTGGGAGACAGAGGAATCGGGGACCTAAAAACCCATTTTCTATTATTTCCAAACCTAAGCAGAGATGACATGTTGACCTAATGATCACTTAAATGCATGGTCTGATTTACTCAGAAATCTTTTTTTTTTTTTTTAATTTGACAGAGTTAGACAGTGAGAGACAGAAAAGTCTTCCTTCCGTTGGTTCACCCCCCAAAATGGCCGCCACAACCGGAACTACGCCGATCTGAACCCAAGAGCTAGGTGCCTCCTCCTGGTCTCCCATGTGGGTACAGGGGCCCAAGCACTTGGGCCACAGCAGAGATCTGGACTGGAAGAGGAGCAACCAGGACTAGAACCCGGCACCCATATGGGATGCCGGTGCAGCAGGCGGAGGATTAACCAAATGAGCCACGTCGCCGGCCCCACTCAGAAATCTTTCACCATGTTTAACCAGAGTCACTGCTAATAAGTGGCACACCTGATGCAACTACTGACTGCAGATCCTCCCTGCCCTAGGAGTCACAGGAAGGAGAGGCTGGGCAAGCTGTTAAGCATCTAACATCTGTAACAGACACAGGAGCAAGTCAGAAGGAGTCAGCTCTCTCAACTCCAGGGAACCAAGACACCACCCACGCTGTACGGCAGGGAATGGACACATCAGCAGGAGGCCCAGAATAAAAACATTCTGCTCAACATATTTCCTGGTCTTGCTTAACTGCATGGCAGTTAAAACTACAGCAGAATTTCAAGTGTCTGAGGAGGAGCACTAAGAAAAATCTGACCTGTACTTAGAGGCAGGAGGTAATGCAAAAGTGTCTCACTTCAGCAGCACAGGCTGGGTGGGGGTTAAGGTGTCTCTGGCAAACCTCCAAAAGCTGCATCATCAACTCATTAGAGGCAGAGGCACCTCCAATCATGTACAGTCTTTCCCTCACTGCTTAGACGTCAGAACTGCACAGTATCAAAGTAATCAAAGTTCAAAGCTCAATTCATGTGTTCAGTGTGAAATTATTGAGCACCTCTAAGGACAGGAGAAATAAGCCTGACAAAGACTGTCACTTTGATAGCTGGAAGAATACGCGTCCATTCTTATTTACCGTATCGTGCCCAACTACTCAAAAGTCCCAGTAGGAAGTTCTTCTCCCAGTGCCCCACAAGTACCCAATAGGCCAACTTTCTCACTTCTTTGCCTCCGATGAAGGGGTGCCCACCTGGAACACTCCCATTATACTTCATTTACCCAAATCATCTTAAGTCCCACTCTTCCTGCAAGAGGTGATCTCCTCCCCATCCCAAAGTGTTCTCTGAACTACCAACAACTATGGTAAGTACCGCCATCAGTTGACTTGGAAATCTGCGGTCCTCCAGCTGACACTTGTATGATTTGATAAATCATCCGTATCTACTATAGGCCAGTATTGTAAGGGCTGGCAAAACAGCAGGAAACGGTACTGCTCTGCTTGTTTGTTCTTTCCTTAAGGAAACTCCCGGGAAGGGTTCTTGTCTTACACTGCCTTTCCAAATCTTCCTGTGAAGACCGTGGTTGGTACTCAGTGCTTAAAATACTTGACTCGGGCTTCTTTTTTTGGTCCAAGCTCACCCAAATCGAAGTAACATAAATTAATGGGGAACAGAAGCTAACGAAGCCATTTCTAAATGAACTTCCACTTCTTAAAAACCTCAAAAGAACAAGGAAGGAAAACAGGCTATGAAAGTGCTGCTGAACCAACATATTTTACTCAATGACAAAGCATCTCCAATCCCCCTTCCAAGCGACACAGAACTCATTTTCCCCTCTCGAACCTCACAGCTTCGGATTCAAGTGTCCAACAACAGACCCCAGAAAATTTTAAAGCGCCCCTCCATTTCCCAACCAAGTCTTCCTAAACTTTCACTTCTTGATGAACAGACCCCAGAAGAACCCTGCAAGGAGGCTCATTACAAGGAACCACAATTCGAGCCTCAAGCACGAGAGGGGCTCCAAGACGAACTCTCCGAACGTGACCGATCCAGAGACAATTCTGATATAAACAGAAGCCAGGTTCTGCACAGCCTGGCGGAAGGCTGCAGGCTCCTGCGGGAAGGGAATCCCCTCCAGCAGAGCCGCGGCATTCTGCAAGCCGTGGGAGCTTCTGCAGGAGGTGAGGGAGGTCCCATACACACACACAGATCATTTGCTCTCAAGTGGCTTTTGTGAAGCAACGACAGCTGGCATCCCACAGCGGGCGAGGGTGACGCCGGGCTGTGCCATGCGGCGGAGCGGCCACCTGGGCACTCCCACCATTCTTCGCACCCGGGTCAGGACCGAGAGACAAGGAGAGCGGAGCGCCGCGCCAACTCGGACCCGCGCCCCCTCCGGCTTCCTGTCCCGCCGGCCGCCTGCCCTCGCTCCCCGAGTACGCCGCGAGCCCACCCCGCCGGGTCTCGGGAGCCCGACCTCTCCAGGGACCTAAAAGACGTACGGGCGGGCGGGGGGGGGGTCTCCAGGCGGCTGCCGGGCCCCGGCGCGTACCCACCTGAGCAGACTGGAGAGAGGGTGGCTGGAAGAGCCGAGGCCGCCGCCGCCGCCGCCGCCGCCGCCACTGCCCCCAGAGGAGCCGCCGCCGCCACCCCCGAAGCCTGAGGAGAGCCGCTTCCCGGACAGCAGCTTCTCCACGGCCGGGAGGTGCCCGGTGCGGGCCGCCTCCAGCAGCTCCTGCTCCTTCCCCATCCCCAGGGCCGCCACCCCAGGACCCCCCACCCCGGGGCCACCGTGGAGCCGGCTCGGCTCCCAAACTTTCCGTCTCCGGGCAACGCACCCCCTAAACCGGCCGGGGACACCACCCCCCTCCCCCCCCGCCTTTTCCCCACGAGCGCGTCACTTCCGGGATCCGGCGTCACGCGTCACCGCGCCCCCATGCCCCGCCCCCTTGCCCACCTAGCTGGGCGGGGCTCCGCGTCCCTGTGCAGGTGGACCTTGGTGTGTCAGGACAGGACTTGGGGGTCAATGGGGCAGTGCCATGTGGGTACCCATTGAAGAAGTGGAAAGGGACAAAGGGGACCCACCTGTGTACGCCTCCAAAGTGCGCTTCTTTTCCAAAGGTTTTGGGAGCTCACGGGACAGGAAATACGGTAATTCGTCCCGGCGGTGTGGAAACAAAGAGAGAAATATGGTAATACGCACCTACATTTCCAAGTCCGTTCTTTAAGCATAAAGCAGTATGTAACAGGTGCGGGAGCCTGGTAATACAGAGGTGAATAAAACGCCCTGCCCCTCCCTCCGCGTGCCTCAATGAAAAAAGGCAGGACATTTTAAAAGCAGAAATATCCTAGCCCCTTCACCATCCCAATCCGTGAAATGGCTCATTAAAGTGAAGCGCTCAAAGGAGAGACCTCCCACCCTGTAGGGATTCCTCATGATGAGACTGAGTGGGTAACAGAAGTCAGGCTTGAGAAACCTATCCCGATTTTCAGCACTGGCGAACTGGAAAAATCATTTAATTCGGTAGAAAATGTTTTTTCCCTGTACTAGCGCTGCTCCGGACTCAGAAACAGGCAGTCAACACTCGTGGAGTGAATGAATGGGTTGGATAAACACTGCTCAAGCAATAGGACTTTTTTTTTTTAAGGTGCTCGTGAAATATTCGTAGAGGGGAAATGGTGGCAATTCAATGTAAAGTCAGGCCCGCAGTCTGTCCAGGTGAAATAAAGGAGGTTGAGTCCCTGCCTGAAAGTTTGCTACCCCAAGGTTACGCGACAGCCGCGTACAAAAGGAGCAGTTTTCTCCCAGGTCCTCCAACTTTGAGGAAGAGGTTAACTGACAAAGCATTCTTAGAACGACGGAAAGGAAAAAGAAACCCTTCAGGAAGCACAACTGCACTTCTTCACAGGTGCTGGTCTCCAAGGACGGATCCACAGGGGACTTTGCACCCTCAGCGTTCTCTCTCCAGCACCACCCACCCAGGATTCAAACGGAGCCCTCAGGTGCTCCGCGCGCCCCCCATGGCCCTTCCGAGGACCAGTAGTGGTGACGACATCGCGGTGCGACGACAGGAAGTAAGCGCCCACTGTGCCGCGCGAGGTCCGGAGCTCCGCGGCCGACAGCACCGCGATCTCCTCCCCTTGCCGTTCTAGCTGTGATGGACAATGCCCGCGAGTCTCCTGCGGACAAAGGTGGGGAAGCAGGGGAGTCAGACGAGACGACTGCTGCTCCTGGGGGCCCGGGGACTGCGGACACGGACGGGATCCCGGAGGAAGCGGACGGAGACGGAGACGCGGACTTGAAAGAAGCGGCAGCGGAGGAAGGCGAGGTAGGCAGAGAAGTGTGACTGAGGTTGGAGGCATACGCCGGGATTGTGTTACCCGGAGCTCGCCACGATTCCCTCTAGATCTGCCGTCCGGGGAGTGTGGGAGGAGCAACAAAACTGTGGTGCTGGTTTGGTTCCAGAGACTCGAGCATTAGGTTTTAATATGTTTAGTCCTTGCCTTTCGGGATTAAAGCTACATCTAAGTGAATTTTAAATAGCTTCTTGGTTTTCCTATTGATGAAGTCGGTACTGTCATCCCGAGACTTAGTGCAAGAGCCAAAATCCAGGATTCCCAGCGCGCCTTTCACCGCACTATAGGTCCTCTTAGTTAATTGTTGTTTAAGTACAGCTTTCGTCTTTACAGGAGGCAGAGTTGATCAGATCTGTTAACGGGAGACTTTGAAGTCATATTCTCATCCAGCTGCTGCAGTGTCCTCCGTGCTAATGTCCAGGGGTTTCTATAACGTAAAAACACCAAATCCATCAGCTGTGCTCTCAGGATAGCTCAGCAGGGTTGCCTAACCGCGCAACAATCGCGACCAGAATCTCAGCGTCCTGTGGGTTCCTTTTCTAAAGAGAGAATTTCTAGGATCTTAGAGGCAGAAGGAACTGAAGAGCTCATGGACTGAACGTTAGATGGATAGCCTTGTCACCAAAACATACACGGTAAGCTTTTAGAAAAAGAGAAGACAGTTGACAAAGCTGAAGAAGGAAAAGTTAAAATGGGTCTCAAGGACGCAAAGGAATTGAATAATTAGCATGGTCCACTAAAGGAGCTCACTACAATATAGAAGTTTGGAGCCAGCAGAGGATAGAATTATGATGCTTTTGAAACATTTTTAAAAATTAGGCCGGCGCCGCGGCTCACTAGGCTAATCCTCCGCCTTGCGGCGCCGGCACACCGGGTTCTAGTCCCAGTCAGGGCGCCAGATTCTGTCCCGGTTGCCCCTCTTCCAGGCCAGCCCTCTGCTGTGGCCAGGGAGTGCAGTGGAGGATGGCCCAAGTCCTTGGGCCCTGCACCCCATGGGAGACCAGGAGAAGCACCTGGCTCCTGCCATCGGATCAGCGCGGTGCGCCGGCTGCAGCGCGCCGGCCGCGGCGGCCATTGGAGGGTGAACCAACGGCAAAGGAAGACCTTTCTCTCTGTCTCTCTCTCTCTCACTGTCCACTCTGCCTGTAAAAAAAAAAAAAAAAAAAAAAAAAAAAAAAAATTAATCAAAGACCAGCATTGTGGCACAGCAGGTTAAGCTACCTGCAACCCCAGAATCCCATATGGGCACTGGTTCAGTTCTGGCTGCTCCGCTTCCAGTCTAGGCCCTTGCTGATGTGCCTGGGAAGGCAGCTGAAGGTGGCCCAAGTTGAGCACCTGCACCCATGTAGGACTTCTGGCTTCCACCTGGCCCAGCCCTGGTGGTTGTGACCAATTGGGGAGTGAACTAGCAGATGGAAGAACTCTGTCTCTCCCTCTCTCTGTAACTCTGCCTTTCGATAAAAATTGATTATGTTGGGGCCAGCACTGTGGATTAGCTTTAAATATGTAACATAATGCATGTAAGTATGTAAAATATTTATTAATATTCTTTAAGTCAGAATCACAAAGTTGGGGGTGGGGGGTGGGGAGTGAGCAAGCTTCCATCTGCCTGTTCATTCCCCCAAATGGTCACAGTGGCTAGAGCTGGGCCAGGCTGAAGCCAGGAGTCAGTAGCTTCTTCCAGGTCTCCCACATGGGTGCAGGGGCCCAAGGACTTGGGCCATCTTTGGGCCATCTTCTGCTGCTTTCCCAAGCACATTAGCAGGGAGCTGGATCAGAAGTAGAGCAGCCAGGACTTGAACTGGCACTCATATGAGATGCCAGTGCTGCAGACAGCAGCTTAACCCACTATGCCACAGCATTGGCCCCTACATATTTTTGATTTTCAAAGAATGTACTTATTAGAAAAAAAAAATGGCCTATCTGCTGATTCACACTCCAAATGCCCAAAACAGCTCAGACACTCTAATAGGGGACATGGACATCCCAACCAGCATCTCAGATTTTCACTCCAGGGCCTCCTTTTTAATAATCTTTCTAAATTGAATCGTCAATAGTAAAAATATCTTTGGATCCAGAGGAGAAGAGCTGGCTGGCTGGAGAGGGCTTTGGTGACATCCCCTGTAAGGAATGAGCAGGAGAGAGAGTCCATGGAGAGAGTGGTTTTCATGATCTTGGCCATTTCTTTATCCTTGTATACAGACACTGAAGCTGTGATCATAGCTAAACTGGAAAACTAGATTATTTAACTGGTTCTTTCTACAGCCTAACTAACCTTCCTTGAGGAGAGATACTGTATCTTATACTGGGTGGAACAGTCAGTTCTGGGACAAAAAAACTACACAATAAGTGGATCTGTTGTGTTATGAGGATGATGTCTTAACCTTAGCCAAGCCTGGAAAGTAGGACAAATATATAATAGAGTTCTTTTCATCTTCCCAGCTCAAAAGTCAGGACGTCTCCGATTTAACAGCAGGTGAAAGGGAAGACGCGTCATTACTTACTCCTGCAGCCAAAAAACTGAAAATCGATACCAAAGAAAAGAAAGAGAAGAAGCAGAAAGTGGATGAAGATGAGATTCAGAAGATGCAGTAAGTCTCTTTTTGTTCCTTCCCCTTTTCAGAGCTCCAGCCTGACCACACAAATTTAATAAATTTGTCTTGGCCTCTACATTTCTAACTCAAGAGGAAATAAACTAATTAATACATTGTTATAGTATAGAAAATGTGAATAAGTAAAAAGAAAACTCATCGCCCTGCCACCAAGAGGTATATACTGCCAATACTTTAATGTATATGATCCCAGGTGTTTTCTCTACACATATAACTTATAAAATTAATAAGTTTTTACAAGGTTTTTGTTTTGTTTTGCAAAATGTCAAATACTGGAGCCAGCATTGTGACACAGTGGCCTAAGCTGCTGCTTGCAACTCTGGCATCCCATTCTGCAGTGTCAGTTTGGGTCCTGGCTGCTCCACTCCCATCCAGCTCCTGCTAATGGAAGGCAGCAGATGCCCCGAGTACTTGGACTCGCTGCCACTCATGTGGGAGAGCAGGAAGGAGTTCTTGGTGCCTGGCTTCCACCTGGCCCAGACCTGGCTCTTGTGGCCATTTGGGGAGTGAACCAGTAAATGGAAGATCTCTCTGCCTTTCAAATAAATAAATAAATCTTTTTTAAAAATAAAAGTCCTATTTCATAACCTGCTTTTCCTATTATATATGGCATTTCTCATATCAACAGTTCTACCTCTAGGACATAATTTTTGTGAAAATGGAAATAGCTTTATTATATTTTCTGATTATAAAAGTGGTGTTAGCTCATTATAAATATAGAAAAAATTAATGCTATCGCAGCATTTACTCTAAGTATATATGTTTGGGTACAATAAATTGGGCATATACTTTTTCAGATTTTCAACAGTGGTTGGTGTATACAGCTAAATATTTTCCTATCAGCAGATACACCCATGAATCTTCATTTTTAATAGCTGCCATTTGTCCCATTATGTGGCTCAGCTGGAATGTAACCAATCCTGTAACTATGCGGGTTGAGTCTTTTCCTTTTACAACATTTTGAGGTGTCCTTGGACACATGTTTGCATATTTGTCCATTACTTCCTACAATAAACTCCTAGAAGTATAATTGCTGGTTCAAACAATATGAACATTTTCAAAGGCTTTTCTTTTTCTTTTTCTTTTTCTTTTACAGATAGACTGTCCATCTGCTGATTCTCTCCCCAAAAGGTCCCAACAGGCAGGGCTGGGCCAGACCTAACCTGGAGCCAGAAGCTTCTTGCAGGTTTCCCACATGGATATAGGAGCCCAAGGACTTGGGCCATCTTCCACTGCTTTCTCAGGCCAGAGCAGAGAGCTGGATCAGAAGTAGAGCAGACAGGACTCCTACCAGCACCTATATAGGATACCAGCATTTCAGGCGGCAGCTTAGCTCCTTACACCACAGCACTGCCCCCCTCCAAAGGCTTTTCATATGTTTCCAGACTGCACTCGAAAAGGTGTTCCAGTTCATACTCTGCCAGATTGTATGAATTTGTCTTCATAGTCTAATACTGTTCCTTTTAATAGTTACTTAAATTAAAAAAAAATATTACCTTGTTGTAATTTAGTTTTAGTTTCCTTAGTTAGTAGTGAAGGTTCAAGAGGCCAGTGCTGTGGCATAGTAGGCTAAGCTTCCACCTGCGGCACCAGCAACCCATATGGGCCCCAGTTCATGTCCCAGCTGCTCCACTTCCGATCCAGCCAGCTCTCTGCTATGGCCTGGGGAAGCAGCTGAAGATGGCCCAAGTGCTTTGGTCCCTACACCTATGTGGGAGACCAGAAAGAAGCTCCTGGCTCCTGGCTTTGGATAGGCCCAGCTCCAGCCATTACAGCCATTTGGAGGGCGAACCAGCAGATAGAGGACCTTTCTATCTGTCTACCTGTTTCTTCCTCTCTATCTGTAGCTCTACCTCTCAAATATTTTTTTAAAAGTGAGTGTTCATTTGAAAAATTTTTTCTCTGTATTTGTTGGCCATTAGTATTTTTGTAAATGTCCTGTTGATGTCTTTGTTCATTTTCTAAAATTGGTTTTTGCCATCTTTTTCTATTTGCAAGGGAGAAGTATCTTCCATTTCATGGCTCCCTACCCAAATGCCTGCAGCAGGCAGGGGTGGGCCAGCAGGAGCCCAGAATTCCATCTGGGTCTCCCACATGGATGGCAGAGATCCAACTACTTCAGCTATTAACGGAATTGTTTTCTATATATTTTGCCATATTTTTCCTATATTTGTTAACTTTGAAAATTACTGGTTTAGGGGGCTGGCGCTGTGGCATAGCAGGTAAAGCTACCGCCTGTGGTGCCAGTATCCTATATGGGCACCGGTTTGAGTCCCAGCTGCTCCACTTCCGATCCAGCTCCTTGCTATGACCTAGGAAAGCAGTGGAAGGTGGCCCAAGTGCTTGCTAAGAGCACCCACATGGGAGACATGGAGGAAGCTCCTGGCTCCTGGCTTCAGATCGGTGCAGCTTAGGCCATTGCAGCCACTTGGGGAGTGAACCAACAAATGGAAGACCTCTCTCTCTCTCTCTCTCTCTGCCTCTCCTTCTCTCTGTAACTCTTTGAAATAAATAAATAAATCTTTTTAAAAAATTAGTGATTTGAATATATATGCATTAAATTTTTGCCATCAATATGAAGTGCAGTAAGGTAAAATTATGGAGCGCCTGAAGCTGAAAACAAATAGTAATGGAACAACATTGTTGTTCTTGTCCTAAATGACGAAAGTAAGTTTGTGATTCATGTTTTCTCAAGCAGAAATGTTTTTATCTCCATTCCTCAAGCACCAGGCCTGGGGCCATTGATTACCTGAGGGTCATTTGCTATCTCAGCCTTGCTTTTATTGACTTAACTATCTAGCACTTAATTTTATAAACCAACTTAATTACCCAAATCTTTGTCTAGAATCCTGGTTTCATCTTTTTCTGAGGAGCAGCTGAACCGTTACGAAATGTATCGCCGGTCAGCTTTCCCGAAGGCAGCCATTAAAAGGGTAAGGATGGACCACCACACTTCATTTCCATCTTAAATTGGAAGTGATCCAGACTCAAGAGCCGTGTCCACTTGCATGTTGAAATGACTTTTTAGGCAAGCTAGTATATTATCTAGGAAAACAAAAATAACATGAGCTCGATTATTTGATCAGTGCCACTTCTGTAAGCCAGTGACGGTATCTCAACATATAAAGTAAGTCATTGTACACCCGAGTCCTTGTTTTAATAGTCTTAGCCCGTAGCCATTAGTAAACACTTTTCCAGCGCAAAGCTCATTTGTTGGTGCTATGTGCTAATGTCAGTCTTTGACTGTCTTAATCACAGAATTTTTGTTCTTCTTTCAAGCTGATTCAGTCTATCACAGGCACCTCAGTGTCTCAGAATGTTGTTATTGCCATGTCTGGTATTTCCAAGGTCTTCGTCGGGGAGGTGGTAGAAGAAGGTAAGTGGTGCTGGGTACAAGTACTGTACCTGTAATGATCTTGTTTTCAAGAATCTCTCTGCTAAGGACTGTATTAAGCATCTGTGGGAATTTCCACTTGTACTAGAAGTTGACCAGGTATGTAGCCCTATAGTCAATAGAGCATTATTCCTGGAAAGTTTCCATACTCGGGGGTAAGAACTATCTAGGAAATCCCCCTCCCTGATTCCTGTCCTCAGCCCAGAGTAGTAGAAGCAGATTTTATATTTTTGTCTAGTGGACCTGCTCGTTGTTGCTGCCAAAATTAAAGATGGAGAGAAAGCAACCACCAGGGCTGACCAGCTGGGATGGTGGGGAGTTGTCACTGACGTTGTGCGCCTCTGGGGACTGCCCTGCCTGTCCAGTGAAAAGTCTAGCTGATTTCACCCAGCTGGTAAAATCTTTTTTAAGCAGTGAATATGTGTTAAACTGTTGCCTGGAATAAAGCCCTGTGTGGGACATTATACTAAAACTAACATGACACATTGTATAGCATTCTCTTTAGAAGGGAAGAGGCATGATTTATTTTGTTACAAGCTGGGAAGAGTTAACAAGAATTCCAGGATTCAAAAAGATTGTGTGACTAATAAGTCCTTGTGTGATAAAGAAACTCTCTTTGCCCTGTTTAGCACTGGACGTGTGTGAGAAGTGGGGAGAAATGCCACCACTACAACCCAAACATATGAGGGAGGCTGTTCGGAGGTTAAAATCAAAGGGGCAAATCCCCAATTCGAAGCACAAAAAAATCATCTTCTTCTAGACCAAAGCCTAGAAAGATCAGTTACCGACGGAAGACATCCTGGCTCCAGCCTTTCTGTTACTGAGACTTTCTGCACTGGTGCTTTCGTACCTCAGTCCTCCAAGGATTCCCTGACAATTTTAATGTCTTTCTCGCCACACCTACAAGGCATGCAGCCTGCTTCACACCTGCCATGACTAAATTCTGGGACGTCTTGAGCATTTTGAGGTGTTGAGATGTCTTTGGGCTAGCTGGAGAACAACAGCGCATGGCCTTACCAATCTTCTGGGCTGGAAAGCTGCCTTCTGCGAGAGAACATTCCCAAGAGAGCTTGGGCGGTTTCACATTGAAGCCTAAAGTTGCTGGGACTTAGGTTGTTTCTCACATCTGGTTTATGTAGATGAAACAACTGGAAACTTCTGACTTGTGACACTCTACCAGGAAGGACACGGTGATAGCAGTTAGTGGAGTGATTTGTGATTGTAAACACTTAAGATTTTTCTGTGGATTGTGGTGAGTGATCAGTAAACTCTTTTCCAACTTGCCATCTGTGTACTCATTTTCTTTATGGTTGATTTGAATAGAGAAGTTCAGCGTTCATTTTTGGCCCCCAAATGAAACTGCTCTTGGCTTTTTTGTGAAAATTTTAGTCCTTCCCACTTTCTACTATAACTGTTAAGAAGTCACAAAAGAGCATTCCAAACACTGCTCAAAACACTGTAAAAGCCCATATATTTCCAGATTCCAGTAAAGCAGATATATCACACCATTATTGTTTAATAAGTTTAATTTGCTTTTTTTCAGGTGGTTCACAGAACCAGTACACTCAGCTTGATTAGCTATTGCAACATTAAAATTTTCCAATACTGACCAGAATTCCAGTTCATTAGATACATTCTCATTGTTTTCCTCAAACAGAGGGGAATGGAGTGACCATTGATTGACCATCATTGACCATTTATTGACAGTGATTAGCAGATATAAGGCGACTGTATATAGTTGGCAAACCCCTGGAATTCATTCTTCTCTATCATTCAGTGTCACGGGAAAAGGGTTTTGAAGCCGTCCTCTTTTGAAGCATTCCTGAGCATGTCTTAATGATCCCAATTCTGTTTAACACCCCGAGTGGGGAAACAGCGTGGACACATGAAGTTGGGCAATGTGACTGTTAGTATCTTACATGAAAACTCACGGCTTCAGACATGTACTTAGCCAATGGAGGAGACACTTCAGTGGGGCGTTCCATGAAAAAGTGCTTTAAGACTCAAGCTAAATCTTGATCAAAAACTGATTCACAACAACAAAGGTATTCTCGCAGTTCTAACAGGAATTTCTTAAAACCAGTGATAGGAACTGTACCTGCTGACAATCAGAGATGCTGGATAAGGCTGAAACGTAACAAAAGGGAAAAATAAAGCCCAAGTCTGGTCACTTAGTGAAACCTCATTGAGAAGCATTACATGGGAGTGCTTCCCTTTGCACCAGGGAAAATAACCGAATTCGGTGACAGCTACTGTCCATACCTCTGAGAGGAGAGCGGGAAGGTGCCTATTCTGGCGGGGGCAGAGGCAACTAGGAAGGCCCTGGTCTCTGGAAAGCACAGTGCACCATTCCGGATTCTGACGACGCTTAGTGACAACTGGAAAGTTAGGAGGTGAGGACACAGCTGTGACAGTTCTACAGCCAGATGTCATCACACTAGCTTGTGTGGCAAAGTCTAGTCGTTTCCATAGCTTTGTGATTTTACTGCAGCAGGCTTCAGATATTTTTAGATACGTATTAAATACATTTTGTATAAAAAACCCTGGCGCAAAGGTTTGGGAAATGCAGAATCCCCATGTTACTGTAGCCATATTTCAAATGACCTTCTTCACTACCCATTTCTCTCTCGGGGGAAACATGTAAATGAATTCAATGGAAGCATTTAAGTTAAAGGCTGGGTGATGGTGTTTAATCCCTCACATATTTCATGTATAGGAATCATTCCTCGCAGAACCGTGAAAAAGGAAGCATACAGGTTGAGGCCACGGCAAAATGAGGGCAGCTGAAACAGACAGTGAAGAGCAGCCATCCTCTGAATAGAACCCATTCTTGACAAGATTTAAACGCAAGTCCACATACACTAAGCATATCCCCAGTAGGACCATGTAAACAGGAAATCCAAAGTACAGATCTGTAACAGATATTAAGATGTAAGAGATGCTTCGCAGCTGAAATGGCAGCGTGCAGTGACGAGTCCGAGAGGAGTGGTGGTGTCATCACGGCAGACATTTGCTTGAGGTATTGTTCTTTCTCGGTCAGTCTTGCAGCTCCAAGGCAGAAATCTAGCAGTATCAAAGAGCGGACAGCACTTTTTCCTTCCTTTGTTTACGTTTACAGTGGAGAGTACCGCCAGTTCACATTTCTTCATTATGAAAGTCTCTTCTCCCAATGAACAGGAATATTAAACTATTTGTAATTTTTACAAAAATCCCATGGAATATTGATCCCCACCATATTTCCTGAAGGACTTCAACATCCACTGGCCAAAGCTGCCACTAAAGAAAGTCCACGTGACTCCATTTGTCACACAGACAAGAGCCCAGAAAGCTGGCTGCACTCTGCTTGTTGAGCCTTAGTATTTGCTGGGTTGTTTCTATCGCCTCCCCCTAAGCACAGCTTAAGGTAAAGGAACCCCAAAGCAATGCCTGTTAGACTGCTCCCTGCATGGAGCGGTGCCAGAGGGGTACGGCAGGTGGGGAGGAGGAGGAGGGAACAATTGAGATTTTAAACCAGCTCAGGTGAACTTAGGGTCGAATAATTCTACTTCCTGCTTACTGGATCTCCCTCCTCTCAAGGACATTAGACATTAGAACTGCCATCCCGGGGAGAACCAGTGGTCTCCTTGGTTGAGCGTTCAAAAGCACTGACGGGCAGCCTGCAGAGGGACAGTCACCTCAGTTGTGCATCACAAAGTAGCCCTAGTTTTCTCTAATTCCTAGTGGGAGGTCATCATACAAGGATTCCTCTTAAGCCATCTTACGCATGTGTACACGTGGAGGACATGTTTCTGCCTCGCCACAGGAAGTGCTTCGTTTTACCCCAGGCTGTGAGGTAGAGCCCTGGAGCTAGCACTGCAGGACCAGCTCCTTGCTCATGACTGGATAGTTATTGGATTAACACTCCCCTCAGCTTTCATCCTTGCAGAACGAGAGTCTACGCTTCAAAGATGTGTCTTCATAAAGAAGTACATCTGCCCCCTGGGAGCTTCTGTGGTCTTCAGACTCTCCCTAGCTACCCCATAGAGTTTATGAGGTCTCTAGAAAGGCACAGATAATCTGAGACACAACATGGTTTTGCAGGGGTGCTGTTTTGGCCACTGTCTCCCAGCATCCTTCCTGATGAACCCAAAGAGCAGTCAGACTTCTGTTCAGAGCAGCACTGAAGCCGCCGCCTCCTGACAGCACTTCCGTTTCTGGAGCTCTGAAAGTGCTCTCTGCCACATCACCTGACAATGCTTCCGCTCTGGATGCTGGGCCTCATCTGTTGCTATTCTGAGCTTTCACGGGCCTGCTTCTTGTGACCTTGCTCTGGTTTTGCATTTTTAAGTCTCTTCTGGTCTATATTTAACTTCCAGAAAGTAGTGACATTTGATTTCATTGTAAAATCTTACTTTCAAGTCACTTACAAAATATTACATAAGGCTGAACTAAGCACCAACCCCTGGAACTTCCCCTGCTAACATTATCTCCAGAATGACGTTTCTTTATTCTTAAGTCTCTAGGTTGGTTTCTAAATGTGACAGATACCCACAGTCACATAATAGCAGTTTTCAAATTTGCCTTGGTGGAAACAGTTGGCCAAAGTCCTTTACAAATCTGAACAGATTAGATCTTGTTTCTTCATGAATGCTTGTTTCTTTTTACCCTCAGAAAACTAGAATACACAAGCTGAGCATGGTTTCCTCTGAAAGAAACCACTTTATATTTCCTCCAATAACTCATGTATGATGAAGACTTTACTGATATCAATAAATTATTATTTTACCATCTTGCCGAGTCAAGAGGAGTCAGCTGATGAACTTCTGTGCAATCAACACAGCTTGGAGTGTACAACAGAGCAGAAGGGATGAAACAGAGTTGGAGTTGGATAGGAAAGAAAGAGGAGAAATTACTCTCTTTTATGGGGACGGGGACAAAACCTATAAAGGTTGAAGGGTTTTGTTTTCTTAAGTTACAATTACATGATTTTATATGAGAGGGGGAGAAGAAGCATCAGGTTAAGATTTTTAAACTTAAAGCACATTTTTAGTTTCCAAACCAGCCAGTGCTAAGGAGAGCACTGTTGGGAAATCACAGTGCTGAGAACGCAGATGTGCCAGGGCCCCAGAGGAACAGGAAGTAACCCCTCGGGTGCAATGGTGGAAGAGGGGCAAAGCTGTAGGTGGGCAAGTGGAGGGGGCGCAGAATCAAGTTTCCCTGCTTAACCCTACCACATCATGCCTTCAACCCAGCTCAGGGAGACTCCTTGACTTAAATTTCAAATAGACTTTAACGGAGGAAGGATGATAGAACTGAGCTACTGCTGTTGTTTACTTTCTACTATCACAGCACCATGATGATGAAAGTATAACAGGAAGCCTGACCCTCTGCCCAGATGACAGGAGTTGGATCCCCTCTCACAAAAGGAGAGTCCCGGGCTCCCTTGTTCCTGTGCCTTTCCTGCTCCCCGGCCCCCCTCACTAGGCAAAGCTTAAGTCGAGGACTTCTCAGGCCTGCTATGGGAAGCTCTGGGACACTGACTCTTTGGTAACTCTGTGGGCCACTGAGGAGGTGGGTACTTTCCACTTGTTCACACAGGCTGCAAAGGAAGGAAATGTCTCTGACATGAAACGAGGAGGTGAAATGGCCCTATCATGTCGAGAAGATGCCACCTAGTACGCAGAAGGCCAAAAGGCTTTGTACAGGCAAGCCATGATGCGCGAGCCACCCAGAGCTACTCCTAGTTTCCTGGGACGCGGCCATGCTTAGCCGTGTCCTCCATCCGAATCACAACAGCCGGTAAGGAGCACGCCCGCCCACAGGTGCTCTGCATCCTTGGCAGATGTACTCAAACACCAGACGTCGCCTTCTGACCTAGGTGGTGCTATTGCTGGTGATCTCCTCTCTCGGTGATACAGATGGCTGAGCCACTGCCATCAGAGCTCAAAGAGGGGGTTATATTTCCTAATCTCCTGAAGAAGTCTTTCTTTATCCTGGTTGGCACTGGCCAGGGCTTGTTTAGTTTCTTCAAGCTCTTTCTGTAGGGTGGGCAGTTCTTGCACCTAGGAAGCAATAAGTAGTTCACAGTTAAAGCTCATGGTCGTGCCACCTTGCCATGGCAGGCGGTAAGGGTAACGGGGGAAGAATTCAAGCTCAGCAGTCTTTAAGTTAGGCCAGTGATCAAGAGAACTCAACTAGATCTTTTCTAAGACTGCTTCCCACTTGAGTGTTCGTCGGTTGCATGGACATCAACAGACGGAGTGTGTGATCAGCAACTCTGCCCCTCCAGCTCCTGACTTACATCCTCTAGTTAACACTTCTAGAAACTACTGCTAGGTGACAGGAACCCAAACCACCAGCAATACACAGCCCTCTGGGTTTTCCAGCTTCCACAATGACAGTCCCTAAGGATTTATGGGAAGGTACTGGTCAGTTAGGTCCTCACCTGCTGTCCAAAAACCTCTCCTGTGGGCATGAGAAACACCTGTTCTTTGGGGGGCTGCCTCTTCTCACTTTTAGGTACTTCAGCTGGTGGTCTGTCTTGAGCAGCAGCTGGAAAAAAAAGTAAAATTGGAAGTGACAAACTGCTGCCACCACCAGCCAGTTCCCAGTTGTCATCTCTTCACTTACAGCGGGGAAAAGGCTGAGGCCAGGAGACTGGAAAGCCCAACTCACCGCCTAAGTGGAACACACCGTCATCACTCCGCTTCAGCACAATGTGCTCCATGGCCACAGTGATGGGCAGAGGGCCTGGAGACGTTGGATAGATGGGGGGAATATCATCCTGCAGGGAAGAGGGAAACCACATGAAGCTCCCAACTAGCTCACAGCGGTGGAGGTAATGTGACCTGCGCTTCCACCACTCAGCTCTGAGCAGTTTTCTTCTATTGTTTTTCCATACATTTTGCAAGGTATGAGACTTAATAGTGTCCCCCATACTACATGAGTGAAACTGAAGATGTGATAGGCTGAGGACAAGGACAGGGTTACCATTAGAGTCAAGGTCTGCTCACCTGAATTCAGGCCTCCCTCACAGCAACACACATGGATATCTTACTGGGACACTGAAAGAGGATGCTACTACGCATTTCCTCACTGGATCCTCACCACACTTTACTGTGACAAGGGCAAAGCTGAACAGCTGTCTCTGCCAGAACTCCTCGCCTAGTCCAGGGCAAAACCCGTGGGATCCCCTCACCTTTAGGGTGATCCTGGAGTTCAGGAGCTCAATCTGCATGGGGACCACCACTGGGATCTCCTCATCTTCCAGGAAGGGCCCCAGGCCATTGAGCACCGACGTGAGCAGCTCAACATCGCAGCCTTGAAGCAAGAAATGCAGGAAGCCATTTTGTGCAGCCAGCGGGGAGTGAACAGCTGCACCAGGCCCCACCTCAAAGCGAAGGCCCACAGCTGGTCTGATGTGGTCAGTCTTCAAGGTGGAGGATTCCTGAAAGCTTGTGCCTAGGAGAAGGAATGCCAAGGAAAGCGTTACTGAACTAGCAGCCAGGGACTGATCTAAGCACTTCATGTCGTTAGTACTCATAACAAGCATATGCCAAAAGAATCGCCATCACCACCATCTTACAGGTGAGTGAACTACATCGCAGAGAATATGCTGCTCAAAGTTACAAAGTTAGCAAAGAGCAAGAACAGGATCCGAAGCCAGGCAGGCTGACACAAAGTCCACGGCTCACCACTTCTCTCTGATGCCTCTTCTAGTGGAACAGAGGTTAGGGACCAACAACATGAGGCTGGGCTGGTAGCCAAGGGAAAGGTCCTAACAGGATGCTTGGTCTTACTAATTTGAATGTCTCTTGCTTTCTGTGCAGAAGGCTTATTCTTCTCATCTCTTGCTGATAAAGCCAAGTAGGATCTATGCTTCTCTCTCTAAAACTCCATAAAGAACAATCTTAGGTTCAGCCAAGGATATTGGACAACTCAAATATTTATGGAACTGTAAATTGGTACAACCACTTTGGGAAACAATTTGGCATTATCTTTACTAGTAAAGTTAAAGCTATACCTATACAGATGATCTAGAAATTATAGCCTCAGGAATATCACCCTGGAAAAACTCTACAACATGTGTACCAGGAGACACACAGAAGGATATTCACAGCAACCTGATCTGAAATGGCAAAACACCCAGAAACAACCCAAGGGTCTGTTCAGAATACACTGGAGAGGCAGACAGAGTAATGAGTACAAGAGATATTTGGAGGATGGTAGAAATGTTCTACATTCGAGTTGTAATGATGGGTTTTCAACTCTGTATATTCACTAAACTGTATCACATTTCACACTGAAAATGAGTGAAGTTTGAGGCCAGGTTGTGGTATTGCAGGTTAAACCTCCTCCTGCGACACCCACATCCCATGTAGGTACTGGCTGAAGACCCAGCTGCTCCACTTCTGATCCAGCTCCCTGCTAATGCACCTGGGAAAACAGCAGAAGATGGCCCAAGTGCTTGGGCCCCTGTGCCTACATGGGAGACCCAGAAGAAGCTCTGGGCTCCTGTCTTTGGCCTGACCTGGGCCTGGCCGTTGTGGCCATTTGGGGAGTAAACCAGCAGATGGACGACCTCTCTCTCTCTCCCTCTCTCTGTAACTCTGCCTTTCAAGTAAATTAAAAAAAAATTTTTTTTTAAATGAGTGAAGTTTATACCATGCAAATTATACCTCAATTTAAAAAGCATATTTAAATAGAATATTATACAGTAGTAAGAATGAATTCCAGCTAACTCAACAACTTAAAAGAATTTCGAGAATATTGTGTTTCATGAAAGAAACTAACCACAAAATAGTACAAATTATGGCTCTACTTAGGAAAACTAAAAAAATTGCAAAAGCTACCTAACACATTTCAGACAAACACATGTGAAAAAATTAAAAGCAAAGCAAGAGTATAATGAACACAAGATTCAGGATAGTGGTTACCTACAATAGGGAAGGTGTGAGAGCGTGACTCCAAGGACTTCAATAATAATGGTATGTTGAAGTTATTAAATTAGGAGGTGGATACATGGAGTCATATTATTATCATTTTATGCTTTATATGTATTTTATAACTAATATTTAATATCTACTCAATATTTTAAAATAATTTTTAATGAAGCATGTAATATGAACCCAGTTTTTCCTGTCATCTAAACAGTAGAAATGATTAACATCAAAAGACTGAATATGAATCCCTAACCAGATACAGTTTTGGTTTTTTTAAAGACTGACTTATTTATTTGAAAGGCAGAGTTACAGAGAGGCAGAGAGACAGAGAAGTCTTCCATCCGCTGGTTCACTCTCCAAGTGGCCGCAACAGCTGGAGTTGGGCTGATCCAAAACCAGGAGCCTGGAGTTTCTTCCAGGTCTCCCACATGGGTGCAGGGGTCCAAGCACTTGGGTCATCTTTCACTGCTTTCCCAGGCCATAGCAGAGAGATGGAGTGGAAGTGGGGCAGCCAGGACTTGAACCGGCACCAATATGGGATGCCAGCACTGCAGGTGGCAGCTTTACCCACTATGCCACAGGGCCAGCCCCCAGATAGTTTTAAACCAGCAGCCACACATAAAGATGTGCACATTGTCCTTGTAGAAACTCAGGAAGTACCGGGAATGGAAGATGGACAATAGCCCGAATGAATAAGCCCCACAATGCTCAAGAGGCTCCTTGCAAGAGGAACATCACTGGAGTTTTTCCTCCCCCTAATGGCTGCTGAAGAGATACACCAAGGGCTTGAACTAGCACAGTTGCCTCTTAGGGCACAGTGACACAGTGACAGGTGTCAGTTACCTATGGCTT
Source organism: Oryctolagus cuniculus (assembly GCF_964237555.1). Classification (NCBI taxonomy): domain Eukaryota; kingdom Metazoa; phylum Chordata; class Mammalia; order Lagomorpha; family Leporidae; genus Oryctolagus; species Oryctolagus cuniculus. Next base: position 134,567,070 of record NC_091436.1, read on the forward strand.
CCCAACATGAATCCCACCGGCCCTCGTGGGATGGCCACTGTCCTCACCTGGGCACTGCCCATGCAGGAACTGCCAGAGTCCCACGGTGCCCAGCTGCTGAAGGCTCAGTTGCTCTGCTTGTAGGGCTACAGTCAGGTCTTCACCACGTACCTCAAGCCCAAAAGACACCTCATTCACCTTCAGGACCAGGACTGAGACCTGTCAAAGGAGATTTAGCTCTGAGTCTCAAGCTTCCAGCCCGGAGCCAACCCTCTGCAGAGAATAAAGTGAAGCAGCTGACCGGCTGAAGGATGAGGTCTTCCCCACTGGGTGAGACCGAACTATTGGCTTCTGATGACCCCTGGCCAGAATTATCCACAACAGGGCTGCCTTGAACTCCGGCATCATCCAGGACACTGGGAAGTGAGCCAGGTGGTACAGATTCTCGACCAGACTCTGTATGAGAAAGATGGTAAAAAAGTCCAAAAGTCAGAAATTTCTGTTCAAATATAATCTCTAAAAACAACAATTATCAAAACATTTATGAGACAACTAGAAACTGAAGACTACATATTAGATGGATTTAATGAATTGTTTTTTAATTGTTTTAAAATTATAAAATTATCTTTAGCACATAAAAATTATACATATTTATGGGGGGTAACACAGGAAATCCCTGAGTATTGTTAGTTGCTTTTTTTTTTTAAAGATTTATTTCTTGCCGGCGCCGTGGCTCAATAGGCTAATCCTCCACCTTGCGGCGCCGGCACACCGGGTTCTAGTCCCGGTTGGGGCGCCGGATTCTGTCCCGGTTGCCCCTCTTCCAGGCCAGCTCTCTGCTATGGCCAGGGAGTGCAGTGGAGGATGGCCCAGGTGCTTGGGCCCGCACCCCATGGGAGACCAGGAAAAGCACCTGGCTCCTGGCTCCTGCCAGGATCAGCGCGGTGCGCCGGCTGCAGCGGCGGCCATTGGAGGGTGAACCAACGGCAAAGGAAGACCTTTCTCTCTCTGTCTCTCTCTCTCACTGTCCACTCTGCCTGTTAAAAAAAAAAAAAAAAAAAAAAAAAAAAAGATTTATTTCTTTATTTGAAAGGCAGAGTTACAGAGAGGCAGCAGCAGAGAGAGAGAGAGAGAGAGAGAGAGAGAGAGAGGTTTTCGATTTGCTGGTTCACTCCCGAGATGGCCACAACAGCTGGAGCTGCGCTGATCTAAAGCCAGGAGCCAGGAGCTTCTTCTGGGTCTCCTATGCAGGTGCAGGGGCCTGAGGACTTGGGCCATCCTCTACTGCTTTCCAAGACCATAGTAGAGAGCTGGATCAGAAGTGGAACAGCTGGGACTCAAACTGGCACCTATATGGGATGCCGACACTGCAAGCAATGAGAGTTCTCACTGATATTTTACTCCTCAAATGGCCACAATGGCTGGAGCTGAGCCCATCTGAAGCCAGGAGCCAGGTGCTTCAGCCCCTACTGTTAGGTTTTAAAAGTGTGATAATGGTTTTGGTCACATTTCAACAAATCTATAAATGGAAACAATCCAAGTGTCCTTTGAAGGACAAATGGATAAACAAAATATGATACACACACACTATGGGACATCATTTAGTCTTAAAAAGGAAGGAAATTTGGACATATGCTGGCAACACAGAACCTTAAGAACATTATACTAAGTAGAATATCACAAACAGAGAGGCACAAGGCCAGCATTGTGGCCAAGCAAGTAGGGCTGCCACCTACAACACCAGCATCCCATAGGGACTCCAGTTTTAGTCCAGGCTGCTCTACTTTCGATCCAGCTCCCTTCTAATGTGACTGGGAAAGCAGTGGAGGATGGCCCAGGTGCTTGGGCCCCTACCACCCTCGTGGGAGATCTGGAAAAAGCTCCTGGGTTTTGATTGGCCCGGCTTCAACCATTATGGACATTTGGGGACTGAACCAGTGGATGGAAAATCAATCTCTCTCTCTCTCTGTCTCTCCCTAACTTTGCCTTCAAATAAATAAATAAATAAATCTTAAGAAAATGGAAGGGGCCGGGGCTGTGGCATAGCAGGTAAAGTCACTGCCTGCAGTGCCAGCATCCCATATGAGCACTGGTTCAAGTCCCGGCTGCTCCACTTCTGATCCAGCTCTCTGCTAATGGCCTGGGAAAACAGTGGAAGATGGCCCAAGTCCTTGGGCCCCCGTACCCATGTGGGAAACCTGGAAGAAGCTCCTGGCTCCTGGCTTCAGATCGGCACAGCTCTGGCCATTGTGGCCAACTGGGGAGTGAACCAGAGGATGGAAGACCTCTCTTTCTCTCTTTCTCTATCTCTCTCTCTCTTTCTCTCTCTCTCTCTCTCTGCCTCTCCTTCTCTCTGTGTGTAACTCTGACTTTCAAGTAAATAAATAAATCTTAAAAAAAAAAAAAGAAAAGAAAAGAAAATGGAGAGGCATATTGTATGACTTCATTTAAATAAGGAACATAAAATACTGAAATTTATAGGCCGAAAGTAGAACAGCGTTGCAGGAGCTGGAGGAGGAAGGCATGGAGAGTTAAGTGTTTAACTGGTACAGAGTTTCAGTTTTGCAAAATGGAAAGAGTCCTGGAGATGGTGCTCATGGTGGCTGCACAACAATGATAATGGCCTTTAGGCCACTCGACTACATACTTAAAAATGGCTAAGATGATAAGATTCATGTGTATTTCACGGCAATTTTTAAAAAACATTTTCAGTTTACATTTTCTAGCAACACGCAATTGAAAATATTTATGGATAAACAGGAATGTTTGGGATTTACTTCAAGGTGTTATGGGATGAAGAAAGGTGGGCAGCAATGTATCTGAAGAACAGCCTTGAGTTCTCCATGTTGAAGCCAGGTAATGGGTATATGAGGGCTCACTATTTGATACTGTAATGCATATCTGAAAATTTCCCTAAGAGGTTAAAAATAATGACAAATAAAAATGCACCACGAGTACATGCCACCCATTCTCTTAAAATAACAATGAGATATGGCTATTATCAAAAAGATGAAAAATGATAAGTGTTGGTGAAGCTATGGAGAAAAGAAAATCCTGGAATAAGGCTGAAGGAATGTAAATTCAGTACCACCATTATTGAATACATTATGCAATTCTACTTCTGGGTATATATCCAAAGTATCTGAAACTAGTATATCTAAGAGACATTTGTATTCCTGTATTTATTACAGCACTATCCACATAGCCAAGTTAGGGAATGAATTTAGGTGTCCCTCAACCAATGAACGGCTAAAGAAATGTGGGAGGGATGCATGTTTGGTGTGGTGGTTAAGACGCCACTTGCAGGGGTGGGAGTGATGCAGTGGGTTAAAGCCTTAGCCTGCAGCACCAGCATCCCATGTAGGCACCAGGTTCAGGTCGCAGATGCTCCACTTCCAATCCAGCTCCCTGCTACTGCACCTGGGAAAGCAGCAGAAGATGGCCCAAGTCCTTGGACCCCTGCACCCACGTGGGAGACCTGAAAGAAGCACCTGGCTCTTGGCTTCAGATTGGCTGAGCTCTAGTCATTGTGGCCATTTGAGGAGTAAAACATCAGTGAGAAGAACTCTCTCTGTGTGTCTCTACCTCTCTCTGTAACTCTGTCTTTCAAATAAATAAAATAAATCTTAAAAAAAAAAATGCCACTTGGGGAGCCTGCACCTCATATGAGAGTACCTGGGCTTGCGTCCCAGCTCCCAGCTTCAGCCGCCTGCTCATACACACCCTAGGCGGCAGTGTGATGGCTCAAATGCTTGGATCCCTGCACCCCATGCGCAAGACCCAATCTCAGCCTTGGTTTTGCGCAGCTCTAGCAGTTGCAGGCTTTGGGGACTAAACCAGAGAACAGGCGATTCCTCTTTCCTTCTGCCCCTCCCTTCCTCTCTTCCTCTCTGTTTCAAATTAAAAAATGAAATAAAAATTTTAAATAAGTACAATTTTTAAAAAGAAAATGTATGTACACAATGGAATACTAATTCCAAATGTGTCATTAATACTAATATGGATGAGCTTCAAGGACATTATACTAAATGGGATAAATCAGGCACAGAAAGACAAAACTACCTGTTCTAAATCTAAATCTATCCAAAACAACTGAACATAGAGAAGCAGAGAGCAGAATGATGGGTGCCAGGAGCTGGGGAGCAGGGGAGATGGGAAGACGTTGGTCAGAGGGCACGATGTTTCAGCTGCACAGGAAGAATAAACGCCTAGTGCTTGAAATGATGGATATGTTAGCTTGAATCAAAAATTATATACTGTCTACATGTAGCATCACTCAATATCCGACAAGTATATATGATTACAATTTGTCAATATACAATAAAAAAATAGAAAGGAGGCTGGCGCCGCGGCTCACTAGGCTAATCCTCCGCCTTGCGGCGCCGGCACACCAGGTTCTAGTCCCGGTCGGGGCGCCGGATTCTGTCCTGGTTGCCCCTCTTCCAGGCCAGCTCTCTGCTATGGCCCGGGAGTGCAGTGGAGGATGGCCCAAGTGCTTGGGCCCTGCACCCCATGGGAGACCAGGAGAAGCACCTGGCTCCTGGCTCCTGCCATTGGATCAGCGTGGTGCGCCGGCTGCAGCGTGCCGGCCGCGGCGGCCATTGGAGGGTGAACCAACGGCAAAGGAAGACCTTTCTCTCTGTCTCTCTCTCTCTCACTGTCCACTCTGCCTGTCAAAGAAAAAAAAAATTAAAAAAAAAATAGAAAGGAAATACATTCCCTCTTTAGATAATCTTAAAGGATCATGTAAGTTTCTATTTCTATTAGCTCAAAGAACAATATAACTTCACAACTGACTGATTTAATTCTTAACAGTTACTTATTTTATCAATAGACAAATGGCTCATAGTTATTTTCCAACAATAAAATACATATAAAAAATCAACATATGCAACACTGAGACCAACCACAAAACTAATCCTATTGTTGTAGATTTGATTTAAATCTTTCTGTGATAAAGGTCAAGTATTACCAATAATCTAGGATATGGAAATAAAGCCAGAGTCACAAATCCACTCAAATTTCTTTTTTTTCGGTTCTGATTAAGGAAATGCCTGTTATTATGAAATCTTAGCTCCTCTTGAACACGGGCAGTGGAGAGAACCCTTCCCAGCCTCTGCAGCTCTGCCTGGCTCTGTTCCCACGTACCAGCCTCCAGGAGCATCACAAAGCTGTCACTGCCATCACTATCCACTGAGATCCGGTCTTCAGGGCCACTGCTATCCAATGAGACGCCATCAAATGACTGCTGAGACATGGTCCTCTTCATGGAGAAAAACCGGAGTCGGGCAGCGCCTCCACCCACTGGGGCTGCCACCCCCTCTTCTGTCTTGGCCATGGGCTCCCTGTTGGGAAAAATGAAAACAAAAACGACAAACAGGGCTTTGGGGGTACGTTTGCTCCCATTCCCTCCCCCTTCTGCTCATTTACTATGCACACAAATGTGCTGTATAAAGGGATGAAGTCATTTTTCAATTGCTGACCTTTCTGAATCCTTACTTGGGTACTTTTAACTGCATAAACGGTTAACATTAAGTATCAAAGTTATTCAGGGTCATTCTATACACAGAAGAGACCCTGGTGCTGATGAATGGCTGAATGGTACCTGAAGCCATTCATATTCATTGGCACAAGTACAAAGGGGCCTCCAAAAGTTCATGGAAAAGTCCCAAATATTTTCCTTACATTTTCTTTTTTTTTTCATATTTTAAGTTTTAATGTAAAGGTTGAAGATTCACATTATGAAAATTAAAAATCTATTCAAACCCCTCTGTGACAGGAGTCTCCTGTCACCATTTCCTAAGCCTGCGCCCCCCCATCCATTGATGATTCCCCTCCCACCAGCAGCAGTCTCCCCCTGTACAGGCGGATGGCTGTCATGAAACCCACTCAATGGATCCTTTGGCTACAGCAACACAAAGACAACGCCTGACCTTTCTTTCCCGCCCAGGTCCAGTAGGTCACTGGCTGTCCATCCTTCTGAGTACAGACTGGTGCTTTACATGACATGGTGTGTGTAGGCAGGAGGATCCTTACATTTTCCACAAACTTTCTGAAGCCCCCTACTCTTCACTCAATAGCTCCTGTATGTAAGACTCCCTACCAACATGAGAGAGGGATGGGGATGGGTACACTGAAGAAGAAGACATTCCCTGTCTCAAATAATTTGACTCTATTGGGAGAGATTTATTCACACATAACATTAAATGGGAGTAAGCCACACAGGCCAGAGGCTAATGAGAAGAGGATGAAGAGTGGCTGGGGGGCGGGGGGGCAGCACTGTGGTGTAGCAGGTAAAGCCGCTGCTGGTGGTGCCAACATCCCATATGGATGCCAGTTCGAGTCCTGGCTACTCTTCTTCAGATCCAGCTCTCTGCTATGGCCTGGGAAAGCAGTGGCAGTTGGCCCAAGTACTTGGGCCCCTGCACCTGTGTGGGAGACCAGGAAGAAACTCCTGGCTCCTGGCTTCAGATAAGCGCAGCTCTGGCCATTGCAGCCAACTGGGGAGTAAACCAGAGGATGGAAGACCTCTCTCTGTCTCCCCTCTCTCTATGTAACTCTTTCAAATAAATAAATAAATAAATCTTGGGGGGGGTGGGGAATGGCTGTGTGAAAGGATTTGGCACTTGAGATGGGCTTTGAAGGACTAGGAGGGAGGGGGGGGGATAGAGGGAAGGAGAGGGAAGGAGAGAGAGGAAGAGAGAGGGAGAGAGAGGGAGAGAGAAGAAGAGAAAGGGAGAGAGAGGGAGAGAGAGTATTCTACAGGGAAAAACAGCACAGAGGCCAAGAATCAGAAACAGAAAGTACCCTAAAAGACTATTAAGTAGCTGGCCCAGCTGGAGTACTTTCTGCTGAGAAAAGCAATAGAAGATAAAGTTATAGGGGCCAGCACCATGGCGTAGTAAGTTAAGCATCCGACTGTGGCACAAGCATCCCATATGGGCACTGGTTAAAGTCCCAGTTGCTCCTCTTCCAATCCAGATCTCTGCTATGGCCTGGGAAAACAGTACAAGATGGCCCCAAGACCTTGGTCCCCTGCACCTGCGTAGGAGACCCAGAAGAAGCTCTAGGCTCCTGGCTTCAGATAGGCCCAGCTCTGGCCGTTTTAGCCATTCGGGGAGTGAACCAGCAGATGGAAGACCTCTCTCTTACTCTTAGTCTCTCCCTCTGTGTATAGCTCTGCCTCTCGAGTAGATAAATAAATCTTTATATAAAAAAGTTAGAAAAACAAAGCACAGTGAAAGGAAGCCTTTAAGGACCCCTTAATGCTACCTTCCCACTGAACAGATGAAGAAACTAACACAAGCTTACACTTCCAGGTGGAATTATCAACTGCCCAAGTCTACTAACTTCCCATTAGGTGTTTGCTCACTTTACCACACGGGTTGCAGCCAGGTTATAGAAAACCTTGTGTAGAGACTATGTATTAAATGCTTTGAGCTGGCGCCATGGCTCACTGGGCTAATCTTCCGCCTGTGGTGCCGGTACCCCAGGTTCTAGTCCCGGTTGGGGCGCCGGATTCTGTCCCAGTTGCTCCTCTTTCAGTCCAGCTCTCTGTTGTGGCCCGGGAGTGCAGTGGAGGATGGCCCAAGTGCTTGGGCCCTGCACCCACATGGGAGACCAGGAGGAAGCATCTGGGTCCTGGCTTCAGATCGGCGTAGTGCGCCGGCCGTAGCAGCCATTTAGGGGGTGAACCAACGGAAGGAAGACCTTTCTCTCTGTCTCTCTCCCTCTCACTCTGCCTGTCAAAAAAAATGCTTTGAAAACTGTAAAATGCCAGCCACATGGATGCATCTTAACTGACTATGTCTCAATTCAGTGGGGATAAGGAAACAGATGAAGGGTTTGGCAGTTGGGAAATCATAAGACCACTCCTGTGTTTCAGGAAGTTTGCCCTGGCTTTCCCAAACAAGTTAGAGAGGAATAGATCTCCAATGCAGGAATCAATTAAGAGTTCACTAAAACAGTGCACTTACGGGAACAGACAGGAAAAACCGATTCGAGATTCCCTAGAGCAGTATTCGTAACATGTGGGCCTGGCAGGAGGTCAGCAGCAACAGACAGCCTGTTAGACACGCAGATGGGATTCTCAGGCCTAGCTCAGCCCCCTGAACGAGGAACTCCACAGGTAGGATGCAGCACTCTGTGCTTTACAAGCTTCAGTGATTCGGACGCACATTCAAATCTGAGAACCACTGATTCAGGAATTATGGTCAGAACACAACAAGCAAACTTAAGAGGCAAAGAGCTAAAACGAAGAGCTTGGATGAATGGGTGAATGTTATTATCAAAAGAAGAGATAAGGAATTTAGTTTCTCTTTCCCAAAGATTGGCTTCGTTTGTTGGTTGGTTGATTGATTTGAGAGATAAAGAAAGTCAGAAACAGACAGAGAGAGAGCTCCCAACTACTGGTTCTCTCCCAAGATGTGCACAACAGCCAGGACAGAACTGGGGCAGACACCAGAACAGGGAACTCAAGTCAGGTCTCCCGCACGGTAGCAGGAACCCAGTTACTCAGTTACCATGGCCAACTCCCAGGGCCAGCACTAGCAGGAAGCTGCAGTCAGAAGCTAAAGCCAGAACCACAAACAGGTAAGCGATCTCTACATCTTCTTCTCTATTCTATTTCCTACACTGATAATACAATGAGCACAACTCATTTTTATAATTTAAAAAATAACAACTAAGAGAAAAGTGATTAGAATAGAGATGGCCTAGCCCTATGGAATACTTACATTATTTACATTTTTCGGATCAAAGAAGAGAATGGCCAAGGAGAAAGAGAATATGCTTTCAGAGAAGTGAGAGTAAGTGGGTGGGGTTAACTACAAATGCTCAGAAGGATTCAATGGCATTTAGCTGCCACAAACAGGTCCAGAAGAAGGAGGACCAAGAAAAACCAGCAGCTGGGGCAGTTAGGAAGTTATTACTGATGTATTAAAAGAGCGTGCGTCACACACCTTTCCTTTCTCTTTTTCCCTTCTCTTTTTCCATCCCGCTGCTTATCTCCATTTACCAAGGCAGCACATTTGGTGAGGAGGAGCTAGGCCTTCAGCGCTCACACCACCACTCCCATGTTGTAGGATCTTGAGCAAACTGCTTATGCTGAGTTTCCTCACGTGTAAAATGGGGGTGATATTAGGAGCTATCTTAGGAGGCCGTTGCAAGAATTCAGTGGGTAAGTATTGAATTAGCACAGGGCCTGCCGCACAGAAAGCAGTCAGTAAAAGGTCGGCTAGTATTAACACTGCCTATCACAGCTGATAAACCAGCACACCCACAGGCATTGCTTAGAGACTCATTTTTAATTCATCTCATTTAGACAAAAGCTCTGAAATCATTGCTTTTCTAAAGCACAAAGTATTCCTGCAAAGATTTCCCTAAGTCTTCATTATCTTTCCTTTTATTTTTTTATTTTTGACAGGCAGAGTGGACAGTGAGAGAGAGAGAGACAGAGAGAAAGGTCTTCCTTTGCCGTTGGTTCACCCTCCAATGGCCACCGCGGCTGGCACGCTGCAGCCGGCGCATCGCGCTGATCCGAAGCCAGGAGCCAGGTGCTTCTCCTGGTCTCCCATGGGGTGCAGGGCCCAAGCACTTGGGCCATCCTCCACTGCACTCCCGGGCCACAGCAGAGAGCTGGCCTGGAAGAGGGGCAACCGGGACAGAATCTGGCGCCCCAACTGGGACTAGAACCCAGTGTGCCGGCGCCGCAAGGCGGAGAATTAGCCTATTGAGCCACGGCACCAGCCTCATTATCTTTCCTAAAACCCCAGGCATCCATGAGAAAATCCATACTTCTGCACTCTCCTAACAGTGCATTTCAGTGTTTTTCTGCTTACTCCCTCCCTGTATCTCCAGGGTTTAACACAGAGCTTAGCTCTCAGTAAGGACTCAAAAAAAAAAAAAATTGTTGAACAAAAGAATGAAATCCTTCTGTTTCCCTGGCAGTCACTGATAAGGCATGCTAGAAATTCAAAGCCCCAGCTTTTTTATTTACAAGATACAAAGTCAGGACCCATGGGCTCAACCCCCCTGAGGCCTGTTTCCTCAACCATAAGTTCAGAATAGAAATGTCTATAGCTACTTTACTAGACTGCTGTGCAGATCAATTTGAACAAAAAACTGTTAAATAAAAAAAAAAAGGCCTCTGAAAAGCGTACTAGACAGATGCCAAGTATTACTGTTCACCAACAGCATATTCAATAGTAGTGAGTCAGTGAAAGGGAGCATGATCTGATTCTAAGAAAAAATAAATGTTGATTGAGTAGGCCATTCCATGCATTCTCCTGGACTATAGGTGCTTGCCAATCTAAAATGCACATGTCAGAACTAGGAGGAAGCGAAGAGATGACTGCGGGAGGCAGAGAAGCACTCACTTGGCTGGAGGCAGGGACAACATCTTGTGCACGGTGGAGGTCATCCGATCTCTTCCCAGACTGAAGGCATCCTTGGTCAGGGACATAGCCTCCTTGGTGAGGTCCATGGTGGCATGCAGAGCCTCCTTGGTGGCATCCTTGGTCATATGGATAGCACTTGACAACTCTCCCTCAATGTTCTTCAAGGGGATGAGTTCACCTTGTCCATTCACTGCCGGATCCCTGGCAGCTGGGGGCTTCAGCACGGCTGCTGAACTAGAGGCCTGGGCTCTGCTCAGTGTCTTGGCCTGCAGGGACTCGACTGCCTCGTGGCCCTTCCCTGTCATCTGCTGTGCCAGAGGGTCCAAGGCCTGCAGCTCTCCATCGCTCTGTGGCCTCTCCTGGGATGCATCCTGATTTCCAGTGTTTCCATCCTCCAGGACCTTCTCCGGGCTTGCTGGGCCCTGGTCTGAGGAGGCATCAGACTTGAGTTCCCGATCCTCTGAAGGGGACAGCTCTGAATCTATGAGGCTGGTAGTATCCGAACCTGCAGAGTCAGCATCAACAGTCCCCGGGGCAGGCTGCATGAGAAGAGCCACCTCCGCGCTGGGGAAGAGGACGCCAACGCAAGCTGTCTGGTCCTGCAGGGGAGAGCCGGTCATGGCCTCCGTATCCTTCGTCAGCTGCTCCTGCAGCCCCTGCAGCACCTCCTTCAGGCGGAGCAGAGCCAAGTACTGGTAGTGGTCAAGCCTCAGGCAGACGTGGGCAGGGGCGTGCACAAGCACGTGCATGTCTGCTGCGTCCTCGAGCTCTGCCAGGGGCCCCGTGCTCTCCACACCAGCACCTTCTCTCAGAATCTCTGCGAGTCCTGACAAGCTTTTCAGATCATGCTCAGTCCTTGACCTCTGCTGGGACACAGAGTCAGGGGCAAGGGCCTCAGCCTGGACCGCACTGCCGAAGCTGGCAGATGGTCTCAGCCTCCCCTCTGAGGCCAAGAGGAGTTTCCGTGCCTGGGCTTGCTCCCAGCGGTGGGGGCGGCAGGCCCAAATGGATAAAGGAAAGGGGGCCACAAAATTCAAAGTATGGCCTTTAAAGTTCTCTGTTCCCTCAAAGTCCAGGGAGATCTGGGTGAAGCGGATGGACCAGAGATCCTGGGAAGCCTTAGGCCTCTGGGGAGGGAGTGTGCTAGGCTGAGGGAGGCGGGAGTCCATCTGGAAGGCATGGTATACAAACAGCATGTGTAGAAGACTGAAGCCACCTGGAACCTTGGGAAAGCGATCATAACTGGAGTGAAAGAACTCAGTAGCAGCAAAGCCCCTGAAGAGACTCTGGAGATCTGGACAGCTACAGTGTGGGGCATGGCGGGTATTAGTAGCAATCATGCCTGAGGCTGAGAAGACAAGGGCCTGGGGACGATGCGACTCTGCCCGTTCTCTCTTCTGCAGCGGGAAGCTTACCTTCCAACAGAAACGAAACAATTCACAATGGCCATCTGAGTAACAGCACTCCACTGTTAATATGTAAATGAAAGGCAGTTTGGACTTCCATCAAATGAACAGAGCAGAACTGTGGATTACAGCCATGGGAAAATGCAACTGTGGCTCCCAACAGGAAACAAAAACCCCACACTCTCCCTACCTTCAACCAGAAGGCATCCAGTCGGATATCCAAGTGTTCATCTTTCTGGCTTGAATCTTCCAGTTTGTAGATAGCTTTGAACTGCTCCAAGCTGCGGTATAAATCCAGGCAGAAGAGGTTTCCCCAGAGCAAGCTGACAGGATCCATAGTAAATGTCAGACCATTTAACTGAATATAGAGATTGGGACAGGGAACTGGAAAGCAGAAAACCAAAGAATCCTCAGGTACAAAGCAGCAGCTCAACTCTTACTTTCCACCTAACATTTATTTTATCATCAGGAGAGCAAAGTTACACACTTACATAGGGCAAAGTTTGTAACAAAGGGGTTCTAAATTAATTTGACCATCTACAACTCCTAACAACAAAAGAGAACATAAGTGGCTCCAGGGGCCAGTGCTGTGATGTAGTGGGTAAAGCCGTGGCCTACAGTGCTGGCATCCTATATGGCCACTGATTCAAGTCCCAGCTGCTCCTCTTCCAACCCAGCTCCCTGCTAAAGCACCTGGGAAAGCAGTAGAAGATGACCCAGTGCTTGGGCCCCAGTACCCTTGTGGGAGACCTGATTGAAGCTCCTTGTTCCTGGCTTCAGTCTGGCCCAGGCCTGACCAGGTAGCCATTTAAGGGAGTGAATCAGTGGATGGAAGAACTCTATCTGTCTCTGTCTTTGACTTTCAAATAAATACATCTTTAAAAGACAAACAAAAAAGAGGTGGTTCCAGGTTGACAAATGTGAAGAGCCTGGAGGAAACAGCCCAGGTGCTTACCTGGAAGCTCCTGATTATCTGGGAAGTAATACTCCGTGAACTCAATGTGAATGGCAGAGACCTGAGTGGGCAGGTTGTGGAGTTTCCGACTGCAGGAAAGGAGTGTAGAAGGCTTCTTACTTGGCTGTCCAGCTGTAGAAACCTAAGCAATTACAACTTACGTTAGCATCCAGAGCAGCAGCCAGAGAGAACTCGGTCTCCTCTGAGGAATACCAAGCTCTACCATCCTTTCCGAGTCTGTACAGGGAGCAAGGTGTTTTGTCACACATTTGGAGGTACTTCAAAAGGTTCTTAAACAATGGAATTAATAAGTAAGTTTATTCTGGTGTAAAAAATTTCAAAATCCATGCATATGAAAGGTCCTCAAAAAGCTCATAACAACAGCAGATTAAGAAAACTGGGGCCAGCGCTGTGGCGTAGCAGGTAAAGCCACTGCCTGCAGTGCCAGCATCCCACATGGGCGCAGTTCAAGTCCCAGCTGCTCCACTTCCAATCCAGCTCTCTGCTATGGCCTGGGATAGCAGTGGAAGATGACCCAAGTGCTTGGGCCCCTGCACCCGCGTGGGAGACCTAGAGGAAGCTCCTGGCTCCTGGCTTCGGATCGGCCCAGCTCCAGCTGTTGCGGCCAATTGTGGTGGAAGATCTCTCTCTATCTCTGCCTCTCCTTCTCTCTCTGTGTAACTCTGACTCTCAAATAAATAAATAAATCTTAAAAAAAAAAAAAACCCTCTGCATAGATTTCAAAAATGGCTTGCACCAAAATAAACGTATCTTTAACTCAAGTGTTCCGTGAACTTATTGAAGTGTCCTCTCATTCCAGGCATTCTCATCACTGCCGCACACCGTTGGCAGGTCAGTGTTTTCAGCAGGAAGGTGCAGCAGGGTATTCAGAGGAGTCTAAGTGGAAGTCCAAGCCCTCATCTCAGCAACCATGCTCAGGAAGAAACAGGTGGAACAATCATCTACCACCAAGTGAGCTTAGCAGGCCCTGACTCCTACCACCTTGCTCCTACTGTTCCAGGTGCCTTCCAAGTGAACATTACACTCATTTCCAACCAGGTTTCCCTGTGTCCTCACCTGGTGGATGTCCAGGTCATCTACCCGTACCACTATGCAGCTGGAGCGCAGGCGATTCCAGGCTGGGGGTCGAAAGGGAGCCTGCCGGCCCTGAGATGGGCTTCTCTCAAGCAGGTTCTTCCGAGGACTGGACAGAGAATCTAAAGACAAAAAAACTGGGAATGAGAATCAGATACATTCAACTCTCACTATTCATAGTATGTGGAAAGTAGAAATCCTAAGATCATGAATGCCAAACATCAAATGAGACAGCCTAACACAGTCTTGCTCATGGAGGGAGCTCAGAAAATTATATTCTCCTTAAGAACAAGACAATAGCTGAGTGAATAGAGATGATGACAATGTCTCTTCAACATTGCAGCTATTCCTGGGGACACACAGGACTCTGCAAAGAAAAAACTCACTGATGCCTCTCCATGGGACACCAATGAGATAATTAACTAGTCCACCGCTTATTTTCAACAGTTAGTCAAGATAAATGGCAGGAGGCCAACACCTGCAGTCCTCCAGTTTCTCATAACCTGCCTGCTTTCCTGCGGAAGGGAGAGTCCACTCCCAGGTGCCAGGGTGGTTTCAGACCAGTCTCTTCATGCCACTTCTCCATTTTACTCTGAAATTCCATCACCAGCTTCTGGGCCCACTGGCCTCGTGTCTCCATGGCCTCACAGTGCCGGACCCAGTGTTTGCAGCTATCACCTAGGTAACAAAGAAGCAAAATGATTTTAACCTAAGTTGATGAACCAACATTCCAATTTTGACTTTATGTCAGTCATATTCATGTTCAGAAACTGATCCCTCACCCCCAGTCCAGAATCCTCTGGGTTAAGAAAAAGTTATGCGATGAGTGCTCCCAAGTTCAGGATTCCATATGTAGTTTCCCCCTACAGCTCCCTGAAAGCCAGCTGCTGACTGTTGCCCTCTTTGACTCTGGACTGCTGGAGAGGCGATAAAGCCAGTGAAAGTAAGGGGCTGAGATAAAACCAAGAACATCACCTCAGGCACTGCCTCCGCTCCCCCACTGGGTCTCATCGCCAATAAAGAATCATCAATAGCAGACATCGCAAATTCCTACACGTCCTCCTGAAGAGGGGGTTCCCAATGCCTCTCTGGGCATGTGCAGCAGTCCCCGGCACCCTCTACTTGGCAGGGGGGAACCAGGGAATCTGTCCTCAGTATTTTGGGCCACACCAAAACTGATCCTATTAGGAATTCTCCTAACCTGCCTGGTGGAAGGGATAATAGTCAAATGCCATCTTGCGGAAGGTAAGTTGCATGGCACCACCCATGAGTCTGTTTGCAGAGACACCTAGAAAAGAACAATACAGATGAACAGCAGTGGAAGGAACAAAGAAGCCTAAATATCACTTAAAGCACTGAAAGTCCTCTGAGGACCAGGTCCAAAGCCCAGGTAATCATGTAGCACAGGTGAAAGACCCTGATGTCAGTTGATTTCTAAGACTGAGGCCCTCCTCCTCATTTGAGTAGCAACAGGTAAAGAGTATGCTTTAGAAGATTTTTTAAAGTATGTTCCAGGGCCAGTGCTGTGGCATAGTAAGTAAAGCCGCCACCTGCAGTGCCGGCATCCCATATGGGTGCCGTTTCCAGTCCTGGCTGCTCCACTTCTGATCCAACTCTCTGCTATGGCCTGCAAAAGCAGTAGAAGATGGCCCAAGTCTTTGGGAACCTGCACCTGCGTGGGAGACCAGGAAGAAGCTCTGGCTCCTGGCTTTGGATCAGCACAGCTCTGGCCGTTGCAGCCATCTGGGGAGTGAGCCAGTGGATGGAAGACCTCTCTCTCTCTTTCTCTGCCTCTCCTCTCTCTGTGTATCTCTGACTTTCAAATAAGTGAATAAATCTTTAAAAAAAAAATAGTATGTTCCATGTTCTCTGTAACCAACTGCCAACTTTTGCAGTTTCTGGAAAGGCAAAAGAAACTGTTCAACTCAGGATTCAGGAATTCCAATCCCAGGTTTCCCAAAGACACACTCTACACTCTTGACTGACTAGTTCCCCCAACGCTAACAGAATTACTATTCATGACCCTCAACACAACAACGGGAGAAGCATAAGCCAATTCCTCAAAACACAGAACCCACAACACTTTGTATTCTGGTCTCAGAACTGAAGCTATAACATGAGACAGTCATCACTGTACAAAGTAGCCATGAACGCTAAAAAAACTGCTGAAGCAGGGACACTATCAATTAAACACACAGAATATTGCAAGACAATCAGAATTTGAGCAGTAAGTCAAATACTGTGTTGTGTTTTTTTTGGAGTTATATTTGCTACTAAATGAATGAACTTTCCATGTTTCTCTTGTCTCTCCAATTAAACTGAAGAATTGTAACAATAGGAAGTATTTTTCAACATACATGTGCTATCTGACATACCCTCTTCTGCACTTCCACCTTGTCCCCTATTAGAGTATCTAGCACAGAGCCTTGTATCTAGTTATGTACCATATACATGTGTGTGCTTTATACATAAAAGGAAATACACAGAAACTACTCTTCTTATTTAATGCATGGTTAGGAAACACTAAATAAAATTTTTAAAGTTAAAAATTAAATTAGGGGCTGGCGCCATGGCTCAACAGGCTAATCCTCCACCTTGCGGCGCCAGCACACTAGGTTCTAGTCCAGGTCGGGGCACCGGATTCTGTCCCGGTTGCCCCTCTTCCAGGCCAGCTCTCTGCTGTGGCCAGGGAGTGCAGTGGAGGATGGCCCAAGTACTTGGGCCCTGCACCCCATGGGAGACCAGGATAAGTACCTGGCTCCTGCCTTCGGATCAGCGCGGTGCACTGGCCACAGCGCGCCAGCCGCGGCGGCCATTGGAGGGTGAACCAACGGCAAAAGGAAGACCTTTCTCTCTGTCTCTCTCTCTCACTGTCCACTCTGCCTGTCAAAAAAAAAAAAAAAAAAATTAGGTGGGGCCAGCACTGTGGCTTAGGGGGTAAAGCCGCCACCTGTAGTGCCAGCATCCCATATAGGCGATGGTTTGAGTCCCGGCTGCTCCACTTCTGATCCAGCTCTCTTTTATGGCCTGGGAAAGCAGCATAAGATGGCACAAGTCCTTGGGCCTCTGCAGCCATGTGGGAGACCTGGAAGAAGCTCTAGGCTCCTGGATTCTGATCAGCCCATGTGGGGAGCAACTCGGACTAGACTAAGTTACTCGAATTAAGACTTATTCTATGCATCTGCTCTCCCACAATATGGCGCTGGGAGAGGAGTAAACAGCTTTTACACAGCTGCCTCCAGTTCGACCAGTAACCTGCAGGAGCTGATCCTGCTCCTGATTGGAGGAGAGCAGCGTACTCGGCATGTGGGTAGCAGAGTTGGGATTGGTGGAAGAGGACTATAAAGGAGGAGAGAGACAACATGCACCAGGAACATCTAAGGGGAACATCCGGATAACATCTGAGCAGCCCCCGAGAGAGCCGGCCGGCGGTGTGCCGCTCCCCCGTGGAAGTGGGGAAAGTGGCAGGGGGGCCCGTCCCTCCACGGAGGTGGAAGGACGGCAGCCAACCCGGGAAGAACCAGCAGCTAACCCGGGGAGGGCCGAGCAGACAAAGAACAGAGCAGGGTCCTGTGTTGTTCCTCCACGAAGAGGGGGAGCGACAAGCCCAGCCCTGGCCACTGCAGCTATTTAGGGGGTGAACCATGGGTTGAAAGACCTCTCTCTCTGCCTTTGTAACTCCATCGTTCAGATAAAGAAATAAATCTTTAAAAAATTAAATTGGGGGCAGGCATCTGGCCTAGCAGTTAAAACACGGGTTGGGATACCCTCATCTCATAGTAGAGTGCCTAACAAAGTTCAAGTCCTGGCTGTACTCCTGATTGTAGCTTCCTGTTAATACAAGTAGTCGGGTCCCTGCTACCCACACAGGAGACCTGGACTGAGTTCTCAGCCCATGGCTGTTGCAGGCATTCGGCAAATGAACCAAAGAATGAGTACTGTCTCTCTGGTCTTATTCATCTGTCTCTCTCTGCCTCTCAAATACAAAAAAACTTTTTAATTAAAAAATTTAAAGCTATCAATATTTTACCTTGACTTTATATTTGTTGATAACTTTGACTATAATCTGTTTACTTAAATTATAATATCAAATTATATATACAAATGAGTAATTTATACATAATAGCAGTATAATAAAAATTTTAACTATTCAAAATTATTTGCAGTGAGGTGAAAAATGTAAATTAACTTCTTAAATGTGTTTTTAGTAAATTTAACTTCTGCTTGATACAAGAAAATAATTTCTAAACTAGCTATCACATAGTCATTCACTGTCAACATTTCTTCTTTTTAGCACTTAACTAAGTTAACAATGAGTTAAATGACTTTAGTATAATTAAATAATAAAGCATAAAATATTTTAATTTCATTCTCAAAGTTCAAATCACAAAAGTACTGAGAATCAAACATAAATAACACTAGCAAGGCAGCCAGTGGCAGCTGATAGGCACTGGCAGGCCATCTCTTTCCATGTGACTGTGAGGTCGAGCGATGAACTGAAAGTCCTCTACTCAAGGTCACCCATTAGTTTGCAGCACTGACCTTCTACACATTTTGTGTTTTGTTTCGGTTTTTTTTTTTTTTTTTTTTTTTTTTTTTTTTTTTTGATAGGCAGAGTGGACAGTGAGAGAGAGAGACAGAGAGAAAGGTCTTCCTTTTGCCGTTGGTTCACCCTCCAATGGCCTCCACGGCTGGCGCACCGCACTGATCAGAAGCCAGGAGCCAGGTGCTTCTCCTGGTCTCCCATGGGGTGCAGGGCCCAAGTACTTGGGCCATTCTCCACTGCACTCCCGGGCCATAGCAGAGAGCTGGCCTGGAAGAGGGGCAACCGGGACAGAATCCAGCGCCCCGACCGGGACTAGAACCCGGTGTGCCGGCGCCGCAAGGCGGAGGATTAGCCTAGTGAGCCAAGGCGCCAGCCTAATTTTTTAAAATGTTTCAGAAGCATCATACACATTTTGTGTATTTTCCATTAACTTTTTTATGATGTTCAAGAAAGCCCATGAGAGAAATTAAATACTAAGGATTAAAGTTGTCATGTAGGCCACAACTATTGTTATATCTGAGATTATTTTGCCTCCCAAAACCAATTCTCAATGTTTAGAATAGGCAAATATCAAAACAATGACTGCACAACTCTATGAATAACCTAAAAACAATGAGTTGTATATTCTAAATAAATGAATAGTGATACGTGAATTATCTTAATAAGGCTAATAAAAGAAAGAGTCATTTTCACAATTGGAGGTCACCATATAGGTGCTGGTTCAATTCCCAGCTACTCCACTTCTAATCCAGTTCCCTGCTAATGCATCTGGGAATGCTGCAGAAGATGACCCAAGTACTTAGGCCCCTGCTACCCACTTGAGAGACCAGATGAACCTTCTGGCTCTTGGCTTCAGCCTGGCCCGGCCCTGGCCATTGCATGGCCATTATGGAAGTGAACCAGTGGACTGAAGAACCCAGTGTGTATCTCTCCCTTTCTGTTAACTCTGCCTTTCAAATAAATAAATCTTTAAAATACAGAACTGAAACCAAATGTAATTAACAACTGCCAATATATCTAATTGTAAACATCACACATGAGCCATAAATGGTAAACTGTATACATAAATGAGTGATTAAAATTCTCCAATTAGCTGGTGGGGACAGATAGGTTGTGCTTAAGAGAGATAAGGAAAGTCTGGGGCTCACAGACTTTATCCTGAAGAAAACAGAAAGAGGTAGGTGATCCTCTTTTCCCCATCAACTACCCACCTCTACTCTAAAGCCTGAAGTGTGAGCAGCTCCCTTTGAATTTGTGTGTGTGATTTTATTTTTTCTCCTGTTTTTTTTTAATGTTATTTTAATTTTTAACTAGTTTTTAACAGATTCTATGTGATTTGTAGATGCAATTCTAAGAACATAATGATAGGGGGCCGGCACTGTGATGAAGCTAAGCTGTAAAGCTGCTGCCTGCCGTGCCAGCATCCTATATGGGTGCTGGTTCAAGTCCTGGCTGCTCCACATCCGATCCAGCTCCCTGCTAATGTGCCTGGGAAAGCAGCGGAAGATGGATCAAGCCCCTGCACCCAGACATGGGAGACCTGGAAGACTCCTGGCTTCAGCCTGGCCCAGCCCCAGCTATTGTGGCCATTTGGGGAAGTAAACCAGCAGATGGAAACTGCCTTTCCCTGCCTCCCTCCCTCCCTCCCTCCCTCTCTCTCTCTCCCTCTCTCTTTCCGTCTGTCTCTCCCTCTGTCTCTTTGTAACTCTGTCTTTCAAATAAATAAATAAATATTTTAAAAAAAGAAAAGAACATAATGATATTCCCTTCCTCTCTCCGCCTCTCCCTCCCACTCTCTCATTCCTTCTCTCTTTCTTTCTTTTTAGTTCTTTTTAGTTTTCAAGATAACATTTTTGAATTTACATTACAGTAAAAAAGCCTCTAATATTTCACCAAATAAGAAGTTTAACAAGTAAAAACATTTACAAGGTTTAGTAGGAATACAGACAATGGCTATAAATGATAATTGAATGGAAAAATGGCTCCCATTTGATTTTTTTTTAAATATTTATTTTTTTATTTGAAAATCAGAGTTACACAAAGATAGAAGGAGAGGCAGAGAGAGAGAGAGAGAGAGAGAGAGAGAGAGAGATCCTACATCCTAAAGTTCACTTTCCAATTGGCCACAACAGCTGGACCTGCGCCAATCTGAAGCCAGGAGCCAGAAGCCTCTTCCAGGTCTCCCACATGAGTACAGGGGCCCAAGGACTTGGGCCATCTTCTACTGCTTTCCCAGGCCATAGTAGAGAGCTGGATTGGAAGTGGAGCAACCAGGACTCGAACGGTGCCCATATGGGATGCCGGCACTGCAGGCAGCAGCTCCACCTGCTATGCCACAGCACTGGCCCCAGCTTGAAGAGTTCTAAGAAGATGGTGTAAATGGTATGTGCAGAGGAAATACATTGTATTTTGCAAGTATTTTTATTTTAAAATTAATGAATAAATTAATCCTTGTAAAAGAGAAAAAATATATATTTTTTAAAAAAGAAATGTGGCTAGTACAAAGAACTAATTTCAATTATATTTAAAATAAAATTATAGGCCGGCACCGCGGCTCACTTGGCTAATCCTCTGCCTGCGGCGCCGGCACACCGGGTTCTAGTCCCGGTTGAGGCACCAGATTCTGTCCCTGTTGCTCCTCTTCCAGTCCAGCTCTCTGCTGTGGCCCGGGAAGGCAGTGGAGGATGGCCCAAGTGCTTGGGCCCCTACACCCACATGGGGGACCAGGAGGAAGCCCCTGGCTCCTGGCTTTGGATCAGTGAAGCACGCCAGCCTTAGCGGCCATTTAGGGGGTGAACCAACGGAAGGAAGACCTTTCTCTCTGTCTCTCTCTCTCTCACTGTCTAACTCTGCCTGTCAAAAAATAAAAAATTAAATTGAATTAAATTAAATTATAGTTTTAATTCTCATTTTGATTTAAATAGCCAAATGTGGCTAGTAGTTACCAGATTGGACAGTTTTAATGTAACAGAAATATAATGTGAACCACATAAGTAATTTAAAATTTTCTGGTATTATGTGAAAAAATTTGAAAAAGTAAAATTGATTTTAATATTATCTATTTTTTAATATTATCTATTATTTAAATTAATATACTCAGGGCTAGTTCTGTGGTATGGTGGGTTCTGTGCCTGCCTATGATGCAGGCATCCCATATGGGTGCCAGTTTCAAGTCCTGGCTGCTCCACTTCCAATTCAGCTTCCCATTAATATGCCTGAGAAAGCAGCGGAACACAGCCCAAGTGCTTGGGCCCCCGTCACTCATGTGGGAGACCTGGATGGAGTTTCAGTCTCCTGGATTATACCTGGCCAAGCCAAGGCCATTGGGATCATTTGGAGAATGAACCAGCAGATGGAGGATATCTCTCTCACTCTCTCTCTTTCTCTTTTTCTCCTCCCTTCTCTCTACTTTTGCCTTTCAAATAAATAAATAAATCTTTTAAAAAGTAAGTCAATATACCCAAAATATTATTTTAATATGTAATCAATATAAAAATTATTGAGGTATTTAACACCTTTTTTCATACCATCTCTTTGAAATTCAACATTTATATCACACTTGCAGGGTATTTCAAATTGCATCAGTCACATTCCAGGGGCCCAATAGTCACACATGGCTAGCAGCTACTTCCCTGAACAGAATAACTCCAGAGACTCTTAAAGCCCTTTCTTTACCTCCTAATTTCCCTTCTTTTCTTCCCCACATCCAAGGGGGAAGAGTCAAAGTTATAAGAACCCTCCCTGTTGAATGCTCCTACACAAAGGAATATACCACATGTGGGCATAATAGGCTGGGAATTATCCCCACAGCTACAAATATCTCATCCTCCCAGGAGACTAATTTAGTTTCATAAAATAAATGAAAAGGGGCCAGTGTTGTGGCATAACAGGTAAACCCACCACCTGTAACATGAGCATCCCATACCATAGGATGGTTCACATCCTAGCTCTCTACTTCAAATCCAGCTCACTGTTAATGGCCTGGGAAAAGCAGCAGAGGATAGCCCAAGTATTTGGATCCCTGCCACCCAAGACGGAGACCCGGATGAAGCTCTTGGCTTATGTCTTCAGCCTGGCCCAGTGCTGGCTGTTGTGGCCATTTGGGGAGTGAACCACTGAATGGAAGTGCTCTCTCTCTCTTTCGCTCTGCCTCTCTCTTTGTAACTCTGACTCTCAAAATAAATAAATAAATCTTTAAAAGAAAAAATAAATGAAAATGGGGCTAGCATTGTGACATGATGGGCTAAGTCATTAAAATGCTGGCATCCCATATTGTAGTGCCAGTTTGAGCCCTGGATGTTCCACTTCTGATGCAGCTTCCTGCTAATGCAGCTGGGAAGGTAGTAGATGATGGTCCACGTACTGAGGCCCCTGACACCCATGTGGAAGACCTGGAGGAGTTCCTGGCTTCTGGCTTCAAACTGGCCCAGATCTGGCTGTCACAGTCATTTGGGGACTGAAGTAGCTTATGGGAGATCTCTCTATTTCTGTCTGTCTGTCTCTCTCTCATGTCACTTTGCCTTTCAAATAAATATTTTAAAATAAACAAAAATGAGTGAAAAGATCACAGTCATTAATATCTTGGTATGGATTTTAGGACACTGGCACCTACACACAAATGTGCTATACACTCCTCAGCTAGCAACAGGCTGAAATTCTTAACAATGCCTTTTTTTTTTTTTTTTTTTTTTTTGACAGGCAGAGTGGACAGTGAGAGAGAGAGAGAGAGAGAGACAGAGAGAAAGGTCTTCCCTTTGCCGTTGGTTCACCCTCCAATGGCCGCCACGGCTGGCACACCGCGCTGATCCGAAGGCAGGAGCCAGGTACTTATCCTGGTCTCCCATGGGGTGCAGGGCCCAAGCACTTGGGTCATCCTGCACTGCCTTCCTGGGCCACAGCAGAGAGCTGGCCTGGAAGAGGGGCAACCGGGAAAGAATCCAGTGCCCCAACCGGGAATAGAACCCGGTGTGCCGGCACTGCTAGGTGGAGGATTAGCCTATTGAGCCGCGGCGCCAGCCAACAATGTACTCTTAATTAAGGCTTCTGAAAGAACTAAAAAAAAACTATCAAACAAACAAAAAGACTTTAGAAGAAATAACCAAAGATAAAAACAGCTTTAGTAGTGAACTTCCAAAATGATCGGTGGCACATGATTTTCTTTGGTAGCAAGAACAAAAGCAAAGATGTGATCATAGCCAAGCAGAGATGCAACACTGTCCCCAGGAAGAAAAGAATAGGTGGTTCTGCTGTGGAAACAGAGCCTAGCTCTCCCTGAGAGGCAAACTCAGCCTTCAGAGAAAATAACATAGTAATGGGGCCGGCGCTGTGGTATAGCGCCACCTGCAGTGCCAGCACCCCATGTAGGTGCTGGTTTGAGTCCCGGCTGCTCCACTTCCAATTTAGCTCTCTGCTATGGCCTGGAAAAGCAGTCTAAGATGGCCCAAGTCCTTGGGCCCCTGCACCCATGTGGAAGACCCAGAAGAAGCTCCTGGCTCCTGGCTTTAGACTGGCTCACCACCAGCCATTGTGGCCAACTGGAGAGTGAACCAGAGGATGGAAGACCTCTCTCTCTCTCTCTCTGCCTCTCCTTCTCTCTGTGTAACTCTGGCTTTCAAATAAATAAATCTTTTAAAAAAATAACATAGTAAGAAAATCATCTACCCCAAGTGCACATCACAAGCCAATAGCTGGTGGCCCAGAGCAGTATAAAGGGAACACAGAGACAATGTTGAAGGAATACACAGCAGAGTAATAACAACAGTCAATATCTGCCTCCGAACTCAGTATATTATCTCATTTGAGCCTAATGTCAACCTTTGAAGTAAATGGATAAGATATGATTTAGCTCCATTTCACAAATGAGGAAACTCAGAAAGGTTAACCAAGAGATTGACTTCCCCAAGGCTCATCAAGAAAATAAATCAGTTAATTCTTTTTTCATTCTGAATAAATGTGTAGGTATATGCAATATCAATAGTTCTAAATATGACAAGAACACAGCAAAACCTCTCTACTTGGGAAAAGCAGAACTATACCAAATAAATTATACTAAAATGACTCAAAAGCCTGATCATTCAGAGGCATCCTACAGTTGAATTTACTTTCCTAAAATCTTACCTAGAGACTCTCAGCCACTGGCAAGCATCAGCATTGACCAAGGGACTTTGGGGAGGGGAAACAAGGCTCACGGTGCTAGGACTCTACCCCTGAAGATTCTGATTTGGTGAGTTTGGGGAAGAGGACCAAAACATGTACCTCAGTAAGTATGGCAGGCAACCCTGCTTCACCTTAACGGCTAGAGAGTTAGCCTCATGCTAACCAGGAGAGCTACCGTAGGACGGCCGAGGCCCAGTGTGCAAAAGGAAACCAAAATACTCCGTAGCATCTCGGGAAAAGAACCTTCCATCCCAGGCTTTGTCCATATTTAGACAGTGTTGTGGACCACCCAGCCCAAGCGCAGGCCTCATGGGCTACCTGGCTCTCGGGACTGGCTATCATCACAAATGTGCAGGTCCAGGCGGGAGATGAGCAGGTGGTAGGAGGACTCTTTCACATCAAATTTCTCAAAGTACTGGCTGAGGCGGCTGCTGCTGCTGTTGCTGTTGCCCTGGCTGCCACCAAATGCCTGGGCCCAGGACTGCTGGGCACTGGGAGCAGGTGGAGTGATCTATATGTGACAGAGAGAAAAACAAGAAGTGCAGACCCTGAGATGCTCCTTCAGAGGTTTTCTTTAAGCTTCAGTCCAGCCTGAATAAAACTACAGTTTAGCAAAATGTCCTTTCTTTCTCATAACTGTTTGCTTAGGTCTGGTGCAAACTCGATAACTCAAACTCCAAAATGCGTAATTAATTAGTCTAGTAACTGCTGGAATACCGTCCTGAGGTATGAATTGCACTCCAAGTTCTCAATCACCAGGACTTAGCTAACAGATAATAAAACACTTCCTCTAGGGGCCAGTGTTGTGGCACAGTAGGTTAAGCCTCTCCCATATGGGCGCCAGTTTGAGTCCTGGCTGCTCCACTTCTGATCCAGCTTCCTGCTTATGGCCTGGGAAAGCAGCTGAAGATGGCCCAAGTCCTTGGGCCCCTGCACCCATGTGGGAGACCCAGAAGAAGCTCCTGGCTCCTGGCTTCGGATCGGGCCAGCTCTGGCTACTGTGGCCAGTTGGGGAGTGAACCATCAGATGGAAGACCTCTCTCTCTGTCTCTGCCTCTTTCTCTCTGTAACTCTGCCTCTCAAGTAAATAAATAAATAAAATTGGGGTCAGTGCTGGGGTGCAGCGGGTTAACACTCTGGCTTGAAACACTGGCATCCCATATGGGCGCCAGTTTGAGACCCGGCTGCTCCACTTCCCATCCAGCTCTCCACCATGGCCTGGGAAAGCAGTAGAAGATGGCCCAAGTCCTTGGGCCCCTGCACCTGTGTCAGAGTCCCAGAGGAAGCTCCTGGCTTTGGATCAGCGCAGCTCCGGCCATTGCTGCCAATTGGGGAGTGCACCATCGGATGGAAGACCCCCCTTCTCTTTCTCTCTCTCTCTGCCTCTCCTCTCTCTGTGTAACTCTGACTTTCAAATAAATAAATAAATCTTTAAAAATAAATAAATAAATAAAATCTTTTAAAAAACCAACCAACCAAACACCACTTCCTCTAGTGGTGAAATGCCTGTGTTGCAGCAATTCTCATGGCATATTACAACAACCTGTGTGTGCTTCATCTTTCCAGACAGTAAGAGCTCCAGGACAGGAACAAGAGGCTTATTCCACTTTTCCTCTCTAGTGACTAACACTGTATACCTAAAACACTGGAATTACCCAACAAAAGAATGAACAAAATCAGAGGTATAAGCAAAGCCCACAAACATCCAAAACCAAATAAAAAACTCCCAAACAAGCCAAATAAAGTATTGCTTCCACCTATGTTGAGAAGAATTAGATCTGATCTACTGTCTCCCCCAGCTCCACCAAGGGTGTCTGTTTTTCTAACCTGCACAGGTTCAGGGGCCAGGCTCTTCCTTTGCTGGGCTGACTTTTCCATGGCCTCACTCAGTGACTCAGCGTACTTCATCATAGCCTTGAGCTGTGAGTCAGTTAGCACCCAGAGCAGGTCATCCAACAGGAACATCAACTTGGAGGCTATCACATTGGAATCTTTGGTCTAAGGGAGCCACAGAAAACATGGGGTTTATCACCTTGTACCACCCAACCTCTCAAACTGACTGGCCCAATCAGTTTCAGAGGTGGATTTTCAATCTCCAGTATGGACAGTCAATTACTTACCAAACTACTAAAGTTTGCTTATCAAACAAAAAGCATCAATAGTTAACCACTAGGTTCCTATACCAGTGTTAAGAATGGTGATTCCAAAATTTGGAGAACAGAGAAATGGAAATGTTCTCTCACTGGTATCTACTGTGCAGTACTGAACTTCAGGCCCTCCCCCTTCAAATAAAACTCCAACAATGTAAAGATGCCAAATCCTGGGCTGTGCAGAAGAATGAAAGATGGGCATTTTCACGAGGTTCAGAGAATACACTCACTCTTCTCTTGAGGGCTATCTGAATCCTGCCTTGGTTGGTAATGAGCCTCAGTGGAGTGGTGACTGGGTCCTGATCACCACTATCTGTGGCATCTGCCTCAATTCGAAGTGTCTGCCAAGTTATTTCCTTAAATGTTAAAACCTGGAAGGAGAGAGAGTAAATCCCTTAATTCCATGGGTGAAGTTAACCAAGAGGCAGGAAAGAGAAAGGAAACAGACTGGCAAGGCAGAGACTCCCAGCATTCTCAGTCAGGATCCCAACAATGAACAGCAGTGGATCACAACAGACGCATAACGGAGGAAAGGGTGTCTCAGCAACACCAGACAGAAAGAACTCTGTGTTCCCGGGAACAGGGAACATTTGAGGAAACTGCCAAAGCAGGAGTAATTTCCTTTAAGAATTAGTCCTCCTCTGAATCCCCCATCAACTCCCCTCACGATGCTAGGGCTGTCACCTCTCCTCGGTGGGGGTCGGTGATGCGAGTAAAGCGGAGGTCACTCTGCTGCCAGTTGGGGTTGACGCTATAGCCCTGGAGCTGCCACAGTTCAAAAGAAGCGTGGAAGGCCTTCGAATGAATCTTGACAGTGATGGAATTGACGATGATGAACATCCCCTCCACCACCTTCTCTGCAAAGCCATACTCACTACAAAAATGAAGCAAACCAGTGAGCAGAATCATGAGATTTCATGCACAGTGTTTTTAAAGATTTATTTATTTGACTTGAAAGGCAGAGTTACAGAGGAGAGAGAGACAGAGAGATCTTCCATCCTCTGGTTCACTCCCCAAATGGCCACAACAGCCTGAGCTTAGCCAGGCCGAAGCCAGGAGCCAGGAGCATCATCTGGATCTCCCACTTGGGTTCAGGGCCTCAAGCACTTATGCCAGCCTCTGCTGCCTCCCAAGGCACATTAGCAGGGAGCTGGATCGGAAGTGGAACATCTGGGACTCGAACTCAGACCTATATGGGATGTCGGCATTGCATACAATGGTTTAACCCACTACAACACAGCGCTGTGCCCCACCCTTTAATGTTTATGTATTTATTTAAAAGACAGAGAGAAAGAGAGAATCTTCCATCGTTGGTTCACTCCATTGGCTTTGCAGAATGTGCTCTGTCTTTGAAGATTTTATAGAAACCTAGTGTTTTCTTTTTATAGTTATTCCACCCTTCACAAACAGTATCTAAATATTTATTCAGGTGGTTTGTGGGTTGTAAAAAGATTTATCAACTTATTCTAATAGGAGGGACATTGTTGCCAGATTAACTTTTTTCCTTTTATTCTGTTCTTTTTTAAAAATCCCATTAAAAAGAATATTCTATCATCATTATAAAAAAAATTTAGAAACTTAAAAAATACAAGAAGAGAAAAATAAAGACAATCAATTACAATGTTAGTAGGCAACAGCTTAGTCTGATGTCTTCCAGTACAAAGACTGGCATGGAAGCCAGCATCCTGGATTAGCCTGCTAAGCCACTGCCTGCTAAGCCTGTTAAGCCACTGGTTCGAGTTCCGGATGCCCTATTTCCAGTCCAGCTCCCTGCTAATGGCCTGTGAAAAGCAGTGGAAGATGACCCAAGTGTTTGGACCCTGCCACCCACGTGGAAGACCCAAATGAAACTTTTGGCTTTTGGCTTCAGCCTGGCTCAGCCCCAACCATTGCGGCCATCTGGGGAGTAAGTCAGTAGATGGAAAAATCTCTCTGCCTCTCCCTCTCACTCTGTAGCTGTGACCTTCAAATAAATAAATAAATCTTAAAAAGAAAACATTTTTAAAAAGAACATATAGTCTTATTTATAGGAAATGTTCAGAATAGATATAGAAAGTGGATTAGTGGAGCCAGCACTGTGGCGTAGGGGGTAAAGCCGCCGCCTGCAGAGCCAGCATCCCACGTAGGCACCAGTTCAAGTCCCAGCTGCTCCACTTCTGATCCAGCTCTCTGCTGTGGCCTGGGAAGGCAGTATAAGATGGAGCCAAAGAAGCTCCTGGCTCCTGGCTTCAGATGGGTGCAGCTCTAGCCATTGTGACCAACTGGGGAATGAACCGCGGATGAAAGATCTCTGTATCTCTCTCTGCCTCTCTGTAACTCTGTCTTTCAAATAAATAAATGTATTAATAAAAAAAAAAAAAAGAAAGAAAGTAGATAAGTAGATTAGTGGAGCTAAGGCAAGGGAGAACGAAGTGTGACTGCTAATCGGCCTGGAGTTTCTTTTGGAATGATGAAAATGTTCTAAAATTGATTGTGGTGATAACTGCATATACGAGTAAATTTAGAAAAAAACACCAAATACACACTTCAAATGAGTGAATTCTTTAGTACAGAAATTTTATCTCATGAAACTGATTTTTAAAACATGTTAGCAAAATACTGGCTTAGGTTATTTACTGCTACACCATTTGTAACACTAAAAAAACTAGAAATAATCCAAATGTTTATTAACACAAAGAACTGGTTAAGTAAATTACAGCACCTCAATAAAATAAGCAGATTCAGCAGATATGAAAAGGAATAGGGGCCGGTGCTGTGGCGCAGCAGGTTAACGCCCTGGCCTGAAGTGCCAGCATCCCATATGGGCGCCAGTTCTAATCCTGGCTGCTCCTCTTCCAATCCAGCTCTCTGCTATGGCTTGGGAAAGCAGTGGAAGATGGCCCAAGTCCTTGAGCCCCTGCACCGACGTGGGGGACCTGAAGAAGCTCTTGGCTCCTGGCTTTGGATTAGCGCAGCAACAGCCATTGCAGCCATCTGGGGAGTGAACCAGCAGATAGAAGACCTCTCTCTCTCTCTCTGTCTCTACCTCTCTCTGTAACTCTTTCAAATAAATAAATCTTTAAAAAAGAAAAGGAACAGAGGGCCAGCATTGTGGCATAACAGGTAAAGCAGCTGACGCTGGCATCCCATATCGGTGCTGGTTTGTGTCCCAGCTGCTCTACTTCTGTACCAGCTCTCTGCTAATGGCCTGGGAAAAGAAGCAGAGGATGGTCCAAGTGCTTTGGGCCCCTGCAACCTATGTGGGAGACCCAGAAGAATATTCTGGCTCTGGGCTTCGGCCTGGCCCACTGCTGGCTGTTGTGGCTATCCGGAGAATCAATCAGCAGATGGAAGAGCTCTCTGTCTCTGTCTCTCTCCCTTTCTCACTGTAATTCTGCCTTTTCTTAAGGAAAAGGAATAAAGAATATCTTTATACTCCTACGGGGTGATCTCCAGGACATACTCTTACATGAAAGAATTAATGTAGAGAAAGCATTTAAACCACGGTATGTTTTTTGTAAAGAAGCAGGTGGGGAGGCTGGCGCTGTGGTACAGTGGGTTAATGCCCTGGCCTGAAGCACCGGCATCCCATATGGGCGCCAGTTCGAAACCCGGCTGCTCCACTTCCTATTCAGCTCTCTGCTGTGGCCTGGGAATGCAGTAGAAGATGGCCCAAGTCCTTGAGCCCCTGCACTTACATGGGAGACCAGGAAAAGGCACCTGGCTCCTGGCTTCGGATCAGTACAGCGCCAGCTGTCGTGGCCAATTGGGGAGTGAATAATCGGATGGAAGACCTCTCTCTCTCTCTCTGCCTCTCCTCTCTCTGTGTAATTCTGACTTTCAAATAAATAAATAAATAAATCTTTAAAAAAAAAAAAAAAGAAGCAGGTGGGGAGAATACAAATATGATACTTCTTTCAACCTTTTCGCAAAAGATTCATTTTACTAATTTGTAAGGCAGAGTTACAGCAGGGTGGGGTGGGTAATCAAGAGATCTTCCATCCACTCGTTCACTCCCCAAATGGCTGCAACAGTCAGGGCTGGACCAGGCTCAAGCCAGGAACTTGGAACTCCATCTGGTTCTCCCATGTGGGTGGCAGGGGACCAAATACTTGGGCCATCTTCTGCTGCTTTCCCAGATGCATCAGAAGTGGAGCAGCTGGGACTTAAACTGTCACTCAAATGGATTACAAGCAGCAGCTTAACCCATTCCATCCAGTCTCGGTACCGTCTTTGTAAAACTATATTATTTTATACAGTTAAAAATAAATTACGACAGGCATTTGATCTAGTGATTAAAATGCCACTTGGGTTGCACACAGCCCAGAATAGAGTGTCCTAGCTCTTCTCCCAATTCTAGCTTCCTGGTAATATACATACACACTGGGAGACAATAGGTGATGACTCAAGTGGTTGGGTCCCTGTCACCCATGTGGGAGATTCAGGTTGAGTTCCCAGCTCCGGGGTGTGATCATGGTCACTGTGAGAATTCTGAGAGTGATCCATCAGATGAGAGCTCACTCTACCTCTCAAAAATTAAAATAATTTAAAACAAACAAAGCTTTCTGTATATTTATTTGCTACTCACAACAGGAGTCACTGTGCACTTACCCACCATGTAGGATCTTTGTCCTTAATGTGTTGTACTATGAGAATTAATGGTAAAACTAATCTTCAATCAGTACTTTATACTTTGTGTGTCTGTGTGGTGTGAACTGTTGAAATCTTTACTCAGCATAGAGTTGATCTTCTGTATATAAAGATAACTAAAAATGAATCTTTATGAAGAATGGGATGGGAGAGGGAGTGGGAAATGGGATGGTTGTGGGTGGGAGGGAGGTTATGGGGGGAAAAGCCGCTATAATCCAAAAGTTGTATTTTCAAAATTTATATTTATTAAATAAAAGTTTAAAAAAATTGCCACTCAACCACATTAAAAATAATTTCAAGTACCTTTAAAATATTTTGACCATATACCCCTAATGTGATATAAGTTTAAAACACAAAAACACACGAAGTATCTACTGCATTAAATAGTCTTACTGATACTTAGAATATTGGTCTTGTTATTTTTTGAAACTATTATAGGGGCCAGCATTGTGGTGCAGCCAGTTAAACCGGCTCAAGTTCTGGCTGCTACACTTCTGGTCCAGGTCCCTGCCAACGTATCTGAGAAAAGCAACCAAAGACGGCCCAAGTTGTTAGGCCACTGCACCTATGTGGGAGACCCGGATGGATTTCCAGACTCCTGGCTTTAATCTGGCCCAGCCCTGGCCATTGAAGCCATTTGGGGACTGAACCAGCAGATGGAAGATCTCTCTCTCTCTCTCTCTCCTTCCCTCCTTCTCTCCCTCCCTCCCTCCTTCTCTCTGTATAACTCTGCCTTTCAAATAAACAAACCTTTTTAAAACAAAACAAACAAACAAATAAGAAGCAAGAAATACTGCAAATCATTTACTATGTTACTGTTGTTAGGCATCAAAATTCAGTGTGTATTTTTTTTTTTTTTTTTGACAGGCAGAGTGGACAGTGAAAGAGAGAGACAGAGAGAAAGGTCTTCCTTTTGCCATTGGTTCACCCTCCAATGGCCGCCACGGCTGGCGCGCTGTGGCCGGCGCACCACGCTGATCCAAAGCCAGGAGCCACGTACTTATCCTGGTCTCCCATGGGGTGCAGGGCCCAAGCACTTGGGCCATCCTCCACTGCACTCCTGGGGCCATAGCAGAGAGCTAGACTGGAAGAGGGGCAACCGGGACAGAATCCGGCGCCCCGACCGGGACTAGAACCTGGTGTGCCGGCGCCACAAGGCGGAGGATTAGCCTGTTGAGCCACGGCACAGGCCCAGTGTGTAAATTTTTAAAAATACAAATATTGAATCCAAAAAGTTAAGTCAAAAAAACCTCTTTCATTTGAATTGAAAAATAGGGTATTATCATGATTTATTTTTCTTTTTTTTTTTTTTTTGAAGATTTTATTTATTTATTTGAGAGGTAGAGTTACAGACAGTAAGAGAGAGAAACAGAGAGAAAGGTCTTCCGTCCCTTAGTTTACTCCCCAAATGGCTGCAACGGCCAGAGCTGCACCGATCCAAAGCCAGGAGCCACGTGCGTCCTCCCGGTCTCCCATGTAGGTGCAGGGGCCCAAGCACTTGGGCCGTCTCCTACTGCTTTCCCAGGCCACACCAGAGAGCTGGATTGGAATAGGAGCAGCCAGGACTAGAACCAGCACCCATATAGGATGCCAGCTCCACAAGCGGAGGATTAACCCACTACACCACAGCGCCAGCCCCTTTTCTCTTTCTTAAAGATACTTCTTTCCTAGGGGCCGGCGCTGTGGGACAGTGGGTTAACGCACTGGCCTGAAGCACCAGCATCCCTTATGGGTGCCGGTTCAAGTCCTGGCTGGTCTACTTCCAACCCAGCTCTCTGCTATGGCCTGGGAAAGCAGTAGAAGATGGTCCAAGTTCTTGGGCCCCTGCACCTGGGACAGAATCTGGCGCCCCGACTGGGACTAGAACCCGGTGTGCCGGCACCGCAGGCGGAAGATTAGCCTATTGAGCCGTGGCGCCGACCACGTGTGAACCTCTTTCTACCCACACTGTAAATATTGTAGAGGTAACTCAGGAAAATTTGTTATGAAATAGGTATTAGATTATATTAATGAATTCTTGTTATTTTCACTGAATGTAAAAGTAGTTTTCATTTTTTTCAAACCTTTAAAAGCATATGATCTGCAGACATTTACAGGTGGAATGGTATGGCACCTGAGATACATTGTCAGTATGCGCACACAAACATAAACATACACACACACACCCATAGGGGTACATCACACTATTCTCTCCACTTTAGTATATGTTTGAAAATTCCTACAATAATTAATAGAGTCTGCAACAGTTCACATGTTGTAAATAACAGGACTCAAAGCAACTAACCTCTGTCCAGAAGCCAGGGCGATGGGAGACTGTCCATTGGGGGGCCGAGGCTCCTCACAGGTCTTCATCTCCACCTCTACCTTATCTAGACACTGAAATAAAAGCCATGCAAAGCTAAGTGTCTACACAAAAGCACGCACAATACAAAGGAAGACAGCACAGACTCTGACAATCACCCGATAGTCAACAGGAACTGTATTTCTAACTTCAATTCTGTCAGGATGCCAAGAGAAATGGGGGATGTCAAGGGATGGAATTTGGGCAGCAGAAATTGTTAGGTAACAAAAGTCCTGGGTCTTGTGCCTTGGTGCTAATTCCTACACCACACAGTGGTTCCTGAATAAGCCCAGACAAGGGTCACTCTGTTTCAGAGATGCTCACAGGGCCATAAAGAAGCATCCGCCAGTCCCAGCGGGGTCAGCACATCAGGATTCCTCCCCACCCCCTCTCTTATTTTTCAAAAGCCTGTACTGGACATCCCCATTTGATTACTTGCAACCAAAAAAGACCATTACCAAGCAAATTGGATGTGTCTTCAGCTTTGTCCACTGAATCTGAAAGAGGAAAGCAGAGACTCAGAGCTGTGGAGCTGTCCCTCCAGAAGGCCAGCCAAAGAGCTCAGCAGCACTCTGACCCCAGTCTCACCCGGATGGAGGCCCTGTTGCAGTAGACCCGAGTGATGGCTAACCAGGTGGGCAGCTCCAGCACATTCTGCAGAACCTCTTCATCCAGCTCCAGGTTTGTCAGCTGACCTTCTCCTTTCAGGGTACTCAAGTTGATTTTGTCTGGGGAAAGATTCTTAGTGAACCTGAAAAGAACGATGATAAAGAAGCTATTATTTCCATAGGAATCTGCTAAATAGGAATTAATAAGTCAATGATATTTTTGAATTTGGAAAAAAAAAGAAAGTTAAAAACACATGACAAGTAATGATCATGATCACACTGTCTTCATACAACGTAAGATGTTAGATGAGACCTATCATTCTACTTATGAGTCCCTGATTGAGTTCTGGGCTCCTGGCTTTGGCCTCGTCCATCTCCAGCTGTTGCAGCCATTTGGGAAGTGAACTAACAGATGGGAGCCTCTCTCTCTCTCTCTCTCTCTCTCTGCCTCTATAACTGTGCCTTTCAAATAAATAAATAAATCTTAAAAAAAAAAAAAAAAGGCCGGCGCCGTGGCTCAATAGGCTAATCCTCCACCTTGCGGCGCCGGCACACCGGGTTCTAGTCCCGGTCAGGGCGCCGGATTCTGTCCCGGTTGCCCCTCTTCCAGGCCAGCTCTCTGCTATGGCCAGGGAGTGCAGTGGAGGATGGCCCAGGTGCTTGGGCCCTGCACCCCATGGGAGACCAGGAAAAGCACCTGGATCCTGGCTCCTGCCATCGGATCAGCGCGGTGCGCCGGCTGCAGCGGCGGCCATTGGAGGGTGAACCAACGGCAAAGGAAGACCTTTCTCTCTGTCTCTCTCTCTCACTGTCCACTCTGCCTGTCAAAAAAAAAAAAAAAAAAAAAAAAAAAAAAAAAAAAAAAGGCAGAGCAGCCAGATCTCGAACAAGACCCACATGGGATGCAGGCATCGTAGACAGCAGCTTAATCTGCTGTGCCACAATGCCAGCCCCAGAGGCTTTATTCTGAAACTCTATTATCTGCTGAAGATTGGTCCCACCAAAAGGGGGAAAATATTTTTGGCCTCTTCCCTGAATTTTCATGAATTAAACTCTGATCTACAGGAAGGAATATTAAAGAATGTAACCATACTTGTACACTTATACAGATCTTATCACAAGCTATGGTCCATCTCCTAGGCCCATTTAATTCCCAAAGAGAATAATTTACTATCCTTCCATTCACCTAAAATCATTTACCAAGCTCCAAATGGTCATAACCCTCCTCCCCCAACCCTGAGGAAAGATACAAAAGGATCTGGACCTCACTGGCTTATGGGCAATCACACTCCTGTGACTGCCCCTTGTACATGTCCCTTCCTCCCATGAACCTATCATCCATTCATTCCAGAGACAAGTGAGAGGGCAAAGGGGAAGCTTTCCCATTGCTCTTACAGAAGGTAAAATAAAATCTCAACCCTGCACACTTTTACTGATTTTAATTCCTTTTTAATGTTTCTTTGAAATAACATTTAATGAGTACATTTTATTCTCTGGACCAAAAAGAAAAGCTGTTTCTATAAGGGCTTCTTTGCCTCCAAAACAAGCTTGCTATGGTGGGAAAGCAGATCCTTCCTTTGCTGAAGGGAAGGCTACCATGAAATGGGAGTAGCTGTGAAAGAGGGGAAAGGCCTCTACACACTTGCTAATGACTAAAACCATAACAGGAAGTGAAGAAAGACAGCGTAGCCCCCAGGAACTCATGGACTATAATTCATAGGGAAATAAAGGTAGACAGGGGCCAGTGCTGTGACATAGCGGGTAAAGCCAATGCCTGCAGTGCCAGCATCCTGCCGGTTTGAGTCCTGGCTGTTCCACTTCCGATCCAGCTCTCTGCTATGGCCTGGGGAAGCAGTGGAAGATGGCACAAGTGCTTGGGCCCCTGCACCCACATAGGAGACCTGGAAGAAGCTCTTGGCTCCTGGCTTCAGATTGGCACAGCTCCGCCCATTGCAGCTCATTGGAGAGTGAACCAGCAAATGGAAGCTCTCTCTCTCTGCCTCTCCTTCTATCTCTGTGTAACTCTGACTTTCAAATGAATAAATAAATCTTTAAAAAAAAAAAAAAAGAAAGAAAGAAAGAAAAGAGAGGGGCCGGCACCGTGGTTCACTTGGTTAATCCTCCACCTGCGGCACCAGCATCCCATATAGGTGCCGGATTCTAGTCCTGGTTGCTCCACTTCCAGTCCAGCTCTCTGCTGTGGCCCGGGAAGGCAGTGGAGGATGGCCCAGGTGCTTGGGCCCTGCACCCACATCGGAGACCAGGAGGGAGCACCTGGCTCCTGGCTTCGGATCAACATAGCACCGGCTGTAGTGGCCATTTCGGGGGTGAACCAACTGCAAAGGAAGACCTTTCTCTCTGTCTCTCTCTCTCACTGTCCACTCTGCCTGTCAAAAAATTAAAATTAAAAAAATAAATAAATAAAATAAAAAAAAGAAGTATTAGTCTTGGGGTAGCAGGAAAAGCCACTGCCTGCAATGCCAGCACACCACATGGCCACCAGTTGGTGTCCTGGCTGCTCCACTTCCCATCCAGCTCCCTTACCCTCCACATGGCAGATAGGAGGAAGCTCCTGGCTCCTGGCTTTGGCCTGACCCAGCACTGGCCCTTGTGAACATCTGGGTAGTGAACGAGCAAATTAAAGATCTCAGTCTCTCTCTCTCTAGTTCTTTAAAAAAAAAAAAAAAAAAAAAAAAAAAAAAACCTTAAAAAATACTATTCTTAACAAGAACTTTTTAACAGGCATATTAGCCTTGAAGACTGTCTCACCTTCTCTGCCCCAGCAACTGAGATTCTTTGGGGTGGGGAGGTGCACTGGGATGGGAGGATCAGGATGAGAACCACTAAAATAAAAAGCTGCTCTTCCTAGGATTAAAGGCCATTTCAAAGAAAAGAAACTGATGGACCAGCAATGTGGCGCTGTGGGCTAGGCCTCTGCCTGAGGCACTGCCAGCCCATATGGGCAATGGTTTGTGTCCCAGCTGCTCCACATTTTTTTTTTTTTTTTTTTTTTTTGAACAGGCAGAATTAGACAGTTAGAGAGAGACAGAAAGAAAGGTCTTCCTTTTTCCCTTGGTTCACCCACCAAGTGGCCGCTAAGGCCGGCGCACTGCGCCGATCTGAAGCCAGGAGCCAGGTGCTTCTCCTGGTCTCCCATGGGGGTGCAAGGCCCAAAGACCTGGGCCATCCTCCACTGCACTCCCAAGCCACAGCAGAGAGCTGGCCTGGAAGAGGAGCAACTGGGACAGAATCTGGCACCCCAACTGGGACTAGAACCCTGGGTGCCGGCGCCGCAGGCAGAGGATTAGCCTAGTGAGCTGTGGCGCCAGCTGATCCACTTCTGATCCAGCTCTCTGCTATGGCCTGGGAAAGCAGTGGAAGATGGCCCAAGTGCTTGGGCCCCTACACTTGGGATCTGGGCAGCTCCCACCATCCCAATCATCTGGGGGAGTGAACCAACAGATGGAAGATCTCTCTCTCTCTCTCTCTCTCTCTCTCTATCTCTCTTTGCCTCTACCTTTGTAACCCCCCATTTCAAGTAAATAAATACAAATCTTAAAAAAAAAAAAACTGACAACGTCTCTGAAAAGAGGGGAACACACTTGAGGTAAAATGAAACATAAAAAGAGTCAACAATAAGCTACACTGCTTCTTAGCATTGAAGTCGCAGAGTGATTATAGCAAATAGTTACCACATAATATAATTTCTAGACTTTTCTTTGTGAAATCTAACTCCTTTTACAGTTCTATATAAAACAAATGACATTTCGCAAGCTTTAAGAAACATCTATGAGATTTTGTCACAATTCATCCTAACCTGCACAGTATTTAGGGCAGTGTCTCAAACTATAGTCCACTAATCAGATGGATCTGAATCACTTAGGTGATATTAAAATGCAGTCATACTGGGCCACATCCCCAAATATGTTGTCAACAACACTAATATATAGGAACAACCAGAAATGTGCAAAACCCAGAACAATCTGTCTTCTCACCCAAAGTGAATCAGGCCCCAAATGAAAAGTGATCACTCAAATTTCCAGGTAAGAGACTGGAGGAACATGAAGAAAAGAGGTATAGGTGAATAACCAAGTGAGAGAATAAACTGCATTTTTTATATAATTTTGACTATCAGAGGAGAAAAATCTCTCTATAGAGATTACCTGTTTCAGTCTCTACCTATACATACCTTCCTCTTAACTTTTTCCCATTTTTACTCTACCTGGACACACAAGAAGGCTGACTAAACTTGGTGACAGAACAA
This sequence comes from Oryctolagus cuniculus, assembly GCF_964237555.1. Taxonomy (NCBI): domain Eukaryota; kingdom Metazoa; phylum Chordata; class Mammalia; order Lagomorpha; family Leporidae; genus Oryctolagus; species Oryctolagus cuniculus. Next base: position 134,605,596 of record NC_091436.1, read on the forward strand.
TGACTTAAAATAATTGTATGTGGGATATGGGGCCAGCACTGTGGCGTAGCAGGTAAAGCCATTGCCTGCCGTGCCTGCATCCCATATGGGCACCAGTTCGAGTTCCTGCTGCTCCACTTCCGATCCAGCTCTCTGTTAAAGCCTGGAAAAGCAGTAGAAAATGGCCCAAGTCCTTGAGCTCCTGCACCCACGTGGGAGACCCGGAAGAAGCTCCTTGCTCCTGGCTTCGGATTGGCGCAGTTCCAGTTGCTGCGGCCAACGGAGTAGTAAATCAGCGGATGGAAGACCTCTCTCTCTGCCTCTCCTTCTCTCTCTGTGTAACTCTAACTTTCAAGTAAATCAATAAATCTTTTTTTTTGTTGTTCTGAATTTCTTTTTTATTTTTTTTTCAACTTTTATTTAATAAATATTTATTTCCAAAACACAACTTTCGGATTATAGCGGCTTTCCCCCCCATAACCTCCCTCCCACCCGCAACCATCCCATCTCCCACGTCCTCTCCCATCCCATTCTTCATCAAGATTCATTTTCAATTATCTTTATATACAGAATATCAACTTAGTATATACTAAGTAAAGATTTCAACAGACTGCACCCCCACAGACACAAAAAGTATAGAGTACTGCTTGAGTAGTAGTTTTACCATTAATTCGCATAGTACAACACATTAAGGACAGAGATCCTACATGGGGAGTAGGTGCACAGTGACTCCCGTTGTTGATTTAACAATTGACACTCTTATTTATGCCGTCAGTAATCACCTAAGGCTCTTGTCATTAGCTGCCAAGGCTATGGAAGCCTCTTGAGTTCACAAACTCCGATCTTATTTAGACAAAGTCAAAGTCAAAGTGGAAGTTCTCTCCTCCCTTCAGAGAAAGGCACCTCCTTCTTTGATGGCCCGTTCTTTCCACTGAGATCTCACAGAGATCTTTCTTTCTTTTTTTTTTTTTTTTCAAATTTTACCTTTATTGAAATACACTTTCCATACATAAAGTTCACTGGTTTTAAACATAGCTGCTGACTTTTTTTTTTTTTTTTTTTTGGCCACAGTGTCTTGGCTTTCCATGCCTGCGAAACTCTCATGGGCATAAATAAATCTTTTAAAAATAATAATCATAATTGTATGTCAGGCTGGCACTGTGGCACAGCAGGTTAAAGACATATGGGTGCAGGTTCGAGTCTGGCTGCTCCACTTCTGATCCAGCTCCCTGCTAATGAGCCTGGGAAAGCATCAGAGGATGGCCCAAGTGTTTGGGCCCTTGTACTCCCGTAGGAGACCCAGAGGAAGCTCCTGACTTCTGGCTTCGGATCAGCTCAGCTCCAGCTGTCCCAGCCATGTGGGGAGTGAACCAACAGATGGAAGACCTCTCTTTCTCTTTCTCTCTCTCTCCCTCTCTCTGTAACTCTTTCAAATAAATAAACCTTTAAGGCCGGCACCGCGGTTCATTAGGCTAATCCTCTGCCTGCGGCACGGGCACACTGGGTTCTAGTCCCGGTCGGGGTGCCGGATTCTGTCCCAGTTGCCCCTCTTCTAGGCCAGCTCTCTGCTATGGCCCGGGAGTGCAGTAGAGGATGGCCCAAGTGCTTGGGCCCTGCACCCGCATGGGAGACCAGGAGAAGCACCTGGCTCCTGGCTTCAGATCAGCGCAGTGCGCCGGCCACAGCACGCCGGCTGTGGCAGCTATTGGAGGGTGAACCAACGGCAAAAGGAAGACCTTCCTCTCTGTCTCTCTCTCTCACTGTCCACTCTGCCTGTCAAAAATAAATAAATAAGCCTTTAAAAAAAAAGTATGTATTTTTACCCTATAGGCTGAACCAGATCAATATCCTTTGATTAGCTAAGAAAACATCATTTTCAAAACATAATTTATTTTGTATAACATAAGTGGAAAAAAGCCTCATCCTGTGACCTGGACTAGCAGAACCAAACTACTTATAATAACAATGACATTCTACTTTGCACCAGGGACTGAATGAAGGCTCTTACTAACATTATCTCAATGAATCTTTGTAACAATCCACAGCAGATGTAAATTATCAGCCCCACTCTAGAGAGAAAGAGCATAAGATTCAGATGTGAAGTAACTGGCCCCAGGTAACAGGATAAGAGAAGGCAGAAGCAGACATGGAGCCGGGTCTGCTCACTTTCACTCATACTGTCGTCTTTCTCTTGATATTATGGACAATTCCTGCAAAACACACCTGGCACAGAATAAATTTATAAGCTATTTCGAAATGGTTAGAGAACATCCTTTCCCTTTTTATAATCTGATTAATCTGTATAAGAATAAAAAATCGCCGGTGCCACGGCTCACTAGGCTAATCCTCCGCCTTGCGGCACCGGCACACCAGGTTCTAGTCCCGGTCGGGGCGCCGGATTCTGTCCCGGTTGCCCCTCTTCCAGGCCAGCTCTCTGCTGTGGCCAGGGAGTGCAGTGGAGGATGGCCCAAGTGCTTGGGCCCTGCACCCGCATGGGAGACCAGGATAAGTACCTGGCTCCTGCTATCGGATCAGCGCGGTGCGCCGGCCACAGCGCACCGGCCACGGCGGCCATTGGAGGGTGAACCAACGGCAAAGGAAGACACCTTTCACTCTGTCTCTCTCTCTCACTGTCCACTCTGCCTGTCCAAAAAAAAAAAAAAAAAAAGAATAAAAAATCTAAATTTGGGGGCAGGGGCTGAAATGACAATGTACAATAAAAAACCTTTTGACAATTCAGCAACTCAATCAGATTAACTTGTTACTAGTCTAGCGGTGACCCCTAGTCACCATAGAGTCTATGATGGTAAGAAGTAGTCAACCAAAGCTGAATATTGCTCAACAACCAAGAATCCTTCTAGTACATGCTCAGAACTGCTGCCCGTGCAAGTCTGTCTGCCAGACCACCAAGGGCACTTCTCTCCTGAGAGAAATGGTACAAATCTGCTTTTTCATTTGTCAATTACTTTCCTGGTTCAAGAAAATTGGATACTACCTTATTAGCGTCTCAAAAAAGGCAGTGAGAACTCTTTACCCGATTCTGCCTGCATCATACAGCAACAGTGGTAGGTTTGTGGAGGTTTGATGGGCCACGGAAACCACTGCTGTGAGAACCACACGAGGCCCAAGTGTCAGTTCTCTCAATCCCTGCTCCTAAGCAGGGAGCAACAGCTCAAGCTCCGCATCCATACTGGAGTACAGTGAGGTTACACTGCAGCAATGCGACGATGAAACCAACTATTCCAAGTCACCTTCAACAGTCTTCAATCCAGGAGCAGCAAATGGATAGTGAATTCTTGAAAATAATCTTGCGTACCTTTTCCTATACCTCACAGTTCTCTAAGCATAAACTGTATCTGGCATTTGTGTTCCCAATCAAGGACGATACTATTCAGTCCAAGGGTGGCTAAAAAGGCTAATGGCAGCCTGCTATTTATTCCACTTCAAAAATGTGGGAAAACATTTTCTGCCCATCTGTTACTGTTACAGAGCGTAGATGCTAAGATGAAATCAAGTTGGAAAAACAGATTTTGATCCAGTTTCATTTGTGCCAGGGGATTGCAATCTGCCAAAGAGATGACAGAGAAAGGCTCTCAGACATCATCAAGAAAATGTTCCTGTTTTGGGAACTGAGAAAGATTTGAAGATTCTCAGAATTTCAGAGCTAGAAGGGATCCTAAATAATCACTTGGACCACATCTATAATTTGCAAATGAGTAAAACAAATGGTCAAAGGCTAAATGATTTGCCCCAGAGTCACAGTAAGGCAGTGGTATAAATAAGTGTCAGAAACAGGACTTACCCCAGAATTCATTCAACTCTCCCACTAATTCAGTACCTTCGTTACTAATGGGGCAAGTTACAATACTCATCCTGCTCCAGGTCCCATAGAAACTGAACTCTTGGGGCAGGCATTTGGCACAGCAGTTAAGAAGCTGTTTGGTGGGGCTGGCGCCGTGGTTCACTTGGTTAATCCTCCGCCTGTGGCGCCAGCATCCCATATGGGCACTGGGTTCTAGTCCTGGTTGCTCCTCCTCCTGTCTAGCTCTCTGCTGTGGCCTGGGAAGGCAGTGGAGGATGGCGCAAGTGCTTGGGCCTTGCACCCGCATGGGAGACCAGGAGGAAGCACCTGGCTCCTGGCTTCAGATCGGCGCAGCTCTGGCCGTAGCAGCCATTTGGGGAGTGAATCAATGGAAGGAAGACCTTTCTCTGTCTCTCTGTCTCACTGTCTAACTCTATCTGTCAAAAAAAAAAAAAAAAAAAAAAAGCAGCAGCAGCTGTTTGGGACACCAGCACTCCATGTCAGAGTACCTGGTTCAAGTCCCTGTTTAAGTCTCCTCCACTTCTAATCCAACTTCCTGCTAATGCACACCTTGGGAGGCAGCAGACGATGGTTCAAGTACCACTCATGTGGTAGACCCAGATGGAGAAGGGCTTTTCAGTCTGGCCCAGCCCTAGTTGTTGCAGGCATTTGGGGGAATGAACCAGTGGACAGAAGATTGCTTGTCTGGCTCTGAGTCTCTACTTTTCAAGAAAAAAAAAAAAAGAAGAAGAAAAGAAAGAGAAAGACATTAAACTTCCTTAGGAGAAAATTTTTTTTAAAAATCTCTATAAATACAATTTGCTCTCTTCACTATCTTTTCCACTGATTAAATGATGGCAGCCTAGGCCTTGGTTCCTAAACTGCTTACATAAATCTGCATCAAAGTACTTTCACTGCTCAGCTACACCACCAACTTGTCTTTTAACAGGATACAACACAGCTCTGAAGCAGCTGGCTTAGACAGCAGGTTCCCCTGAATCATCCAAATAAAACAGAGCAATCACGAACATGGCAGTGCTATTCATCTCAGATAACCTGATGGAATGCGTCTATCTTAGAGGTTTGCCATAATATATTTTATACTCCAAACTTTGATATATAGATTAGGCGCCTTTCTTAGAGAAAATTTTCTTTCCTCCAGATTCTTGTTGTTTACAACGTTGGGTGTTTTAACTGTCATGTTATTTAAGGTGTAGTTTATAAACAATGGCTTATTTCTGAACTTTCTATTTTGTTCATCTGAGATATATATATGTATATATACACGTCTATGTATATATGTTGTTCATCTGAGATATATATACACACACGCACACACACATACACTTATGTCAATATCACAGTCTTTATTATGGTAGCTTCATTTTTAGTGTTGAAGGTAGATAGCTTATCCTTTCATTTCGTTCATTTTCAAGATTAATATGTTCAAGTCCCATCTGCTCTACTTCTAATCCAGTTCCCTGCTAAGTGCCTGGGAAAGTAGCCAAAGATGGCCAACCTGCTTGGGCCCCTGTACCCATGAGGGACACCTGAAAGAAGCTCCTGGCTGCAGACCAGCCCAGTCCCAGCCATTGCAGCCATTTGAAGAGTGAACCAGAAGATGGAAGGTCTGTCTGTCTGTCTCTCTCTCTCTCTCTGTTAATACTGCCTTTTAAATACATAAATAAATCTTTTTAAAAATAAAAACAAATTTAAAAAGAATTGGAAATAAAACTGTAAAAGATTATCTTATGCCGGCGCCACGGCTCAATAGGCTAATCCTTCGCCTTGTGGTGCCAGCACACCGGGTTCTAGTCCCGGTCGGGGCACCGGATTCTGTCCCGGTTGCCCCTCTTCCAGGCCAGCTCTCTGCTGTGGCCCGGGAGTGCAGTGGAGGATGGCCCAAGTCCTTGGGCTCTGCACCCGCATGGGAGACCAGGAGAAGCACCTGGCTCCTGGCTTCAGATCAGCGCGGTGCGCCGGCCGCAGCGCGCTGGCCGCAGTGGCCATTGGAGGGTGAACCAACAGTAAAGGAAGATCTTTCTCTCTGTCTCTCTCTCTCACTGTCCACTCTGCCTGTCAAAAAATAAAAATAAAAAAAAGATGATCTTGTTTACATAGAAAATCCTAAGGAAGCCACAAAACAACTACTAGAGCCAATACCTAAATTTATGATTGCGGGATACAAGTCAAGTATAAAAATACCACTTTTGCTGCTATTTTCTAGCAGCAAACAAATAGAAATGTTTATAATAGTGTAAAAAGAAAATATGAAGAAACAAATTTAAGAAATGGAATATAGTAAAAACTACAAAACATTACTGGGACAGCAGTTAAAGATTACCTAAGTAAATATGCCATACCTTGAGTATACACCATATTCAAGAACAGGATGACTCCTTATTGTTAGTATGTCAAATTTACCTAAATTGAGGTATAGATTCAATGTAATCCCAATGAGAATTTCAGCAGATTTTGTTTTTGAAGATTCATTTTATTTATTTGAGAGGCAGAGTTAGAGAGAGAGAGAGAGAGAGAGAGAGACAGAGGGAGAGACCTTTCATCCACTGGTTCACTCCCCAAGTGGCCACAATGGCCAGAGCTGGACCAGTCTGAAGCCAGGTGGCAGGAGCTTCTTCTAGGTCTCCTATATGGGTTCAGGGGCCCAAGGACTTAGGCTGTCCTCCACTACTGTCCCAGGCACATTAGCAAGGAGCTGGATTGGAAGCGGAGCAGCCGGGACTCCAACCAGTATCCATATGGGATGCCAGCACTTCAGACAGCAGCTTAACCCACTGCACCACAGTGCTGACCTCTCAGATTTTTTAAATGATTTATTTATTTGAAAACAGAGTGACAGAGAGAGGGGGAAAGACAGAGACAGAGATCTTCCATCTGCTGGTTCCTACCCCAAGTGTTGGGAACAGCCAGGGCTTAGCCGGGCCAAAGTCAGGAGCCTGGAATTACAGCAGTGTCTCCCATGTGTGTGGCAGGGTTCAGGCACTTGGGCCATCTTCTGATGTCTTCCCAGGCACATTAGCAGGGAGTAGGATCATAAGCAGCTGGACTCCAGCGGGTGCTCACATGGGAGGCCAGCATTGCAGGAAGTGGCTTAGCCCATTGTGCCATGACACCAGCCCCTCTGTCCCTCTGTAGCATTTTTTTTTTAAAGATTTATTTATTTGAAAGCGTTACACAGAGAGAGAAGGAGAGGCAGAGAGAGAGAGAGAGAGAGAGAGAGAGAGAGAGAGAGAGGAAGAGGAGAGAGAGAGAAAGAGAAAGAGAGAGAGAGAGGTCTTCCATCTGCTGGTTCACTCCTCAAATGACCACAAAGGCCAGAGCTGTGCTGATCCAAAGCCTGGAGCCAGGAGTTTGTTCCAGGTCTCCCACATGGGTGCAGGGGCCCAAAGACTTGGGCCATTGTCTACTGCTTTCCCAGGTCATAGCAGAGAGCTGGATCAGAAGTGGAACAGCTGGACTTGAACCAGCATGCATATGGGATGCCAGGCAGCAGCTTTACCCTCTACGCCACAGCACTGGCCCCTCTGTAACTTTTTTTTTTTTTAAAAGATTTATTTCTTTATTTGAGAGGCAGAGTTATAGACGGAGAAAGGGAGAGACAGAGAGCAAGGTCTTCTATCTGCTAGTTCACCCTCTAAATGGCCCCAACAGCCTGAGCTGGGCCAATCTGAAGCCAGGAGTCAGGATCATCTTCCTGGTTTCCCATGCAGGTGCAGGGGCCCAAGCACTCCGGCCATCTTCTACTACTTTCCCAGGCCATAAGCAGAGAGCTGCATCAAAAGAGGAGCAACCAGGATACACACTGGTGCCCATATGGGATGCCAGTGTGGCAGGCAGAGGCTTAAGCTACTATACCACAGCGCTGGCCCCAGCATAATCTTTTTCTACTAGATTTCATGTACTCCCCAAAAGGTAACCATGATATGAGTAACCAAAAACACATATGACCAGATGTGCACAAATGCACCCTCTCAGAGCAGCAAAACAGATGAGGAATATCTTGTTCTGCTGGTGATGTGATTATAAAAATTAAAATGCAGAGGTATAAAAATGAGTTTCTACTATACAGAAGTAATTCTATAGATAGATGTTTAAAATGCAATAACTCCACATATACTCTTCTAAGATTGCTTTCATTTTTAATTAACACTGTATCTTGGTCATTTTATATTGTCAACTTTTTAATACTTACTAATAATTTTTAATTATTACTTTTTAATTTTTAATTTTTAATACTTACTAATAATTAGAAAGTCATATACAAACTATATCCCTATATGTATGCACTGTAATTTAATAATATCCCAAGTAATTTCTCCTTTACAATGATTTCATAAGTACAACTAAATAATCTCACAGGTTTTCTTACTTGTTTTTCTACAGAACACATTTACAGAAGTGGAATTTTACATTTTACCAAATGCTCCCAGATCTCCCTTTACAGACATGATTGATACTGGTTTACATTCTCAGCAACTATTACTGACTGCCTACCCTTGAGAGCTCAACAATCCATGGCTGCACAGCTTGGGACCAATCTACAGAACAAGGATTCTGCAGAGGTTCTCCTAAGTCTCAACAGTAGCCCTGCTGTACTAGTTCCCTCCTCTGAGCACACAGCCATGCTGTTTAGCTGAAGCCCTAAAGTCCTGTTTGGTTTGAGCAAATCTTTTGTCCTGGAACTGAAGACTTGCAATCTGGCCCACTAGTAGGGTACATGGCATTTAAGGCATGTATCTACAGACTCCTCGACTAATTGACTGTCATATATCTGCCCCCTAGAATTATGGCTGCAGCATCTTTCATACATAATTAGCTACCCTTTCATTGATCATTTGAGAATTAGGACATAGAACAAACTCCTCAGTAACTGTAACTCTGAGACAGCTGCCTCTGCCTTCTATTAACTCTTCAACCATTTAGCTCCCATAATGTTTAGGTCCCAGATTCTGTTCCTACACTGGTCTTTAAGATATTACACCAAATCTTGGCATGTTTCACTATGCTAAAAACATTTTCTGTCATCCTAACACATTCCCCTTATTTTCGTTACTTTCATTTCTTAACAATTCCCAAACTTAGGTCAAGGACATTAGTTGACAAAATCTAAATATTAGATTTCTAATTTAAAAGTCCACTTACAGGCATGGATTACCAAAGTAAAAACATATTTGCTAATGGTCAGCAAAAGAAGACTAACCCACTAACAGACATTGTTGGTGGCCAATCACTACTGGATAAGGATAGGTATTTCTCGGGCAGACATTAGACACATCTGTTAACACATCACTTGGGACACCCATATCCCATATCGTAGTACCCATATTCCTTTCTCAGCTTATAAACCAGCATAATGCTAACATGCAACCTGGGAGGAAGCAGATTGATGGCTCAAGCGCTTGGGTTCTTGCAACCTCCAGAGGAGAGCTACATGGAGTTCCAGGCTCCTGGTTTTGGCCTGGCCTCAGCTGTTGGAGGCATCTGGGGAGTGAATCAATCTCCCATCCAAGTAGTAACCAGGCCCAATCCTGCTTAGCTTCCGAGATCAGAGGAAATCGGGTCCATTCAGGGTGGTTTGGCCGCAGATGAAAGAATCAGTTAAACAGATTAAGATCAATCTCTCTAATCGAAAATGAATCTTGATGTGAATGGAAGGGGAGAGGGAGTGGGAAAGGGGAGGGTTGTGGGTGGGACGGTATGGGGGGGAAGCCATAGTAATCCATTATTCGTACTTTGGAAACGTATATTCATTAAATAAAAGTTAAAAAAAAAAAAAAAAAAAAAAAAAAGATCAATCTCTCATTCTCTGCATCTCTCTTTCAAATAAATGAAATAAATATTTAAATGTTTATAAAATTTTTAAAAGAATAGGTCATTTTTTAAAGAAGATTTCTTTTCTTTGAAAGGCAAAGTTACAGAGAGGGGTGGAGATATCTTCCATCTGCTGGTTCTCCCCCTCCAGGTGGCAGCAATGGTTAGCAGAGCCAGGCCAAAGCCAGAAGCCAGGAGCAAGGAGCCAGGAGCCAGGAGCTTCTTCCGGGTCTCCCACATGGGTGCAGGGGCCCAAGGACTTGTGCCATCTTCTACTGCTTTCCCAGGAACATTAATGGGTAGCTGGATCAGAAGTGGAGAAACCAGCACTCATATTAGCATCCATACGGGATGCCTGTGTTGTAGGCAGCAGCTTAACCCTCTATATCACAGCACCAGCCCAAAATAGGTTCTTTAAAAAAAAAAAAAAAAAGATTCATTTATTTATTTGAAAGGCAGAGTTACTGTGATAGAGGGAGAGAAAGAGAGAGCTCTTCCATTTGCTGGTTCACTCTCCAGATGGCTGCAATGGCCAGCACTGGGCCAGGAAGAAGCCAGGAGATTTAGCCAGGTCTCCCACATGGGTGGCAGGGGCCCAAACACTTGGGACATCCTCCACTGCTTTTTCCAGACCATTAGCAGGGAGTCAGGACATGAACATGCGCCCATATGGGATGCTGGCATCTCAGGCTGTGGCTTAACTTGCTATACCACAACACCCACCTCAACAATAGGTTCTTCATGGTACCCCCTGTAACAACTATTTAGAGAAATCTGACACACTGATTGTCTAGGCTTTGAAAACTGTCCAAGAAAGAAACTGAGAGAAAAGGGAAATTATACATGCACTGAGTCTGTCCTTAATTTATGAGCACAAGTGGCCCTAATTTTGACCATGTATGCTTGTTTTAAGAGGCAAGCGGCTCAATAGGCTAATCCTCTGCCTGCAGCACTGGCATATCAGGTTCTAGTCCCGGTCGGGGCACCGGATTCTGTCCCAGTTGCTCCTCTTCCAGTCCAGCTTTCTGCTGTGGCCCGGGAGTGCAGTGGAGGATGGCCCAGGTGCTTGGGCCCTGCACCACATGGGAGACCAGGAGGAAGTAACTGGCTCCTGGCTTCAGATCGGTACAGAGCGCCAACCATAATGGCCATTTTGGGGGGGGGGGTACCAACAGAAGGAAGACCTTTCTCTCTCTCTCTCTCACTGTCTATAACTCTCTCTCTCTCTCTCTCTCACTGTCTAACTCTGCCTGGCCAAAAAAAAAAAAAAAAAATTAGTTCTTTGCCTTTGACTCTTGATTATGGTGTTTTTAAATTTTATTTTTATTTTTACAGAAAAGATCTTTACATTTTTTTACATATGTAAAACTATCAGT